>NC_091192.1:18331218-18655353 GCF_040958095.1 Procambarus clarkii | reverse complement strand
ACACACACACACCCCACACACACACACACCCCACACACACACCCCCCACACACTACCCCCCACACACTACCCCCCACACACACCCCCCACACCCCCCCCCCCCCACACACCCCCCCCACACGCCCCCCACACACGCCCCCCACACACGCCCCCCACACACGCCCCCCACACACGCCCCCCACACACGCCCCCCACACACGCCCCCCACACACGCCCCCCACACACGCCCCCCACACACGCCCCCCACACACGCCCCCCACACACACCCCCCACACACACACACACCCCCCACACACACACACACCCCCCACACACACACACACACCCCACACACACACACACCCCCCACACACACACACACACCCCACACACACACACACCCCACACACACACCCCCCACACACACCCCCCATACACACCCCCCACACACACCCCCACACACATCTAGAAGAAAATGGGGACATTGAAACAGTTGATAAACTCGATTTAAGGAGAGGACACTATGGGGAACTTCAAAATTTTTTTAATGAGTGTAATTGGACAGAATTGTTGCTAGGCAGGGAAGTAAATTAAATGTATGCCAAATTTTTAAAAATATACGAGGAAGGCACACAAACATTCATACCAAAATAGAGGTGCAGGGCCAGAAAACAGGATTGATTCGACAGAAATTGTGAGAGGGCAAGAGACCAAAAGACACAAAAATGGAATCAGTATAGGAAGAGGCCAAACCCTCAAACATACCAGCGATACAAAGATGCGAGAAACAACTATACGGCAGTAAGGAGAGAGGCAGAAAGAAATTTTGAAAAGGGGATAGCGGATAAATGTAAAACAGAACCGGGCCTATTCTACAAATTCATAAACAACAAATTGCAGGTAAAGGATAATATCCAGAGGTTGAAAATGGGAAACAGATTCACGGAAAATGAAAAGGAAATGTGTGAAACATTAAATGAAAAGTTCCAAAGTGTGTTTGTACAAAATGAAATCTTCAGAGAACCAGACACAATAAGAATTCCAGAGCACAACATAGAGCGGATAGAGGTGTCTAGAGATGAAGTGGAAAATATGCTCAAGGAGCTCAGTAAGAACAAAGCAGCTGGCCCAGATGGAGTTTCACCATGGGTTCTGAGAGAATGTGCATCTGAGCTCAGCATTCCAATTCACCTGATCTTTCAGGCATCCCTGTGTACAGGAATCGTAGCAGACGTGTGGAAACAGGCTAACATAGTTCCAATCTACAAAAATGGCAGCAGGGAAGACCCCCTCAATTATAGACCTGTATCATTGACAAGTGTAATAGTGAAAGTATTGGAAAAACTAATCAAAACTAAATGGGTAGAACACCTGGAGAGAAATGATATAATATCAGACAGACAGTATGGTTTTCGATCTGGAAGATCCTGTGTATCGAATTTACTCAGTTTCTATGATCGAGCCACAGAGATATTACAGGAAAGAGATGGTTGGGTTGACTGCATCTATCTGGACCTAAAAAAGGCTTTCGACAGAGTTCCACATAAGAGGTTGTTCTGGAAACTGGAAAATATTGGAGGGGTGACAGGTAAGCTTCTATCATGGATGAAAAATTTTCTGACTGATAGAAAAATGAGGGTAGTAATCAGAGGCAATGTATTGGAATGGAGAAATGTCACAAGTGGAGTACCACAGGGTTCAGTTCTTGCACCAGTGATGTTTATTGTCTACATAAATGATCTACCAGTTGGTATACAGAATTATATGAACATGTTTGCTGATGATGCTAAGATAATAGGAAGGATAAGAAATTTAGATGATTGTCATGCCCTTCAAGAAGACCTGGACAAAATAAGTAGATGGAGCACCACTTGGCAAATGGAATTTAATGTTAATAAATGTCATGTTATGGAATGTGGAATAGGAGAACATAGACCCCACACAACCTATATACAGTGGAACCTCTATTAACGAGTGGCTCTATTAACGAGTTTTTCCAGTAACGAGCAAGCCACTCGCAGCAAATTTGTCTCTATTGACGAGCTCGTCTCTATTAACGAGTGAAACCACATGGCGCTTCCTAGCGTCTCGCGGGTTCTCGCAAATTCTCGGACGCCTCCGACGCCAGTGTTGTTGTTGTATCTCACACGACAAGCATCCCTCTGGATTTATTTGCTCTTTTCTGTGTTTTTGTGGTTTGGTGACTGCAATTTGTAACGCACGATGTCGCCAAAGAAGCTGGTTGCTAAAGACAGTGTTGGCAAGGGGAAGAAAGCAACAATTACTGTTGAAGTGAAGAAGGAAATAATAGCAAAGCACGAGCGTGGTGTGCGTGTGGTTGATCTCGTCAGGGAGTATGGCAGGACCTCATCAACGATTTGTACCATTCTGAAGAGGAAGGAACAATTTAAGACGCTTGAGGTGGGTAAAGGAGTTACCAAGGTTAACAAGAAACGTCCACAAATCCTAGAAGAGGTTGAAAAGCTACTGCTAGTCTGGATGAATGAAAGGCAATTGCATGGCGATAGTGTCTCTGAAGCTCTTGTCTGTGCAAAGGCCAAGAAGTTGTATGTGGACCTTGTCAGGAAGACACCAGGTGCGTCGTCTGAAGAGGAGGAGATATTTAAGGCAAGCCGTGGATGGTTTGAGAAATTTAGGAAGAGAAGCGGTATCCACAGTGTTGTTCGACATGGGGAGGCTGCCAGCTCTGATAAAGCTGCTGCTGAGAAATTTGTACCAGAGTTCCAGGAATTTGTTGCTGAAAAGGAGTTCTTGCCCCAACAAGTTTTTAATTGTGACGAGACTGGCCTGTTTTGGAAGAAAATGACGAAGAGGACCTACATCACACAGGAGGAACAATCTTTGCCTGGCCACAAACCGATGAAGGATCGGCTTACTCTCGTCCTCTGCGCCAATGCAAGTGGCGATTGCAAGGTCAAGCCGCTGCTGGTCTACCACTCAGAAAATCCACGCGTGTTCAAGGCATGTAAAGTGTATAAGGCGCGACTGAATGTGATGTGGAGGTCCAATAAGAAATCCTGGGTCACGCGGATATTCTTCACTGAATGGATCAATGATGTTTTTGGCCCCTCAGTGAGGAAATATCTTGAAGAGAAACAGTTGCCACTCAAGGCCTTGCTTGTGCTTGATAATGCTCCTGCACATCCTCCACAGATGCGAGATGAATTGTATCCTGAAAATCAGTTCATCACCATGAAGTTCCTTCCTCCCAATACCACTCCACTCCTCCAACCTATGGACCAGAAAGTCATTGCAAACTTTAAGAAACTCTACATGAAGGCCTTGTTGGAGAGGTGTGTTGATGTGACCGACAATACAGGGCTGACCCTCAAAGAATTCTGGAAGAACCACTTTAATATCCTGGGTGCCTTACGTTTGATCGATAAGGCCTGGGAAGGAGTGACAAGGAGGACCCTTAACTCTGCTTGGCGTAACCTGTGGCCTGAGGGTGTCCCTGAGCGAGACTTTGAAGGTTTCGGTCCTGCACCTGCATCTGCATCTGCACCTGTGGAAGACCCGGAAGTGCATCTAGTGGATGATATTGTTGCTCTGGGGCAAACTTTGGGTCTGGAATTGGATGCTGCTGATGTGCAGGAGTTAGTGGAGGAGCACAGTGAGGAACTGACCACTGAGGAACTCCTGGAACTTCAGAAGGAGATTAATCAAGAGGAGGCACAAGAGTTCTCATCAGGGGAGGAGGAGGTACGGGAGGATGCTGCTGCCTCTTCAAGTGAGATCAGGGAAGTGCTAGGAATGTTTGAAAAGGTGACCGCATTCTTAGAAAAACATCACCCTGATCAAGCAGTGACAACCCGATGTGTGAACATGTTTAATGACAATTTACTGTCTCGTTTTAGGGACATCCTAAAACAAAGACAAAAGCAATTGTCAATAGAAAAGTTCTTTCCGAAAGTAGAGAAAAGAAGAGCCAGTGATAGTGAACCACAACCCGGTCCCAGTGGGGTGAAAATCCCAAGAAGAGAGAGCCCACCTGACTCAGAGGTGGATTCTCCTTCCACACCATAACCCCTCTCCTCCTTCCCACCTCCCCATCGTCTCCCTCAAGCCAGCAACGACTCTTCATAAGGTAAAGTAAATGTTAAAACAGTACAACAAAACATTTATAATTACATGTGCAGTATTATATTGACATTAAAAAATGTCATACAAGTATGGATGTTTTTGGGAGTGGAACGGATTAAATTTATTTCCTTTATTTTAAATGGGGAAATTTGTTTCCAAAGACGAGTTTTCCAGGTAACGAGCTCGGTGCCAGAACGGATTAAACTCGTTAATAGAGGTTCCACTGTATTATGTGAGAAATCTTTAAAGAATTCTGATAAAGAAAGAGATCTAGGGGTGGTTCTAGATAGAAAACTATCACCTGAGGACCACATAAAGAATATTGTGCAAGGAGCCTATGCTATGCTTTCTAACTTCAGAATTGCATTTAAATACATGGATGGCGATATACTAAAGAAATTGTTCATGACTTTTGTTAGGCCAAAGCTAGAATATGCAGCTGTTGTGTGGTGCCCATATCTTAAGAAGCACATCAACAAACTGGAAAAGGTGCAAAGACATGCTACTAAGTGGCTCCCAGAACTGAAGGGTAAGAGCTACGAGGAGAGGTTAGAAGCATTAAACATGCCAAAACTAGAAGACAGAAGAAAAAGAGGTGATATGATCACTACATACAAAATAGTAACAGGAATTGATAAAATAGACAGGGAAGATTTCCTGAGACCTGGCACTTCAAGAACAAGAGGTCATAGATTTAAACTAGCTAAACACAGATGCCGAAGAAATATAAGAAAATTCACCTTCGCAAATAGTGGTAGACGGTTGGAACAAGTTAAGTGAGAAGGTGGTGGAGGCCAAGACCGTCAGTAATTTCAAAGCGTTATATGACAGAGTGCTGGGAAGACGGGACACCACGAGCGTAGCTCTCATCCTGTAACTACACTTAGGTAATTACACTTAGGTAATTACACTTAGGTAATTACACTTAGGTAATTACACCTTCCTACCTACCTACCTACCAGTCGGCTCTAAATTGAAAACAGTGTAGAAGTTGGGCGCTGCCAGTCCAAACATCTTGTATCGTAACGACTAATTCCCCAATTATTAAACCACCATCTAACTTTTACAACCATATCTTAATATTATATAATTGTCTGGCTGTTTAATAATGAACTATTTCTCAGACTGAAGTCTCTTAGAACCAGCCAGTAGCTTATATGGTATAAATTCATCAAGCATCTGGCAGAAATGCGATTCCAACCACTGTCCACACTCGCCAATAGTATTTAGATGCTCCAGAATATACATTGTTTCATTACAAAGACCAACCCTGGTCATAACACCAACAACAGAAAGTAACACTACACTGACTGCAGGCCAAACTCTTGGCAAAAAAAAAAAAAATGACTTTGGAACAAGTTGTACGAGAAAAAACAATTTGGGTAAAGTCACAGCTATTGTTGACTCAGAATTAAAGGTGCACAACTGTCATTCCCCTCCCATGTGGCCCACCCACAGAGGAACCTGGTGATATTCGATAAAGGAGTGTACACATTGTCATTCACAACAAAATGTTGCTGCCATAGATGTGCAGCTGCCAACTTATGTTTTGTAAATAGAATCTGAGTATTTAGTGCAGCATTCAAGAATTAAGTGACTTTCCCTGCTCACATGGTTTGTTGATATTGGACATATTACCACTTTCCCTGTTTCCGTCTTTTCTTATTTATGGTAACTAATTTATATAGTTTTTCACCTGTACAGTTTTTTCTGGGTAGTTTTACTTTATTTTAGGGTGATCTCGCATCTCCATGTTCTCCTCACACACCAGATTCTAGTCCTGGTGTGTGGTAGGTGTGAGCAAGTGCAGGGAGCTAGTAGTGTTGTGAACGTGTCTGAGGTACTGGTGTGTGGTAGGTGTGAGCAAGTCCAGGGAGCTAGTAGTGTTGTGAGCGTGTCTGAGGTACTGGTGTGTGGTAGGTGTGAGCAAGTCCAGGGAGCCAGTAGTGTTGTGAACGTGTCTGAGGTACTGGTGTGTGGTAGGTGTGAGCAAGTCCAGGGAGCTAGTAGTGTTGTGAGCGTGTCTGAGGTACTGGTGTGTGGTAGGTGTGAGCAAGTCCAGGGAGCCAGTAGTGTTGTGAACGTGTCTGAGGTACTGGTGTGTGGTAGGTGTGAGCAAGTCCAGGGAGCTAGTAGTGTTGTGAGCGTGTCTGAGGTCCTGGTGTGTGGTAGGTCTGAGCAAGTCCAGGGAGCTAGTAGTGTTGTGAGCGTGTCTGAGGTCCTGGTGTGTGGTAGGTCTGAGCAAGTCCAGGGAGCTAGTAGTGTTGTGAACGTGTCTGAGGTACTGGTGTGTGGTAGGTCTGAGCAAGTCCAGGGAGCTAGTAGTGTTGTGAGCGTGTCTGAGGTCCTGGTGTGTGGTAGGTCTGAGCAAGTCCAGGGAGCTAGTAGTGTTGTGAACGTGTCTGAGGTACTGGTGTGTGGTAGGTCTGAGCAAGTCCAGGGAGCTAGTAGTGTTGTGAGCGTGTCTGAGGTACTGGTGTGTGGTAGGTGTGAGCAAGTCCAGGGAGCTAGTAGTGTTGTGAGCGTGTGTGAGGTACTAAAGCCGCTGCACCACCAAGTTACCGAGGCCACCCAGATTTTTTAAATGCCTACATTTCATTCCATGCTTGATTTTTGTTTATGCATCTCTACAGTGCATGAAAGTGGGAAATGTAGTGTGGCATTTGATGCATAAACTGGATGAATGTTTATGAAACAACTTACATTTTTAAACTTGTTCTCCATAGGACCTGCAGGAAGAGTATGATGCATTGCTTTTGTGTTTGGGAGCAACATGGCCTCGTGACCTTCCAATTGCAAACCGCCAACTAGATGGTATTCACTTTGCCATGGCATTCCTTGAGACATGGCAGAAGAAGCAGATGGGCAACAACAATGACCACTCTGCTCTCAATGCCAAGGATAAAGATGTCATTGTTATCGGCGGGGGTGACACTGGGTGTGATTGCATCGGCACTTCTCTCAGACAGGTCAGTAGTCACTTAAAAGGTGTAGTATAGCAGCTGTATATTGCCAATTTATAAGATACTCGCTTATAGTATGCAAAGTTCAATTCAAACAAATGGTGCACTAATTGGAAGGATGGTCTTCCTTCCGAGGGGGCCTGACAGCTGTGGACAGTGCTTCGGATTCGTAGTCCTGAGGTTCCGGGTTCGATCCCCGGTGGAGGCAGAAACAAATGGGCAAAGTTTCTTTCACCCTGATGCACCTGTTACCTAGCAGTAAATAGGTACCTGGGAGTTAGACAGCTGCTACGGGCTGCTACATCCCCCCTTCCTTGGGGGTGTGTAACAAAAAGGAGGCCTAGTCATGGACCGGGCCGCGGGGATGCTAAGCCCCAAAATCATCTCGAGATAACCTCAAGAAGATGGCTGTCCCCCAATTTAATACAAAAATAAAGTAAAAGAACTTGGGTATCTCATTGTGAATTTTTTCTTTTCTATCATACAGTACTTGTATTAAATTAACTTGCTGGTGAATCCTCATATTTTTCATGTACTATTTCTGTAAGTTTTTTAATGTCATTATTTTACAGGGAGCAAAGTCAATTACAACATTTGAGATCCTGCCTCAGCCACCTCCTTCTCGTGGACATGACAACCCATGGCCTACATTCCCCAGGGTATTCAAAGTGGATTATGGACATGAAGAAGTCAAACTCAAGTTTGGACGTGACCCTCGAGAATACAGCACACTTACAAAGGTTTGTTGTTAATATTAGAACATAAATGGAACAAAATTTATAGGTGCTAATACTGTAATTATGAATTTTCTTAAAAGGAACTCTATTCAAGTGCAAATATTAATGATCTACATATTCCTAGATTGATATTTATGCTTTAAAGAAAACTGATTAAATTATTGGGATTATTGGGAATTTGAATTGGTTGCCATAGTAATAAGAAATTATTTGTACTGCACTAAAGAAGTAGGTTTCAGAGGAACTCCACTTATCATAAAATAATAGCTCTGCAGCATATGAGTTTGAATTTTTTTTATCATTTATCATTATACAGAGTATGTGTACAATACACACTACTTCTTCAAAAATCCAAATCTACATACTATATATGGTAATGGGAAAGAGGGCTCCGTGAACACATCAAGCCCTCGCTCAACGCGTCCGTGAATATGTTGTGTCTCAGCCTCGGCCACCCTGTGGTCTATCCTTGTTCCTACGACGTTCGTAAGTTTGCTGCACTGGCTGCCATCTTTGGTAACGTGTCGTGGGCTGACATTCGGGCATGGGGTTTTTGGAGGTCGAATAGAGTCCTTGGCACTTGCTACCTTGTCAATGTTTCTAGGCCTAGAAACATCTAGACTGCATTGTCGATTGTGGAGGTCGCATTGGGTCGGCGGTTACAGTCGGTTGTCTCGACTTCGCGTTGAGTGAGGGCCGACCGCCTCCCTGTTAAGTTCCCTCTTGTTTTATCTTTGGGTAATTAGCTTCGAGGAGCTGAAAGGCTTTCCCCAGAAAACCAGCTTTGAATGTACAGTAATGAAACACCAGTGTCTGAGTGAAACCCAGAGGCTCCCCGGTATCCCTCCCCTCCCTGAAAAAAATGCATCCCGGCCTTTTTTCACGTTTTTTGTGGTTTTTGACATCCAGCCTCAGAACTGCAGGGTGGATTGCTGGCGCAGGGGTCTGGGGCTCCCCCTTTCCTCTCCCGGGAAGAGGGGGAAGGGAGTTGCCCAGACAGCGGCGTGATGTCGTGGTGACGTCATGCTCATTTGCTCATTTTCATTTGTGGAGTTCTGTCCACTAATTTGGCTTTCAGTAGCAATATTTTAACTAGAATAGGGGTTTGTTTTGAGGCACTTGCCTTTCTGGGTGCCTGACCCAGTCGATGGTAGGCATAGAATGCTTCCAACCACATGGGGGTATCTATAGGCCGTTGCTCCTCGTGCCTCTCTGAGGGGGGCCAGGTTCTGGCTCATGGTCCCCCAGTAGGCCTAGAACTCCATGTGCATTGACTGATGCCAGGGTCTAATACATTCATATCAGTCCGGTTAGCTCTGGGAAGCCTCCGGGTCTCGCCCAAGAAACTGGCGTTTCATTACAGTCAACGCTGGTTTTTTGGGGCAATTCTGTGGTCACAAGCTAAACAGCAGTGCTGTTAGCTCATGGTACATGCATCAGCCTTGGTTGCTCACTCAGTACTGAGGTGCTCTCACCTGGGAGGGTTACCCATGATTTAAAAAAAAAAAAAAGACGTCTATTTACTAGAGCCCTGAGGAAGCTGATGTGAACCCCGTGTAGTCGTGTGACTTTTAAAATCTTGTGTGGTTCTTTAAATCATATATATATATATGATGTGTGTGCCATTCAGCCACTTGTACCAAAATCATATACAGTGGTACCTCCATTTACGAATTTAATCCTATCCCGGAGATGGGTTCTAACTCAACGAATTTTTGCATAAGAAATAATGTAAATGGAATGACTCTTGTTGGCGTATGGAAGATGGTGAGGACAGGGGAGTTGGAAAGGTATTACTGTTTGGAAGGAGAGTTGAATCTGCTCAATTAACAGATTACAGAACCAACTAGGAACGAGAACACGCTGGACCTCATATTCACAAACAATGATGAGCTAATCAGACACATTACTGTCTCGGACACAACATACTCGGACCACAAGCTCATTGAAGTGCAAACTAACATTAATAACGGAAGTAGGCCCAAGAGAAAGAACAAGCGAGAAGGGTTATTCAATAGATTCAATTTTAATAATAAAAGGATAGACTTGGAGAAAATAAACAGGGAACTTACAAACATTCAATGGGAAAATGTTCTAAGTAATAAAAATCCTAAACAAGGAATAGAAAAACTGACTTATGAAGCATATGAAGTCTGTTTGAAACATGTTCCTTTGAGTAAAGCCAGAAAGAGGTCCAACGTAGAAAGAGAATGCAGACGACACTACGGAAGAAGAAAAAAATAACGGAAATGCTTAAGCAGACATGACTTTCCATAAAAAGAAGGAATAATTTAAACAGAGAGATTGAAGAAATCGAACAGAGACCAAAGCATTCATATCAGGTTGAAGAAAGGCAACTAGAACAAAAAACAAAAAAAAAATAAAGAAAAACCCAAAATATTTCTTCACATATGCTAAATTAAAAGCAAAAACCACTGCCAGTATTGGATCTATTCATACTAGTGAAGGTTCATACACTGAGGATGACAAAGAAATTATTGAAATCCTAAAAAAGGAGTATGACATGTTTAGCACTCCGATAAACAGCATGAAAATGGAAGATCCGGACAACTTCTTTTATACGTGATATCCAAACCCCTGTAACTATGACTGATATCAACACGAGCGTGACAGATTTTGAAAGAGAAACTTACAATATGTCCATGCACTATATGTCCCCGGGTCCAGACTCATGGAATTCAATATTTATTTAGAAATGCAAAGTGCCAGTAGCACAGGCACTCGGTATAGTGTGGAGGAGAGCTTGGTCACGGAAGATACCAGATGCGCTTAAAGCAGCAGACATAGCCCCTCTACACAGGGAGGAAGCAAAGCATTGGCAAAGATGTATGTTGACCAGACCACACACTAGAAGTTGAAGGGACGATTTTTTTTGTCGTCCCTTCAACTTCTAGTGTGTGGTCTGGTCAACATACTTCAGCCACGTTATTGTGACTCATCACCTGCATTGGCAAAGAATTATAGACCAGTTGCTCATCGGGGAGCCGGTCGGCTGAGCAGACAGCACACTGGACTTGTGATCCTGTGGTCCTGGGTTCGATCCCAGACTCTGGCGAGAAACAATGGGCCGAGTTTCTTTCACCCCATGCCCCTGTTACCTAGCAGTAAAATAGGTACCTGGGTGTTGGTCAGCTGTCACGGGCTGCTTCCTGGGGGTGGAGGCATGGTCGAGAACCGGGCCGCTGGGACACTAAAAAAAAGCCCCGAAATCATCTCAAGATAACTCAAGATAACGTCCCACATAATAAAAGTATTTGAGTGAGTGATCAGGAGTCAGGTCACTGGTTTCATGGAGACCAATGACCTCCACAATCCAAGCCAACATGGATTTAGAGCAGGAAGATCATGCCCCTCACAGGTACTTGACCATTACAACAAAATCACTGAGGCATTAGTAGAAAAACAGAATGCAGATGTGGTATACATGGATTTGGCAAAGGCATTCATTAAATGTGACCATGGAGTGATAGCACACAAAATGAGGTCAGTGGGAATAACTGGTAAAGTAGGATGCTGGATACTCAGTTTTCTATCGAACAGAACACACAGAATAACAGTCAGCCATATAAAATAGTCAAAGTGCAGTTAAAAGCTCAGTACCTCAAGGTACAGTCTTTGCATCACTGTTTTTCTTTATTCTCATATCAGATATAGACTCAAATACAAGGCACAGCTTCATATCATCCTTTGCAGATGTCACAAAAATCAGCATTAAAATTACCACTGCTGAAGACATTGAAAAATTACAAGCAGATATTAATAAAATTTTCAACTGGGCAGCAGAAAATAACATGATGTTTAACAGTGATAAATTCCAGGTACTCAAATACGGTAAAAATGAGAACCTTAAACATAATACAGGGTACAAAAGTCAAATTTGCCCATAGTAGGAAAGCAACATGTAAAGGATTTGGGAATAATGATGTCTGATGACCTAAAGTTTAGGGAGCATATCCAAGCAAATATTGCGGCAGCCAGAAAAAATGATAGCATGGTTTACGAGAACTTTCAAATCCAGGGAACCCATCTTGAGATTATCTTGAGATGATTTCGGGGCTTTTTTAGTGTCTCCGCAGCCCGGTCCTCGACCAGGCCTCCACCCCCAGGAAGCAGCCCGTGACAGCTGACTAACTCCCAGGTACCTATTTACTGCTAGGTAACAGGGGCATTCAGGGTGAAAGAAACTTTGCCCATTTGTTTCTGCCTCGTGCGGGAATCGAACCCGCACCACAGAATTACGAGTCCTGCGCGCTATCCACCAGGCTACGAGGCCCCATCACAATAGTTGTACTATACAAATCACTTGTGCTGTCCCGTCTTGAGTACTGTTCTGTACTCGCTTCCCCATTCAGAGCAAGAGAGATTGTTGAAATAGAGGTAGTATAGAGAACATATACGGGATACATAAATGCGATAAAGCATCTAAATTATTGGGATCTTCTCGGAGCTCTCCAAATGTACTCGCTAGGAAGACGGCGGGAGAGATATCAAATAATATACACGTGGAAAATACTGGAGGGCCAGGTCCCAAATCTGCACAGTAAAATAACAACATACTGGAGTGAACAATATGGAAGAAAATGCAGAATAGAACCAGTGGAGAACAGGGGTGCCAGAGGCACAATCGGAGAACACTGTATAAACATCAGAGGTCTGCGGCTGTTCAACATCCTCCCAGCGAGCATAAGAAATATTGCCGGAACAACCGTGGACATCTCCAAGAGGAAACTAGATAGTTTCCTCCAAGGAGTGCCGGACCAACTGGGCTGTGGTGGGTATGTGGGCCTGTGGGCCACTGCAAGCAACAGCCTGGTGGACCAAACTCTCACAAGTCAAGCCTGGCCTCGGGTCGGGCTTGGGGAACTCCCAGAACCCCACCAAGCAGGTATCAAGCAGGGAGTTCCCTTTCGTTATAACATCAGGCAGTGATGACTTTTCAGGGGTACTCTCTTTCAAGTTTTGCCTGCATACCACTAGGAACTGGTTGTGGCTTGCTGGTTGTTTGTCTCGCTAAGAACCTTTCCATAGCCTTTTTTTACCCTACATTTTAACACTGACACTGTAGTGAGACATTATATTGTCATTAATAAGGTCAATGCAACGGCCTGCTATAGCTTTATCTGGGTGAGTTTTTTCAGCAAACTTTTGCAGTTCTTCCCATACTTCACACATTTTCTTAATGAGGAAGGGATATCCTCTACTGTCTGTACTCTCAACTATTTTCT
The DNA here is from genome assembly GCF_040958095.1 of Procambarus clarkii. Lineage (NCBI taxonomy): Eukaryota > Metazoa > Arthropoda > Malacostraca > Decapoda > Cambaridae > Procambarus > Procambarus clarkii. Next base: position 18,642,324 of record NC_091192.1, on the reverse strand, counting down.
TAGGTTGAACCTTACCACTGACTTTCTTGGGGCCCATGGCATGATATACAGTATAATAATTACTTTTATGTTCAAAAAACAAAAAAGCACAAACAGTGAAATTCTTTACAAAGAATTCAAGTGCGATCATCACTAAGTGGGCGGTTTGGTAAACTGAAGTAGAGTTGCCCGTGCCACCAGGAACCGCGTGACCCCCCTTCGACCCATATGTGTATCAACAAAGTCACAAGTTAGGCAAAGGTCGTAAGTAGAGTAGCATTTTCTGACGAAATTGGGGTCATAACTCGAAAAATTTGTAAGTAGGGGCATTCGTAAGTCGAGGTTCCACTGTGTATGATTTACACACTTTAAGGGTAAATCACTGAGCTTTCTCTTTAACGAAAGGTTAGAAAGAGATCTACATGAATGCCACAAAAACAAAAAACAGGAGATGCTTTTTCATCAATAGGGTTATATACCCATGGAACTGCCTACCCACCAAAGTAATAAATGCCAAAACTGCTGAATTCCAAAATCCAGCTCGATAAAATCATTGGGACAAATGGGACCTTTGGTAAGCCATCGGCTTCCTGTCCTCATCAAAGTCACTAGAGAGATAGTGGCCCACAGGTAAATTTAAGTAAATTTGGTTTTTAGAATGTTTTATACTAATTTTGTTTCGTGAGATATGACAGCATAGACCATATAAGTGATCAAGGAAGATACCTTCTTGATTACTTTCATGTGGACAAATCATGTCTAGCTTTTAAAAGCTACAATAATATTCTGATCTGGAATTTGGTATTTTTAAAATGAAAACAGTTTAAATGTTTTATTTCTCCATTGCAGGAATTCCTTGATGATGGGACAGGGAAGGTAGCAGGTGTACGCACTGTGAAGGTTGAATGGACAAAGGATGAGTGTGGCAGGTGGAAGATGGATGAAGTTGAGGGATCTGAGAAGGTAAAAATAATATTAACAATAAGGAATAACCTTTAACAATGTCTAGAAATTTGATACATAGGTCTTCGGCCCCTTGAATATTCAAGTTCATCATTTTCCAATACAGCATGTAGCAGGTGTCTTCTCTTCCCTTAGCATTTCCATCCTTCCACAACTCAACTGCTGTCTATTGCACCCATACTCCCTAAAGTTAATCTTCCATTTCATTTCTGGTCTCTTTCGCTTCCACTCATTTCTGTAAATTTGCATCAACACTTCTTTCATTTACTGCATGTGGACATGATCATCTCTGAACTCCATCCTTTTTCTTTCCTACAACGTTCTTTATTTCTTCAATTTATCACATTGGTATTCCTCAGCGAGTAGTTTGTCCCCTAAAATGTTACATTTACTCTTGAGCTGTATTTACCCCTTTGTGCAGGGAGGTGCATACCAATAAATACTAGTCATGGGACATACAAGTGTTACAGTAATGAAGCAGATAAAGTGTAACACAAGAAATTAACAAATAAATTGTCATGATGAACATTGAGCATGTGGAAGATGGAGAAGACAACACACGCCACTAAACTGTTACCAGGAAAATACTGTCACTGTTCATATCAGGGGAGTTTTCTTTGGATAAAGAGGAAAGAAAAACTATGATTATTAACACTAAAACAGAAGCCAAACCACAAGTCTCTATCCAGCTGTGTGTCCATATTGATTTTCTCTGTTATTCCTAATACCATAAGGATCCCATGTGTTTCCTTATAATTTTCTGTGATGTCACTAGAATAGTGTGTTGTAACGTTTTAATCAACACACCCTGTTCTGTTAGTTGCAAGTCAGTTGTGGACCAGTTAGGATTCATCCAGTGACCCTGTGTGTTCGTCTGTAGAGCTCATCATCTGTAATTCCTTCTTGGTACTAAAGTAATATAATGTCAATTCCCCTTTGTTTTCATGTAAGAATATTTCTATTGATTTTCTAAGCACACTATGACCATCTAAGGAATGTTTGGTTAATTACTGAAACATCTTAATGTATGGTGTACCGGCCTGACTGTGCAACTTATCTGTTGTCCCCGCCTGACTGTACAACGTATCTGTTGTCCCCGCCTGACTGTACAACGCATCTGTTGTCCCCGCCTGACTGTACAACGCATCTGTTGTCCCCGCCTGACTGTACAACGTATCTGTTGTCCCCGCCTGACTGTACAACGTATCTGTTGTCCCCGCCTGACTGTACAACGTATCTGTTGTCCCCGCCTGACTGTACAACGTATCTGTTGTCCCCGTGTGATTGTGCAACTTGATGTCCACAGACAGTGGGATCTTGCGTGAAGCATCCAAATATTGCCCTTGAAGATGAGGAATAAAACAGGTTAGAAGGGTTCGATTAGTTAAGTCTCCTACATTAGGAATGTTGTGGAAGAATGGGTAAGGCTACCTACGTGTTTTAATGGTGACTGCTTTGTGATGGTTCTGGGAATCGATATCCTTGCAGCCTGATCTCTGACCAGGCCTCGTAGTTTGTCGTCTGGTGAACCAGTCTGTTAAATGCTGCTGTTCACTGTATAATGTATGAATCATAGCCCATTTGATTAGGTATCCTTTGGTGGTGTTTATCAAATTCTCTTTAGAAAACCTGTGAGAGGTTGGCTAGTTATTTCCATTAAGAGAAAATTTTCTGACAATTAAAATTTTAAATGTATACAGATATGCAATAATTTTGTGTGGTTTATTTAATTTCTTGTCGCATAACATTGGGTAATGATGAGAGCTTTTGTGTGATACATGTTTCAACAATTTACAGGTATACAAGGCAGACTTGGTTCTTCTGGCAATGGGTTTCTTAGGACCTGAGCGTTACATCATTAATGAGCTAGAGATGGAACAAGATCCACGCTCAAATATTTGTACACCAGCAGGCAAATATTCCACAAGTGTGGACAAAGTCTTCGCAGCAGGAGGTTTGTAATTCACAACAAATTTATTTTATTGATTACATTAAAAGTAATGGGCATCAGATTATTAATGTAGATATGAAGGCCAGTAGAGTACAGTAGCCGTATCTATTGTGACGGCCAATTGAAGGCATGGGATCATAAAGAACAAACAAGTGAAGCCAATTAATCTTACTTTTGACAGAATACACTTAATACAATTTTAGTCTTAGTGTGCAACCTCTCTTGCCATCATGTACAGCCACAAGTTGGATTTTCTCCTCCATTTACCTTAACTTTTCACTCAAGGTTATTTCAATAATTAAATTTTCCTAGTTGGTTCTTAGTTTTTAGCTTTTATATCTAAGGTGTGTTGATTTTCTAAGTAGCGAATTCCCAGGTACCTATATTATGTGCAAAATAAAATATATGCACTAATAATACAGTACTGTGTTTTACTTTTTTCTATAAGCATTTTAGTTAGTAAAAAATAGACAAAGTAAGAGTGCAGTATTAAGAATGTGAAGGGACCAGCATGTGAGGTGGAAGGAGAGGTGTTTGTGTACTTATTTAACCCGTGTTATAGTATGGTCTGTATATATTTCTTTAACATTATACATACTGTACTCTATTGCATTTTAATTCATTTTAATGCAATTAAGCAAAACAATGAACTTTGGTCTCAAAATTGTCTTCAAAGTGCTATTTGCAATGCACTAGTATGTTAGTTTGCTACATAGAAATCATGCTAGTTCTTTATAACAAAATATTGTAGTATTTATTATAAAAAATTATTCATAATATATTAACATTAAAATAAATAGAAAATGCTATTAATGTTTTAATTTTGTTCATTCACTTTTACAGACTGTCGACGCGGTCAATCTCTTGTTGTGTGGGCCATTAATGAAGGTCGTCAGGCCGCACGTGAAGTGGACGCTTACCTCATGGAGTTTTCTACACTTCCACTAAATGGTGGAGTTGTCCAAATCACACAGAAAGGCTAAATTTTTGTCACTGTTGAAACTGGCTTATTGAGTGAGCAAAATTTGCTATGTCGGTTAGGGGTCCAATTCTGTTGAATTTGGCAGTATTTATTATTCCTTCACAATGTTAAGGAGAGTGCATGTAATATGCTGATCCACTATTAGCTGTTGAGCAGTTTGAGGATCTATTTTAGTAACCTGTATATATGATGCATTGAAAAATGTTCTGATCTGATGTATGGTGAAGAGAGGTTGATATGTGAAGGAGACATAGGAAACATGCTGTCACCTCTGGCTAGGTGGTTCAGAAGTGTGTACAGGTTTTAATTGCACCTGCCAACCTCCGACGAGCGGGGATCAGTGTTATTTTATTATTATTGTACATAGTCATTACAGAGAATGGTGAAATGATAGTCTTAAGAGTAGTAGAAGATTGTGCATTAATGGTATACAAATTTTAATGTTTACAAAGTTCTAGTGAAGTACTTTTTCTGACAAGTGCATATAATTAATACACCAAATATGAATATAATAATGAAGAAAATAGTGTTTGAATCAGTCATAAACCATTCAGCAGTTACATTGTAATTGTAGTAAAAATAGTTACATGTATTCTGTATGAAGAATGTAAACAACTTGTCATTTACTCTAAGGAACAACGTATTTTAAACGTTATAAAACACAATTCAACATTATTTCAAGGTAATAGAGGCATATGTAAAATGTCACAGTAAAAGGAACTATTTGTAAATTTTATTACTGTTATGGTTTTTTTTGGTTTTGTCAATGCACAAATTATAGTATCATATTTTGTGACAGACATGTTCTGTTGTAATACTGCATAAGAGTAATTACTTCAGTTATTGGTGACTGGGTTAGAATAAGATAAACATATCCTCGATTTAATATGGATGACATTCCCAATCCATCACTCTAAACATTGGCAGCCTAAACTACAAAAATGATAAGGCTGCTTTTTAATTTTACTTTAATCAAAGTTTGTCGCTTACCTTCCACCATGCTGATACGCTGTACTATATAAAAATAGTACCTAAATAGTGACCTTTGTATTTGTGCTTCAGGATTTTAAGAGCAGATTCCAGCCAATTGATTGTGATGTACATTTTCCAGTATTGTGTGCAAAGTATTGATGTAGTATTCTTAAATTGACTTTGTTGCAGTGCTATAGCATCTTGGGAATTGGCTGTGTTAGCTAACGTACGTTGGCTACGACGTTATTTTCTGTGGGAAGTTCTGTGGAAGAACTCGCAACATATCTTTGGTAGTTAAATACTGTTAAATAACTGCCTTCAATTTGTAGGTATTTGTTGTGTAGTTCCATAAATAAAATAGCAGTGGAAAATTTTTATTGACTGTGTAATCTGTGGAGAAGTTTATTAGAATACAGTAGTGTTCTATCAGATAGGATACTGAATATTTAAGTATATAGTAGTAAATCAACAAAATATATAGCAGTAAATCAACAAAATTGAGTTATAGAAATTATTTGCTATATTGATAGCTTAATTGTTTTTATAAAAACTGAATATTTTGGTGCATAAAAATTTGTTACTTTGGATAGTAACAGTTTAATCAATCAAAGGTTAAATGCTCTCAAACAAATGTTTATTTATATATCTTTTAACCATTTTTTTTTTTTTTTTTTTTAATTGAGAAGAGCAAATTTATTGAATTTAATTTAGGCACTAAATTGGAGGAAAATTACATTGCACTTGTGTAAACTTAGGGGGTGTAATGTACTTTATCAAATTCTTTTATTAGAAACTTAAAAACTTGAGTTAGATTATTCAAAATGACTTGTGACCGTAGGTGGTGGTAGTATTAAGCAATGCCTCTTGTTTTGTAAAGGGTTTAACTGTATAACAAAAACAATTATTTCCAGCCTGAAAGTTTATATTCCGCTGCATGTATCGACTGCGGGGAAATGCAAAGACTCAATGGGAACAAATGTATACTGTATATATGACACATTCAAAGATTTGTCAGTCTTTAAAGCCCTGTAAAAATAATTTACAATTAAGTTAAAAAATAACATTAATTAGAAAGGTTTTGAAAGGATAATAACATGAAATAGTGTATATTAAATATTTAACTATTTTTAGTAATTTGTCATTATGCACACAATATCCATTTTGGTTTATTCATATATAAATAATTGAAAGTTATTTATATGGTTTATCCTTTATGCAGTATACTATACATAATTAAAGGCAGAATAGTGAGAAATACTTTCTCATGTTCATAATGCAGTGTATAAGTATACACCAGTTCTTTAGACTCCACTTAAGAAAACCCAATTTATCTGCAGTAATGTTACTGATAACATAGTGTGTTCTTCAGGTATTTGTTTCCTAAGGTATTTGTCTTGCTTACTTTACATCTACGTTAAGGGAGCTGGCTTAAGCTCTTCCAACTGCATGTGATAGTGATGCCTGGTCAATGTGAAACTTTGTCTTCCATAGATTATGGTAGATAAGACTACAGTAGACAGTTTCTTGATGTCATAGATGTCATGTAGATTGTAAACTGTATCTTGGTGTCGTAACTGTCGGAGTAACCGTTCAAATTTTAATGGTAAGCAGTAGATCCTTGTTTCATTGGATAAGAGTGTAGATTGTACAGTACATTATGTTAGATTGTATTAAGCCATTCATGTGATACTATCCGTCTACCTATGATGTAAATTAGTATTTTATTCAATAAACTTGTGGTAATGGCATGTTCTGAGGATTTGAAGTACTTCGTATCTTTTACATGGAAAACCATCTGATGTCTAGAGCTGTGCTTGCAATGGCTTTTTCAAGTTAAGATTTGTAATTAATTTCCTGTAGGAAACCTGATAACATATTTTATTTTAATGACATTTAGTCATTTTTATTCTTGAAATTATTATTCATCAGATAGACTTAAGGTGTATGCATTGGATTAATACAAGTGTTATTTTTAATTTGTGAATTTATATTTTATTGCAATGTTGCTCTTCTGAGGGAAGAGGTGTTATGGTGTAGATAATTTGTCACCGGTTCTAATTTGATATTTAAAGTATTTTTAATATGTTTTAAAGTTAAGATCAACCATGTAATCTGCCATGGAGAGTGGGTATTTAGCTCACTGTTCAACATAGCTACGTTACTTAAATATATAAGGTACTGTTAGAGCAAATATTAAAATACTGGTTTGTTTTTACCCTGAATTGTTTGGTCTGCACCACGAACGATGGCTCAAGTCTTCCTACCTTGGTGCCTTTTTTTAGACTTTCCCTGAAATTTGAAATAAATATTATAGTATTTAAATTAAAAAGGTTCATAAATTTGTTGTGGCAATAAGTGAATTTTTTCTAACATTTGATTTGCCTCAAATGGACCAATTGTATAGACATGGTGAGGGGGACTCCCAGGTAACATTCAGTGATAGCTGTGGGTGCCTTTGGCTCCTTCTCCTGCCTGCTGAAATGGCATCTAGGCAAAAATGACCAACTTAATAGGAACCCAATTTAGGTCGTCATATCATCCATTGAAGAGGTGGCCTGTTAGGGGCTTACCCTCTGTGGTATGGTGGGTATAGGTGTCTTGGCCAGGGTGCGGTGGATGTGGGTGTCTGGGCCAGGGGGTGGTGGGTATGGGTGTCTGGGCCAAGGTGTGGTGGGTATGGGTGTCTGGGGCAGGGTGCGGTGGGTATGGGTGTCTGGGGCAGGGTGCGGTGGGTATGGGTGTCTGGGGCAGGGTGCGGTGGGTATGGGTGTCTGGGGCAGGGTGTAGTGGGTATGGGTGTCTGGGGCAGGGTGTGGTGGGTATGGGTGTCTGGGGCAGGGTGCGGTGGGGAATTGGGTCTTGGCAGCAGTGTGGACAAATGCTTCAGTGTTGAAAAGTGAAGAGCACTGTTTGATACAATTTATCGTGCCTTGCACTGGCTCATGTTTGATACCTCTAACTGCACTAGTATGTGGTATTTTATGGCTCTAGGGTTCCTCATTTTTTTTTCAATAGTTATGAATTGTTTGGCAATGGGGCTTTGACCTATGTGAAAGTTTCTTTGTTCTATAACATCTCTTAAACATGGGTTATAGAATTTTCTTGGAATTCATGTACCTTTTCGCACTCCATCACGTAGTGACGGAGGGTGTGCGAATAATTTTGTTGACAGTTTACATTTGGTCAAGTCTACATCAGCAGATATTGAGAATTCCCAGATACTTGTAACAGTCTAAGCCGAGCAGTAGTAACACCCAGAAGTCTGTTTTTATTGGATGATCCATAGATGTGTGGCTCTTCTTGCATGATAGTTTGATAGCTGGAATTACTAGAGAAGATTTCACTTTGCCTCAGATTTACAAGGTTTTGTTGAAGTTCTTGATGTATTATTGCTTTCAGACTGCTTGTAGGCAATCCAAGGTTATCACCACCTCCTATGAAGGCAGATTCTTTGGCTAACTCATCGGCTATATCATGCATTTGAAGGCAACATGAGATGGACTCTGTTACCATAAAAAATTTTATGGTAGTGTCTGAAGCTAGACACATACATTACAGCTATGTCTTAGAGTTGAGAGCCATTAAGGATGATAGTCACTTACAATTAATATCTAAGTTTGGAGACTTGTACACATTTCAGTGCAAGAAGCAAGGCAAACAGTTCGGTCTGAAGGGTAGAGGTTGTGTAAACGGACTCCCCACTCAAACTATAAGCCATCACCCATTGTTAGGACAACTGCACTTCAGCTGCACCTGTGGGGCACTGGAGGGAACCATCAGTGTATATGGTATGAGATATTTTCATTTCATTACTTTTTTACACCCCATACTCATCCCGTGGGTGGTGGTTGAAAAGGTTGCAGAGGCGCATAATGGTTTCAGGAACTGAACCTCCTACTTCGTTTAGCAAAGCAAGTGACAATCTTGTGAAGTAAGTTATACAATTGTTAATATTACACGCACATTTTGCCCTGCTTACTCTTCTGCTTCTCCTTCTACTCTTCGCCGTCTTGATGCTTTGCACCATACTGGGTTGCGTCTCAGCTCTGGTGCCTTTCGTTCGACTCCCGTCCTCAGTTTGTATGTTGACACTGGCTTTCTCTCTCTTCAGGACCGCCGTGATCGCTACTGTCTTCGCTATCTTGCGGGGTCCTTACAACATCCTTCCTCTCGCCTCTGTCGTGCTTTGACTTTTCCTCCTCCTGTAGCTCCTGTTCCTCTTCATCGTCTCCCACTTTCTGTCCGGTTATCTCGCTTGCAGAATTCTCTTTCTGTTCATATTTCTAATGTTTCTCCTCATATTGTTCTTTCCTTGCCTCCATGGAGAGTCCCCCTTCCCAAGTTTTGTACGTCCTTGACTTGTATTACTAAAGCCTTTACCCCTCCTACAATTCTGAAAAGCCTCTTCCTAGAGCACTTTTCTTCGCACTCCCACTCTATTTCCATCTTTACCGATGGGTCTAAGTCTGCGGACGGTATGGGCTACTCTGTTGTTTTTCTTGACCATACTTATATGTGTTGCCTCCCTTCGGAGGCTAGCGTCTTTACGGCGGAACTTTTTGCTATTCTCTATGCTCTCCGTCTCTTGCTTTCTCATTCCTCCTTTGTGGTTGTAGTTGACTCTGGTAGTGCCCTCATGGCTCTTGCGTCCTTTAATCCTGTCCACCCAGTGGTCATCGAGATTCAGCAATGGGTGTTTCTTATTTCTAGTAAATTTAAATCGGTAGAGTTTTGCTGGGTTCCCAGCCATATTGGTGTTTCTTTCAATGAGCGTGCGGATGCTGCCGCTAAGGACACTATCAGTTCTTGTCCTATCTCCCGTAAAGGTCTTCCTTATTCCGACTTTTATCCTGTTACTCATTCCTCCATCCTTGCCCGTTGGCAGGGTTGTTGGTCCTCTGTGGTTAGTAACAAGCTGCGTACTCTCAAACGTAGTGTGTCCCCGTGGCCTTCCTCATACCACCGTAACCGGCAGTGGGGAATCTGCTTTGGCACGGCTGCGGGTTGGCCATACTCGCTTAACCCACGGTCACTTAATGGAGCGCCGCCCTGCTCCTTATTGTCCGAATTGCGTTGTCCCTCTTACAGTTGTGCATAACCTTGTTGAATGTCCTGACTTCCAGGACGAGCGTGTCTCTTGCTTTCCGACCGTCCCTCGCGGTCACTTGTCCCTCGATAGAATTCTAGGTGAATCGGATACTTTTGATATCGTTCGCCTTGTGCGTTTTTGTTCTCGTATTGGCTTTCTTGGTGATATTTAGCGCCCTCTGATTATTTCGCACTTTGATGGTGTTACATAGCCTTCCCGGTTTGGTGCCTTCTTTTGATAATTACCTTACCTTACACACACATTTACATATATATACATACATGTACATGTATGGATACATATATATACATGTACACAAATACATATACATATCAATAAACTTTTGATACCACAAGTGATTAAAAAAATAAAAAAGGCTCAACAGTGTCTATACAAGGCACTATGGCAAGTCCAGCCCGTCCTCCAAAGACCCAAATGTAATTCCAAGCAGCTGCCAAAGCCCCCTGTTTATGAATGAAAAATGGTTTACAGACAACTCGCAACTGATTTCGTTCAAACGCTTCAGGAACAAGTGCTTCGCTAACTAATTTTGTTTGAACCACAGCACTGTAAATGCTTCACCCACGTACTACAAATACAAATGATTGCCAACAGAACCTAAACGCCTAACCTACCCCAACCTAATCCATGCCTATATATGTGCAATATGCTAATATATTATAATATTAATTTATATTTGAGAAAAGTCCTGTTTTGAATGAACATGTAAAAATTTATGAATGTGTGTCTGGGGTTGGGGTTGTTTTTAGCCCAAAATTTCGCTACTTTAGCTACTTTTTTCCCAAAATTGGGCTACTTTCGCTACATTTTAGCCCAAAATTTTGCTACTTTTGCTACTTTTTGCCCAAAATTTCGCTACTTTTGCTACTTTTTACCCCCAAAATTTCGCTACTTTTGCTACTTTTTAGTCCAAAATTGGGCTACTTTCGCTACTTTTTAGCCCAAAAATTCGCTACTTTCGCTACTTTTTAGCCCAAAATTTCGCTACTTGTGCAACTTTTTGCCCAAAATTGGGCTACTTTCGCTACTTTTTAGCCCAAAATTTCGCTACTTTTGCTACTTTTTACCCCAAAATTGGGCTACTTTCGCTACTTTTTAGCCCAAAATTTCGTTACTTTCACTACTTTTTAGCCCAAAATTTCGCTACTTTCGCTACTTTTTGCCCAAAAATGGGCTACTTTCGCTACTTTTTAGCCCAAAATTTTGCTACTTTTGCTACTTTTTAGCAGAAAATTGGGCTACTTTCGCTACTTTTTGCCCAAAATTGGGCTACTTTCGCTACTTTTTAGCCCAAAATTGGGCTACTTCCGCTACTTTTTTGCCCAAAATTGGGCTACTTTCGCTACTTTTTAGCCCAAAATTGGGCTACTTTTGCTAATTTTTGCCCAAAATTGGGCTACTTTCGCTACTTTTAGACCAAAATTGGGCTACTTTCGCTACTTTTTGGCCCAAAATTGGGCTACTTTCGCTACTTTTTAGCCCAAAATTGGGCTACTTTCGCTACTTTTTAGCCCAAAATTTCACTATTTAGCCCAAAATTGGGCTACTTTAGCTAATTTTTTTGCCCAAAATTTCGCTACTTTTGCTACTTTATAGCCCAAAATTGGGCTACTTTCGCTACTTTTTAGCCCAAATTTTCGTTACTTTCGCTACTTTTTAGCCCAAAATTTTGCTACTTTTTGCCCAAAAATGGGCAACTTTCGCTACTTTTTAGCCCAAAATTTTGCTACTTTTGCTACTTTTTAGCCCAAAATTGGGCTACTTTCGCTACTTTTTGCCCAAAATTTCGCTACTTTTGCTACTTTTGAGCCCAAAATTTGGCTAGTTTCGCTACTTTTTAGCCCAAAATGTTGCTACTTTTGCTACTTTTTAGCCCAAAATTTCGCTACTTTTTTGCCCAAAATTTCGCTACTTTTAGCCCAAAATATCGCTACTTTTTAGCCCAAAATTTCGCTACTTTCTAGCAGAAAATTGGGCTACTTTCACTACTTTTTGCCCAAAATTGGGCTACTTTCGCTACTTTTTAGCCCAAAATTTCGCTACTTTCGCTACTTTTTAGCCCAAAATTTTGCTACTTTCGCTACTTTTTGCGCAAAATTTCGCTACTTTTGCTATTTTTTAGCCCAAAATTGGGATACTTTCGCTACTTTTTAGCCAAAAAATTTCGCTACTTTTTAGCCCAAAATTGGGCTACTATCGCTACTTTTTGCCCAAAATTGGGCTACTTTCGCTACTTTTTAGCCCAAAATTTCGCTACTTTTGCGACTTTTTAGCCCAAAATTTGGCTACTTTTTAGCCCAAAATTTCGCTACTTTTTAGCCCAAAATTTCGCTACTTTTAGCCCAAAACTTTGCTACTTTTAGCCCAAAATTTCGCTACTTTTTAGCCCAAAATTTCGCTACTTTTTAGCTCAAAATTGGGCTACTTTTGCCCAAAATTGGGCTACTTTCGCTACTTTTTAGCCCAAAATTTCGCTACTTTCGCTACTTTTTAGCCCAAAATTTCGCTACTTTTTGCCCAAAATTTCGCTACTTTTGCTACTTTTTAGCACAAAATTGGGCTACTTTTGCTACTTTTTAGCCCAAAATTTCGCTACTTTCGCTACTTTTTAGCCCAAAATTTCGCTACTTTCGATACTTTTAGCCCAAAATTTCGCTACTTTTTAGCCCAAAATTGGGCTACTTTCGCTACTTTTTGCCCAAAATTGGGCTACTTTCCCTACTTTTTAGCCCAAAATTTTGCTACTTTCGGAACTTTTTAGCCCAAAATTGGGCTACTTTCGCTACTTTTTGCCCAAAATTTCGCTACTTTTGCTACTTTTTAGCCCAAAATTTCGCTACTTTTGCTACTTTTTAGCCCAAAATTGGGCTACTTTCGCTACTTTTTAGCCCAAAATTTCGCTATTTTCGCTACATTTTAGCCCAAAATTTCGCTACTTTTGCAACTTATTTCCCAAAATTGGGCTACTTTCGCTACTTTTTAGACCAAAATTTCGCTACTTTTGCTACTTTTTAGCCCAAAATTGGGCTACTTTCGCTACTTTTTGCCCAAAATTTCGTTTTTTGCTACTTTTTAGCCCAAAATTGGGCTACTTTCGCTACTTTTTAGCCCAAAATTGGGCTACTTTCACTACTTTTTTGCCCAAAATTGGGCTACTTTCGCTACTTTTTAGCCCAAAATTTCGCTACTTTTTAGCCCAAAATTTCGCTACTTCAAAATATCGCAACTTTTGCTACTTTTTAGCCCAAAATTGGGATACTTTCGCTACTTTTTGCCCAAAATTTCGCTACTTTTGCTACTTTTTAGCCCAAAATTTCACTACTTTTAGCCCAAAATTTCGCTAGTTTTTAGCCCAAAATTGGGCTACTTTCGCTACTTTTTACCCCAAAATTTCGCTACTTTTTAGCCCAAAATTTCGCTACTTTGTAGCCCAAAATTGGGCTACTTTCGCTACTTCTAGCCCAAAATTTCGCTACTTTCGCTACTTTTTAGCCCAAAATTTCGCTACTTTCGCTACTTTTTAGCCCAAAATTTTGCTACTTTCGCTACTTTTGGCCCAAAATTTCGCTACTTTTGCTACTTTTTACCCCAAAATTGGGATACTTTCGCTACTTTTTAGCCAAAAAAATTTCGCTACTTTTTAGCCCAAAATTGGGCTACTTTCGCTACTTTTTGCCCAAAATTGGGCTACATTCGCTACTTTTTAGCCCAAAATTTCGCTACTTTTGCGACTTTTTAGCCCAAAATTTGGCTACTTTTTAGCCCAAAATTTCGCTACTTTTTAGCCCAAAATTTCGCTACTTTTAGCCCAAAATTTTGCTACTTTTAGCCCAAAATTTCGCTACTTTTTAGCCCAAAATTTCGCTAATTTCGCTACTTTTTAGCCCAAAATTGGGCTACTTTCCCTACTTTTTAGCCCAAAATTTCGCTACTTTCGCTACTTTTTAGCCCAAAATTTCGCTACTTTCGCTACTTTTTGCCCAAAATTTCGCTACTTTTGCTACTTTTTAGCCCCAAATTTCACTACTTTTTAGCCCGAAATTGGGCTACTTTCGCTACTTTTTAGCCCAAAATTTCGCTACTTTTTAGCCCAAAATTTCGCTACTTTCGCTACTTTTTGGCCAAAATTTCGCTACTTTCGCTACTTTTTAGCCCAAAATTGGGCTACTTTCGCTACTTTTTGCCCAAAATTTTGCTACTTTTGCTACTTTTTAGCACAAAATTGGGCTACTTTTGCTACTTTTTAGCCCAAAATTTCGCTACTTTTTAGCCCAAAATTTCGCTAATTTCGCTACTTTTTAGCCCAAAATTGGGCTACTTTCGCTACTTTTTGCCCAAAATTGGGCTACTTTCACTACTTTTTAGCCCAAAATTTAGCTACTTTCGCTACTTTTTGCCCAAAATTTTGTAACGGGGGGTGGGGGAAATAGCTCTATCTTGTCCATTATTCCACCCCCCAGTTAACTAACGAGGCCGGGGGAAACAGCTCTCTCTAGTCCGTTATCCCGTCCCCAGTTAGCTAACTATTCTAGAGCACCCTCCAGAGTTCCTAAGGCAACCTCTCTCGTTCAACACCTTGTAACCTAGGTATTTGACTACCTAGGTGCTAAGACTACAAGGCGCCGTCACTTGATCAGTTACCCGAAACTCTAGAGAGAACTCTAGAATACAGAATCATTGCCACAAACGTATAAGAGAAAACGAGAGGAAAGAAATGAATAGTGAAGTAATTAGTGAGGGTTTGGGGTGAGAGGGAGAGAGGTGGGAGGGGCAAGGAGGGTCATTAGTTGAAAGTGAGAGTTTAGAGAAGGGTGGAGGGAGAGGTGTAGATAGGTAGAAGGAGAAGAGTAGATAGTAGAAGTAGAAGAGTAGATAGTAGAAGACGAAATGCGGCCACCATCCATTCATGATCATTACATACAAGACAAGGAATGGAACTTGCCTGTATCACAAAATTCTCCAAGGATGTTATCATGAGTTCATTATTAGTATGTTCCCTCTGTACCATGTATCAACTCCAAACAAGTACTCATTAATATCTTGAATCTAGTAACCACCGAGGCTTTCTCACCTCAACTCAAAGCTCTAGGGAACAAAGTTAAACACAATTTAAATAATAAATTCATAATTATATTTCACATGAAGTATCATAATGTAGCAATTCAATTAAAATGTTAAAGAGAGTCATTATCCAAGAATTCGAGAACCCTACAACTTGACTGCCCCTGATCATCACACAACATACGTAAACACGACCAAGTCACCTTAATGTTCACTCACCGAGGACTGAGTCTAAGTTGAATAGAGAAGGGGGGGGGGTCTGTAGTTGACAGAGACTCCCGCCCTTGCCGGCCGACAGCCTCCCTGATAGGGACGTCTCTGCTCTCGTCTGCTGTTCTGTCTGTTAATGCTTCATGCTGGATAGCTCTCCGAGTTTATATTGGGGAACCTAGTAGCTAACTCCGCCCACAAGTAGATAGCCTCCGGCACTACCAAGCCACTCCTCAAACGTCGGCTTGTTTGAAGGCTACCAGACTACAATTAAGAGCTTAGCGGAAGCAAGGTGAAATTCTCATGATCTGACCTCAGGTCACTTGGGGTCGTTAACGGTTAGAGGTGTGAGATCTCAGGCAGACAACTGGCGCCTCTCAGATCCTTGTCTGTGACTCATGTACTCTATATATATTTTAAATAAACTAACTCAAACACTTTTACAGTGTTACATCTCCCCTTCTCCCCGAAAATAAAGTTTTTGCAACACTGCTAAAGCAAGCTAGCCGTGTGCGACAACTTTATTAACGAAAAGAATACATCCTAGCTAAACAAATATACATCATCCTACTCTAAAAAATGAAATATGTAGACAGACGTCCATTGTCTCTGGCTGGGCGACGTCACTGCTTGGTCTTGTAGATAATCCTGTACCACATTTCTTCAACACAACTGCCTCCGTCGCTTCTCCGTCGTTAACGCACAACAACCCTTGGTCAACCCGAAAGCCGTTACTACTTGAACTGCGCACAGGACCGTGGAATTCGGTTGTCCCAGCTGATCTGTAATTGGCCCTACGTCAGTCACCATGAGAGACGTATATTGGGGTTCTTCACAGCTATAGGGACTACAAGTTTCGAGACCTTCATATAGTTGCCAACAGTAGAAATCCCATCCTACTCTTCTTCCTCCCTGTTGCTCCAGCACGCCTCCTTCAGAGAGCTACTTCTGACAGCCACATCAAGTCCGCATGACACAGGAAGAATCACTCAACAGAGCAACATGCTTGTAGGAGGGGCGGCCAGTCAAGGCAAACGATCCTGTCTTGCAATTACGCTCCATGCAATAATGCTGACACCAGCAAGGGACACTAGGTATCGTGTCTCAGCTTGGCTTATCTTCTTCTTTCTTCTCTCTTCTTTCTTCTCTCTTCTTTCTTCTCTCTTCTTTCTTCTCTCTTCTTTCTTCTTTCTTCTCTCTTCCTCCTCCCATGGGTCTTTGACAAGCGACCTGGGGTCCATTGGGGGTCTGTCCGTCCTGGGGTCCATCCTGGGTAGACCGATGTTGGTGGGACAGACTGGAGTCGTTGTTGCTCCTCTTCCATCATTACTGGGTCGTCTGGGGTCGTCTGCAGAACGACCTGGGGTCCACTGGGGGTCCGTCCGTCTTGGGGTCCACTGGGGTCCGTCCGTCTTGGGGTCCACTGGGGTCCGTCCGTCTTGGGGTCCACTGGGTAGACCAATGTTGACCGACCGAGAGGGCTGCATCTTGGGGTCCCCTGGGGTGGTGGTGGTGGTGGTGGCCCTGACATCCAGGTAGGGGCTGGTCGTCGTGGTGGTGAGGAACAGCCGTGAGTGTGGTATAAGGCAGCCGTCTCCCTCTTCTGTATGTGCGTCTCTCCTCTCTTCTGGCTCCCACCTGTGAAATGAACAGAAAGGCGACAATACGTGTTCCCAAGATGTTTGTGTGACCCTGTCGTTTGTATAGGGTTACACAGTCCTATCATACCGCTCTCCTCCTGGCAACAACTACACTTCAATTTTTAATAATTCAATTAACTCTGAATGATATTGACTTGGTGGAACATAAAACAGTAACAGAGTAAAGTTAGAGAAGAGAGAATAAGGTCATCACTACTTTTAACTTGTCACAAAAAAAAATCAACACTAATAGACAAAACACTAGCCTAAACTTAACTGTACCGTTCCTAATCTTAAGTACATAATTAACCATTACTCCCACCCTTAACCTACAGCCACCTACGTGACCCAGAGTGTTTCCCTAGCTTCTCCGCCGGTAAACAACTCCCAAACTGTTGTCACCCCTGTGACCAGACTATCTAACGTCGAGCGTCCCCAACGTGAAGTCTACTGACACACTAGTCCACACTAGCATGCTGTACAATACCAGTACACCTCGGGTTATTGCGTTCAAATGGAGTAAAACAGTCGATCGCAATAATCTGAGCAGAACCACACTTAAACTACTTAAGAACTACACCTGCCACTCCCCACTGACCTGGAGACCAGCGGTGGCTGGGTGTCCCCGTGGGACATGCGAGGTCACCTGTCACACTCAGCTGACCTGCACTACCAACACCGCTAAGTTCCCAAATCGCCAAATCTTATTACTAACATAAATCACTACACACGCAAGTTCTGGTGAACATTCCCTGAACACCACAAAACTCACAAAATCACTAAACACAACACCAGAGAATCACTATCTCCTAACCTGAAAAAAGTTCGCTAACTCGCGAATATTAAACACCTGTCAAGATCTCCCTGATAGCGCCTGAGCGGCAAAAAGACACGTGGGACTGAACAATGTTAAAAGAACACCAATACCTTAAACATTGTATCCCACCGCTGCCACCATTGTAACGGGGGGTGGGGGAAATAGCTCTATCTTGTCCATTATTCCACCCCCCAGTTAACTAACGAGGCCGGGGGAAACAGCTCTCTCTAGTCCGTTATCCCGTCCCCAGTTAGCTAACTATTCTAGAGCACCCTCCAGAGTTCCTAAGGCAACCTCTCTCGTTCAACACCTTGTAACCTAGGTATTTGACTACCTAGGTGCTAAGACTACAAGGCGCCGTCACTTGATCAGTTACCCGAAACTCTAGAGAGAACTCTAGAATACAGAATCATTGCCACAAACGTATAAGAGAAAACGAGAGGAAAGAAATGAATAGTGAAGTAATTAGTGAGGGTTTGGGGTGAGAGGGAGAGAGGTGGGAGGGGCAAGGAGGGTCATTAGTTGAAAGTGAGAGTTTAGAGAAGGGTGGAGGGAGAGGTGTAGATAGGTAGAAGGAGAAGAGTAGATAGTAGAAGTAGAAGAGTAGATAGTAGAAGACGAAATGCGGCCACCATCCATTCATGATCATTACATACAAGACAAGGAATGGAACTTGCCTGTATCACAAAATTCTCCAAGGATGTTATCATGAGTTCATTATTAGTATGTTCCCTCTGTACCATGTATCAACTCCAAACAAGTACTCATTAATATCTTGAATCTAGTAACCACCGAGGCTTTCTCACCTCAACTCAAAGCTCTAGGGAACAAAGTTAAACACAATTTAAATAATAAATTCATAATTATATTTCACATGAAGTATCATAATGTAGCAATTCAATTAAAATGTTAAAGAGAGTCATTATCCAAGAATTCGAGAACCCTACAACTTGACTGCCCCTGATCATCACACAACATACGTAAACACGACCAAGTCACCTTAATGTTCACTCACCGAGGACTGAGTCTAAGTTGAATAGAGAAGGGGGGGGGGGTCTGTAGTTGACAGAGACTCCCGCCCTTGCCGGCCGACAGCCTCCCTGATAGGGACGTCTCTGCTCTCGTCTGCTGTTCTGTCTGTTAATGCTTCATGCTGGATAGCTCTCCGAGTTTATATTGGGGAACCTAGTAGCTAACTCCGCCCACAAGTAGATAGCCTCCGGCACTACCAAGCCACTCCTCAAACGTCGGCTTGTTTGAAGGCTACCAGACTACAATTAAGAGCTTAGCGGAAGCAAGGTGAAATTCTCATGATCTGACCTCAGGTCACTTGGGGTCGTTAACGGTTAGAGGTGTGAGATCTCAGGCAGACAACTGGCGCCTCTCAGATCCTTGTCTGTGACTCATGTACTCTATATATATTTTAAATAAACTAACTCAAACACTTTTACAGTGTTACAATTTCGCTACTTTTGCTACTTTTCAGCAAAAAATTGGGCTACTTTTGCTACTTTTTAGCCCAAAATTTTGCTACTTTCGCTACTTTTTAGCCCAAAATTTCGCTACTTTCGATACTTTTAGCCCAAAATTTTGCTACCTTTTAGCCCAAAATTGGGCTACTTTCGCTACTTTTTGCCCAAAATTGGGCTACTTTCCCTACTTTTTAGCCCAAAATTTCGCTACTTTCGGAACTTTTTCGCCCAAAATTGGGCTACTTTCGCTACTTTTTGCCCCAAATTTCGCTACTTTTGCTACTTTTTAGCCCAAAATTTCGCTACTTTTGCTACTTTTTAGCCCAAAATTGGGCTACTTTCGCTACTTTTTAGCCCAAAATTTCGCTATTTTCGCTACATTTTAGCCCAAAATTTCGCTACTTTCGCAAGTTTTTTCCCAAAATTGGGCTACTTTTGCTACTTTTTAGCCCAAAATTTCGCTACTTTTGCTACTTTTTAGCCCAAAATTGGGCTACTTTCGCTACTTTTCGCCCAAAATTTCGCTACTTTTGCTACTTTTTAGCCCAAAATTGGGCTACTTTCGCTACTTTTTAGCCCAAAATTGGGCTACTTTCGCTACTTTTTAGTTAAAAATTGGGCTACTTTCGCTACTTTTTAGCCCAAAATTTCGCTACTTTGTAGCCCAAAATTGGGCTACTTTCGCTACTTTTTTCCCAAAATTTTGCTACTTTGTAGCCCAAAAGGGGGCTACTTTCGCTACTTTTTAACCCAAAATTGGGCTACTTTCGCTACTTTGAAGCCCAAAATTGTTTTTTTCGCTAGTTTTTAGCCTAAAATTTCGCTACTTTTGCTACTTTTTAGCCCAAAAATTTTCTACTTTCGCTACTTTTTACCCCAAAATTGGGCTTTTTTTGCTACTTTTTAGCCCAAAATTGGGCTACTTTCGCTACTTTGTAGCCCAAAATTGGGCTACTTTTGCTACTTTGTAGCCCAAAATTGGGCTACTTTCGCTACTTTTTAGCCCAAAATTTCGCTACTTTCGCTACTTTTTAGCCAAAAAAATGGGCTACTTTCACTACTTTGTAGCCCAAAATTGGGCTACTTTCGCTACTTTTAGCCCAAAATTTCGCTACTTTTTAGCCCAAAATTTCGCTACTTTTTAGCCCAAAATTGGGCTACTTTCGCTACTTTTTTGCCCAAAATTTTGCTACTTTCGCTACTTTGTAGCCCAAAATTGGGCTACTTTCGCTACTTTGTAGCCCAAAATTGGGCTACTTTCGCTACTTTTAGCCCAAAATTTCGCTACTTTTTAGCCCAAAAATTGGGCTACTTTCGCTACTTTTTAGCCCAAAATTTCGCTACTTTTGCTACTTTTTAGCCCAAAATTTCGCTACTTTTGCTACTTTTTACCCCAAAATTGGGCTACTTTCGCTACTTTTTGCCCAAAATTGGGCTACTTTCGCTACTTTTTAGCCCCAAATTTTGCTACTTTTGCTACGTTTTAGCCCAAAATTGGGCTACTTTCGCTACTTTTTGCCCAAAATTTCGCTACTTTTTACCCCAAAAATTTCGCTACTTTTGCTACTTTTTAGTCCAAAATTGGGCTACTTTCGCTACTTTTTAGCCCAAAATTTCGCTACTTTTTAGCCCAAAATTGGGCTACTTTTGCTACTTTTTGCGCAAAATTGGGCTATTTTCGCTACTTTTTAGCCCAAAATTTCGCTACTTTCGGAACTTTTTAGCCCAAAATTGTGCTACTTTTGCTACTTTTTGCCCAAAATTTCGCTACTTTTAGGCAGGTAGCTGCGAAATTCGCGCGATTTTTGGCCGGTAGTGGCGAAAATCGCGATTTTTGCCAGCCAGCTGCGAAAATCGCATGGTTTTTGGCCGCTAACGGCGAAAATCGCGCGGTTTTTGACCTGTAGCGGCGATAATCGCGCTATTTTTCCCCGCCAGCTGCAAAAATCCCATAGTTTCTGGCCGCTAGCGGCGAAAATCGCGCGATTTTTGACAGGTAGCGGCGAAATTCGCGCGATTTTTGCCCGCCAGCTGCAAAAATCGCATGGTTTTTGGCCGCTAGCGGCGAAAATCGCGCGGTTTTTGGCCGGTAGCGGCGAAAATCGCGCTATTTTTGCCCGCCAGCTGCAAAAATCGCATAGTTTCTGGCCGCTAGCGGCGAAAATCGCGCGGTTTTCGGCCGTTAGCGGCAAAAATCGCCCGATTTTTGGCCGCTAGCGGCGAAAATTGCACTGTTTTTGGCCGCTAGCGGCGAAAATCGCGCGATTTTTGCCCGCCAGCTGCGAAAATCACATGGTTTTTGGCCGCTAGCGGCGATAATCGCGCGGTTTTTGGCAGGTAGCGGCGAAATTCGCGCGATTTTTGCCCGCCAGCTGCAAAAATCGCATGGTTTCTGGCTGCTAGCGTCGAAAATAGAGCGGTTTTCGGCCGTTAGCGGCAAAAATCGCCCGATTTTTGGCCGCTAGCGGCGAAAATCGCACGGTTTTTGGCCGCTAATGGCGAAAATCGTGCTATTTTTGGCCGGTAGCGGCGAAAATCGCTATTTTTGCCCGCCAGCTGCGAAAATCGCATGGTTTTTGGCCGCTAGCGGCGAAAATCGCGCGGTTTTTGGCCGGTAGTGGCGAAAATCGCGCTATTTTTGCCCGCCAGCTGCAAAAATCGTGTAGTTTCTGGCCGCTAGCGTCGAAAATAGCGCGGTTTTCTGCCGTTAGCGGCAAAAATCGCCCGATTTTTGGCCGCTAGCGGCGAAAATCGCACGGTTTTTGGCAGCTAGAGGCGAAAATCGCGCTATTTTTGGCCGGTAGCGGCTCAAATCGCGATTTTTGCCCGCCATCTGTGAAAATCGCACTGTTTTTGGCCGGTAGCGGCTCAAATCGCGCGATTTTTGCCCGCCAGCTGCAAAAATCGCATGGTTTTTGGCCGCTAGCGGCGAAAATCGCGCGGTTTTTGGCAGGTAGCGGCGAAATTCGCGCGATTTTTGCCCACCAGCTGCAAAAATCCCATGGTTTCTGGCCGCTAGCGTCGAAAATAGTGCGGTTTTCGGCCGTTAGCGCCCGATTTTTGGCCGCTAGCGGTGAAAATCGCGCTATTTTTTGCCAGTAGCAGCGAAAATCGCGTTATTATTGCCCGCCAGCTGCGAAAATCGCATGGTTTTTGGCCGCTAGCGGCGAAAATCGCACGATTTTTGGCCGGTAGCGGCGAAAATCGCGCTATTTTTGCCCGCGAGCTGCAAAAATCGCATAGTTTCTGGCCGCTAGCAGCGAAAATCGCGCGATTTTTGGCCGCTAGAGGCGAAATTCGCACGATTTTTGGCTGCTAGCGGCGAAATTTGCACGATTTTTGGCAGCTAGCGGCGAAAATAGCCCCTTTTTTGGCCGCAAGAGGCGAAAATCGGTCGATTTTTGGCAGGTAGCGGCGAAATTCGCGCTATTTTTGCGTTTCTGGCCGCTAGCGTCGAAAATAGCGCGGTTTTCGGCCGTTAGCGGCAAAAATCGCCCGATTTTTGGCCGCTAGTGGTGAAAATCGCACGGTTTTTGGCCGCTAGCGGCGAAAATCGCGCTACTTTTGGCCGGTAGCGGCGAAAATCGCGATTTTTTCCCTCCAGCTGCGAAAATCGCATGGTTTTTGGCCGCTAGCGGCGAAAATCGCGCTGTTTTTGGCCGGTAGCGGCGAAAATCGCGTTATTTTTGCCCGCCAGCTGCAAAAATCGCATAGTTTCTGGCCACTAGCGGCGAAAATCACACAATTTTTGGCCGCTAGCGGCTTAAATCGCGCGATTTTTGGCCGGTAGCGGTTTAAATCGCGCGATTTTTGCCCGCGAGCTGCAAAAATCGCATAGTTTCTGGCCGCTAGCAGCGAAAATTGCGCGATTTTTGGCCGCTAGAGGCGAAATTCGCACGATTTTTGGCTGCTAGCGGCGAAATTTGCACGATTTTTGGCAGCTAGCGGCGAAAATAGCCCCTTTTTTGGCCGCTAGAGGCGAAAATCGGTCGATTTTTGGCAGGTAGCGGCGAAATTCGCGCTATTTTTGCGCTATTAATACGTTTATAGGGTATTAAAAGTATCAACACAGGACAGAACACGAAACAATGGGTATAAATTGGATAAGTTTAGATTTAGGAAAGACTTGGGTAAATACTGGTTCAGTAACAGGGTTGTTGATTTGTGGAACCAATTGCCGCGTAACATTGTGGAGGTGGGGTCCCTCGATTGTTTCAAGCACGGGTTGGACAAGTATATGAGTGGGATTGGGTGGTTATAGAATAGGAGCTGCCTCGTATGGGCCAATAGGCCTTCTGCAGTTACCTTGGTTCTTATGTTCTTATGTTTCGGCCGTTAGCGGAAAAAATCGCCCGATTTTTGGCCGCTAGTGGTGAAAATCGCACGGTTTTTGGCCGCTAGCGGCGAAAATCGCGCTACTTTTGGCCGGTAGCGGCGAAAATCGCGCTATTTTTGCCCGCCAGCTGCAAAAATCGCATAGTTTCTGGCCACTAGCGGCGAAAATCACACAATTTTTGGCCGCTAGCGGCTTAAATCGCGCGATTTTTGGCCGGTAGCGGTTTAAATCGCGCGATTTTTGCCCGCCAGCTGCGAAAATCGCATGGTTTTTGGCCGCTAGCTGCAAAAATCGCATGGTTTCTGGCCGCTAGCGTCGAAAATAGCGCGGTTTTCGGCCGTTAGCGGCAAAAATCGCCCGATTTTTGGCCGCTAGCGGCGAAAATCGCACGGTTTTTGTCCGCTAGCGACGAAAATCGCGCTATTTTTGACCGGTAACGGCAAAAAATTGCGATTTTTGCCCGCCAGCTGCGAAAATCGCATAGTTTCTGGCCGCTAGCGGCGAAAATCGCGCAAATTTTGGCCGCTTGCGGTGAAATTCGCACGATTTTTGGCCGCCAGCGGCGAAATTTGCACTATTTTTGGCCGCTAGCGGCGAAAATCGCCCCATTTTTGTCCACTAGCGGCGAAAATAGCCCCTTTTTTTGGCCGCTAGCGGCGAAAATCGGTCGATTTTTGGCAGGTAGCGGTGAAATTCGCGCGATTTTTGCCCGCCAGCTGTGAAAATCGCACGGTTTTTGGCCGCTAGCGGCGAAAACCACGCGGTTTTTGGCCGGTAGCGGCGAAAATCACGCGATTTTTGCCCGCCAGCTGCGAAAATCGCATCGTTTTTGGCCGCTAGCGGCGAAAACCACGCGGTTTTTGGCCGGTAGCGGCGAAATTTGCGCGATTTTTGCCCGCCAGCTGCAAAAATCGCATGGTTTCTGGCTGCTAGCGTCGAAAATAGCGCGGTTTTCGGCCGTTAGCGGCAAAAATCGCCCGATTTTTGGACGCTAGCGTCGAAAATCGCGCAATTTTTGGCCGCTAGCGTCGAAATTCGCACGGATTTTGACCGGTAGCGGCGAAATTTCCACGATTTTTGGCCGTTAGCGGCAAAAATCGCCCGATTTTTGGCCGCTAGCGGTGAAAATCGCGTTTTTTTTTGGGCGGTAGCAACGAAAATCGCGATTTTTGCCCGCCAGCTGCGAAAATCGCATGGTTTTTGGCCGCTAGCGGCGAAAATCGCGCGGTTTTTGGCCGGTAGCGGCGAAAATCGCGCTATTTTTGCCCGCCAGCTGCAAAAATCGCATAGTTTCTGGCCGCTAGCGGAGAAAATCGCGCAATTTTAGGCCGCTAGCTGCGAAATTCGCACGATTTTTGGCCGCTAGCGGCGAAATTTGCACGATTTTTGGCCGCTAGCGGCGAAAATCGCCCCATTTTTGGCAGCTAGCGGCGAAAATAGCCGCTTTTTAGGCCGCTAGCGGCGAAAATCGGTCGATTTTTGGCAAGTAGCCGCGAAATTCGCGCGATTTTTGCCCGCCAGCTGCAAAAATCGCATGGTTTCTAGCCGCTAGCGTCGAAAATAGCGCGGTTTTCAGCCGTTAGCGGCATAAATCGCCCGATTTTTGGCCGCTAGCGGAAAAAATCGCGCTATTTTTGGCCGGTAGCGGCGAAAATCGCGATTTTTGCCCGCCAGCTGCAAAAATCGCATAGTTTCTGGTAGCTAGCGGCGAAAATAGTACGGTTTTCGGCCGGTAGCGCCCGATTTTTGGCCGCTAGCGGCGAAAATCGCACGGTTTTTGGCCGCTAGCGGCGAAAATCGCGCTATTTTTGGCCGGTAGCGGCGAAAATCGCGATTTTTACCCGCCAGCTGCGAAAATCGCATGGTTTTTGGCCGCTAGCGGCGAAAATCGCGCGGTTTTTGGCCGGTACCGGCTTAAGTCGCGCGATTATTGCCCGCTAGCTGTGAAAATTGCACGGTTTTTGGCCGCTAGCTGCGAAAATCACGCGATTTTTGGCCGGTAGCGGCGAAAATCACGCGATTTTTGACCGCCAGCTGCGAAAATCGCATGGTTTTTGGCCGCTAGCGGCGAAAATCGCGCAGTTTTTGGCAGGTAGCGGCGAAATTCGCGCGATTTTTGCACGCCAGCTGCAAAAATCGCATGGTTTCTGGCCGCTAGCGTCGAAAATAGCGCGGTTTTCGGCCGTTAGCGGCAAAAATCGCCCGATTTTTTTTTTGAGATATATACAAGAGTTGTTACATTCTTGTACAGCCACTAGTACGCGTAGCGTTTCGGGCAGGTCCCTGGAATACGATCCCCTGCCGCGAAGAATCGTTTTTTCATCCAAGTACACATTTTACTGTTGCGTTAAACAGAGGCTACAGTTAAGGAAATGCGCCCAGTAAATCCTCCCCGGCCAGGATACGAACCCATGACATAGCGCTCGCGGAACGCCAGGCGAGTGTCTTACCACTACACCACGGAGACCACACGGTTTTTGCCCGCTGGCGGCGAAAATCGCGCCATTTTTGGCCGGTAGTGGCGAAAATCGCGATTTTTGCCCACCAGCTGCGAAAATCGCATGGTTTTTGGCCGCTAGCGGCGAAAATCGCGCGGTTTTTGGCCTGTAGCGGCGAAAATCGCGCTATTTTTCCCCACCAGCTGCAAAAATCGCATAGTTTCTGGCCGCTAGCGGCGAAAATCGCGCGATTTTTGGCCGGTAGCGGCGAAAATCGCGATTTCTGCCCGCCAACTGCGAAAATCGCATGGTTTTTGGCCGCTAGCGGCGAAAATCGCGCGGTTTTTGGCCGGTAGCGGCGAAAATCGCGCTATTTTTGCCCGCCAGCTGCAAAAATCGCATAGTTTCTGGCCGCTAGCGGCGAAAATAACGCAATTTTTGGCCGCTAGCTGCGAAATTCGCACGATTTTTGGCCGCTAGCGGCGAAATTTGCACGATTTTTGGCCGCTAGCGGCGAAAATCGGTCGATTTTTGGCAGGTAGCGGCGAAATTCGCGCGATTTTTGCCCACCAGCTGCAAAAATCGCATGGTTTCTGGCGGCTAGCGTCGAAAATAGCGCGGTTTTCGGCCATTAGCGGCATAAATCGCCCGATTTTTGGCCGCTAGCGGCGAAAATCGCACTGCTTTTGGCTGCTAGCGGCGAAAATCGCGCTATTTTTGGCCGGTAGCGGCGAAAATCGCATTTTTTTGCCCGCCAGCTGCGAAAATCGCATGGTTTATGGCCGCTAGCGGCAAAAATCGCGCGGTTTTTGGCCGGTAGCAGCGAAAATCGCGTTATTTTTGCCAGCCAGCTGCAAAAATCGCATAGTTTCTGGCCGCTAGCGGCGAAAATAACGCAATTTTTGGCCGGTAGCGGCGAAAATCACGCGATTTTTGCCCGCCAGCTGCGAAAATCGCATGGTTTTTGGCCGCTAGCTGCGAAAATCACGCAGTTTTTGGCCGGTAACGGCGAAAATCACGCGATTTTTGCCCGCCAGCTGCGAAAATCGCATGGTTTTTGGCCGCTAGCGGCGAAAATCGCGCGATTTTCGCCGCTAGCGGCCAAAAACCGTGCGATTTTCGAAGCTGGCTGCCAAAAATCGCGCGATTTTCGCAGGTAGAGGCCAAAAATTGCGCAATTTTCGCCGCTAGCGGCCAAAAATCGTGCGAATTTCGCCGCTTGCGGGCAAAAACCTTGCGGTTTTCGCAGGTGGCGTGCAAAAATCGCGCGATTTTCGCCGCTAGCGCCCAAAAACCGAGCGATTTTCGCCGTTAGCGGGCAAAAATCGCGTGATTTTCGCAAGTAGCGGCCAAAAATCGCGTGATTTTCGCAAGTAGCGCCCAAAAACCGAGCGATTTTCGCCGCTAGCGTCCAAAATTCGGGCGATTTTCGCCGCTAGCGTCCAAAATTCGGGCGATTTTCGCCACAACCGGGGCAAAAACCAGGCGATTTTTGCACTCCAGCGGCGTAATTCGTCGGATTTTTGCCCGCTACCGGCGAAAATCGCGTGATTTTTGGCCTCTAGCGGCGAAAATCGGACGGTTTTTGGCCGTTAGCAGCGAAAATCGCGCGGTTTTTGGCCGCTAGCGGCCAAAAAAGGGGCTATTTTCGCCGCTAGCGGCCAAAAAAGGGGCTATTTTCGCCGCTAGCGGCCAAAAACCGCGCGATTTTCGCCGCTAGCGGCCAAAAATCTGGCGATTTTTGCTGCTAGCGGCAAAAATCGACCGATTTTCGCTGCTAGCGGCCAAAAAAGGGGCTATTTTCGCCGGTACCGGATAAAAATCGTGCGAATTTCGTCGCTAGCGGCCAAAAATCGTGCGAATTTCGCCGCTAGCGGCCAAAAATCGCGCGATTTTCTCCGCTAGCGGCCAAAAACCGTGCGATTTTCGCACCTGGCTGCCAAAAATCCCGCGATTTTCACAGGTAGAGGCCAAAAATTGCGCGATTTTTGCCGCTAGCGGCCAAAAAACGTGCGAATTTTGCCGCTAGCGGCCAAAAATCGGGCGATTTTCGCCACTACCGGGGCAAAAACCAGGCGATTTTTGCACTCCAGCGGCGTAATTCGTCCGATTTTTGCCTGCTACCGGCGAAAATCGCGTGATTTTTGGCCTCTAGCGGCGAAAATCGGACGGTTTTTGGCCGTTAGCAGCGAAAATCGCGCGGTTTTTGGCCGCTAGCGGCAAAAATCGACCGACTTTCGCCGCTAGCGGCCAAAAAAGAGGCTATTTTCGCCGCTAGCAGGCAAAAATCGACCGATTTTCGCTGCTAGCGGCCAAAAAAGGGGCTATTTTCGCCGGTAGCGGGCAAAAATCGTGCGAATTTCACCGCTAGCGGTCAAAAATCGTGCGAATTTCGCCGCTAGCGGCCAAAAATCGCGCGATTTTCGCCGCTAGCGTCCAAAAACCGTGCGATTTTCGCAGCTGGCTGGCAAAAATTGCGATTTTCGCCGCTACCGGCCAAAAATAGCGCGATTTTCGCCGCTACCGGCCAAAAATAGCGCGATTTTCGCCGCTACCGGCCAAAAACAGCGCGATTTTCGCCGCTACCAGCCAAAAACCATGCGATTTTCGTAACTGGCGGGCAAAAATCGCGATTTTCGCCGCTACCGGCCAAAAATAGCGCAATTTTCGCCGCTACCGGCCAAAAACCGCGCGATTTTCGCCGCTACCGGCCAAAAACCATGCGATGTTCGCAGCTGGCGGGTAAAAATCGCGATTTTTGCAGCTAGCGGCAAAAAATCGGGCTATTTTTGCCGCTAACGGCCGAAAACCGCGCTATTTTGCGCAAAAACCATGCGATTTTCGCAGCTGGCGGGCAAAAATTGCTATTTTCGCCGCTACCGGCCAAAAATAGCGCGATTTTCGCCGCTACTGGCCAAAAACCGCTCGATTTTCGCCGCTACCGGCCAAAAACCATGCGATTTTCGCAGCTGGACGGCAAAAATCGCGATTTTCGCCGATACCAGCCAAAAATAGCGCGATTTTTGCCGCTACCGGCCAAAAACCGCGCGATTTTCGCCGCTACCTGCCAAACACCATGCGATTTTCGCAGCTGGCGGGCAAAAATCGCGATTTTCGCTGCTACCGGCCAAAAATAGCGCGATTTTCGCCGCTACCGGCCAAAACCTCCTCCTTCTGACGGACCATTTGATAGTGGTAAGGATTGCGATGTTGTATACCTTGACTTTAGCAAAGCTTTTGATACAGTGCCACATGAAAGACTGATTAAAAAAAATAGAGTCTCATGGTATTGGCGGTGCTATATTAAGCTGGATTAGGGCATGGCTATACCAAAGGAAACAGAGAGTTAGTATAAATGGAATCAAGTCAGAGTGGGAAAATGTTGTAAGTGGAGTGCCTCAAGGCTCTGTCCTGGGACCTCTGTTGTTTATAATATATATAAATGATTTAGATTCAGGTTTGAGTAGCAACATTTGCAAATTTGCCGATGATACGAAAATCGGTAGGGAAATTAATTCGGAGGAGGACTCACTATCACTTCAAGTTGATCTAGATAGGGTTTTGAAATGGTCAAAGGATTGGCAGATGCAGTTTAATGCTGATAAATGTAAAGTTCTGAGGTTAGGTAATGATGATAGAGTTACAAGATACGAGCTAGATGGTGTTGTGATTGCGAAGTCGGATTGCGAAAGGGATCTGGGAGTTATGATTAGTAAGAATTTAAAACAAAAGGATCAATGCATAAATGTTCGTAATAAGGCAAATCGGACACTTGGATTTATTAATCGCAGCGTTAGTAACAAGACACCTGGTGTGGTTCTTCAGCTATATCTTGCTCTAGTTAGGCCCCATTTAGATTATGCAGTTCAGTTTTGGTCGCCATATTATAGAATGGATATAAATTCACTTGAACGTGTCCAGCGTAGGATGACTAAGTTAATTCCCCAAATTAGAAATCTTTCATATGAAGAAAGATTAACAAAGCTTAAGTTGCATTCACTGGAAAGGCGAAGAGTTAGGGGTGACATGATAGAGGTTTACAAGTGGATGAATGGACATAACCGGGGGGATATTAATAGGGTATTAAAAGTATCAACACAGGACAGAACACGAAACAATGGGTATAAATTGGATAAGTTTAGATTTAGGAAAGACTTGGGTAAATACTGGTTCAGTAACAGGGTTGCTGATTTGTGGAACCAATTGCCGCGTAACATTGTGGAGGTGGGGTCCCTCGATTGTTTCAAGCACGGGTTGGACAAGTATATGAGTGGGATTGGGTGGTTATAGAAAAGGAGCTGCCTCGTATGGGCCAATAGGCCTTCTGCAGTTACCTTTGTTCTTATGTTCTTATGTTCTTATGTTCTTATGTTCTTATGTTCTTATACCGAAAATATGCCAATTACTGAAAGAGGCGGTGGGTCACATTTTGCCCAAACACCCCTGCAGTTTTAAAAATATCCCCAACATCTCAAATTCGACTCCTGACCCATATTTTGGAGCCAAATTCTGGCTCTCTGCACGTATTCGCAGTTTGAAATTCCGACTTTTTATACCGAAAATATGCTAATTGCTGAAAGCTGCGGTGGGTCACATTTTGCCCAAACGCCCTCCAGTTTTCAAAATATCCCAAACATCCCAAATTCGACTCCTGAGCCATATTTTGGAGCCAAATTCTGGCTCTCTGCACGTATTCGCAGTTTGATATTCCGACTTTTCATACCGAAAATATGCCAATGACTGAAAGCGGCGGTGGGTCACATTTTGCCCAAACCCCCCCTGCAGTTTCCAAAATATCCCAAACATCCCAAATTCGACTCCTGGGCCAGATTTCAGAGCCAAATTCTGGCTCTCTGCACGTATTCCCAGTTTTAAATTCCGATTATTCATACCGAAAATTTGCCAATTACAGAAAGCAGCGGTGGGTCACATTTTGCCGAAACCCCCCCTGCAGTTTTCAAAATATCCAAAACATCTCAAATTCGACTCTTGAGCCATATATTGGAGCCAAATCTTGGCTCTCTGCACGTATTCGCAGTTTGAAATTCCGACTTTTTATACCGAAAATATGCCAATTACTGAAAGCGGCGGTGGGTCACATTTTGCCGAAACTCCCCCTGCATTTTTCAAAATATCCAAAACATCCAAAATTCGACTCCTGAGCCATATTTTGGAGCCAAATTCTGGCTCTCTGCACGTATTCGCAGTTTGAAATTCCGACTTTTTATATGGAAAATTTACCAATTACAGAAAGCGGCGGTGGGTCACATTTTGCCAAAACCCCCCTAGCAGTTTTCAAAATATCCCAAACATCCCAAATTCGACTCCTAGGCCATATTTCAGAGCCAAATTCTGGCTCTCTGCACGTATTCCCAGTTTAAATTCCGACTTTTCATACCGAAAATATGCCAATTAATGAAAGCGGCAGTAGGTCACATTTTGCCCAAACCCCCCTGCAGTTTTCAAAATATCCCAAACATCCCAAATTCGACTCCTGAGCCATATATTGGAGCCAAATTCTGGCTCTCTGCACGTATTCGCAGTTTGAAATTCCGACTTTTTATATCGAAAATATGCCAGTTACTGAAAGCGACGGTGGGTCACATTTTGCCCAAACCCCCCTGCAGCTTTCAAAATATTCCAAACATCGCAAATTCGACTCCTGAGCCATATTTTGGAGCCAAATTCTTGCTCTCTGCACGTTTTCGCAGTTTCAAATTCCGACTTTTCATACCGAAAATATGCCAATTACTGAAAGCAGTGGTGGGTCACATTTTGCGCAAACCCCCCTACAGTTTTCAAAATATCCCAAACATCCCAAATTCGACTCCAGGGCCATATTTCAGAGCCAAATTCTGGCTCTCTGCACGTATTCGCAGTTTTAAATTCCGACTTTTCATACCGAAAATATGCCAATTACTGAAAGCAGCGGTAGGTCACATTTTGCCCAAACCCCCTTGCAGTTTTCAAAATATCACAAACATCCCAAATTCGACTCCTGAGCCATATATTGGAGCCAAATTCTGGCTCTCTGCACGTATTCGCAGTTGGAAATTCCGACTTTTTATACCGAAAATATGGCAATTACTGAAAGCTGCGGTGGGTCACATTTTGAACAAACCCCCTTGCAGTTTTCAAAATATCCCAAACATCCCAAATTCGACTCCAGAGCCATATTTTGGAGTCCAATTATGGCTCTCTGTACGTATTCGCAGTTTGAAATTCCGACTTTTTATACCGAAAATATGCCAATTACTGAAAACGGCGATGGGTCACATTTTGCCCAAACCCCCCTGCAGTTTTCAAAATATCCCAAACGTCGCAAAATCGACTCCTGAGCCATATTTTGGAGCCAAATTCTGGCTCTCTGCACGTTTTCGCAGTTTCAAATTCCGACTTTTCATACCGAAAATATGCCAATTACTGAAAGCAGTGGTGGGTCACATTTTGCCCAAACCCCCCTGCAGTTTTCAAAATATCCCCAACATCTCAAATTCGACTCCTGACCCATATTTTGGAGCCAAACTCTGGCTCTCTGCACGTATTCGCAATTTGAAATTCCGACTTTTTATACCGAAAATATGCCAATTACTGAAAGCGGCGGTGGGTCACATTTTGGCCACACCCCCCTGCAGTTTTCAAAATATCACCAACATCTCAAATTCGACTCCTGACCCATATTTTGGAGCCAAATTCTGGCTCTCTGCACGTATTCGCAGTTTGAAATATCTCAAACATCCCAAATTCGACTCCTGAGCCATATTTTGGAGCCAAATTCTGGCTCTCTGCACGTATTCGCAGTTTTAAATTCCGACTTTTCATACCGAAAATATGCCAATTACTGAAAGAGGCGGTGGGTCACATTTTGCCCAAACCCCCTTGCAGTTTTCAAAATATCCCAAACATCCCAAATTCGACTCCAGAGCCATATTTTGGAGTCAAATTATGGCTCTCTGCACGTATTCGCAGTTTGAAATTCCGACTTTTCATAGCGAAAATATGCCAATTACTGAAAGCCTTGGTAGGTCACATTTTGCCCAAACCCCCCTGCAGTTTTCAAAATATCCCAAACTTCCCAAATTCGACTCCTGAGCCATATATTGGAGCCAAATTCTGGCTCTCTGCACGTATTCGCAGTTTGAAATTCCGACTTTTCATACCGAAAATATGCCAATTACTGAAAACGGCGATGGGTCACATTTTGCCCAAACCCCCCTGCAGTTTTCAAAATATCCCAAACATCGAAAATTCGACTCCTGAGCCATATTTTGGAGCCAAATTCTGGCTCTCTGCACGTTTTCGCAGTTTCAAATTCCGACTTTTCATACCGAAAATATGCCAATTACTGAAAGCAGTGGTGGGTCACATTTTGCCCAAACCCCCCTGCCGTTTTCAAAATATCCCCAACATCTGAAATTCGACTCCTGACCCATATTTTGGAGCCAAACTCTGGCTCTCTGCACGTATTCGCAGTTTGAAATTCCGACTTTTTATACCGAAAATATGTCAATTACTGAAAGCGGCGGTGGGTCACATTTTGGCCACACCCCCCTGCAGTTTTCAAAATATCCCAAACATCGCAAATTCGACTCCAGAGCCATATTTTGGAGTCCAATTATGGCTCTCTGCGCGTATTCGCAGTTTGAAATTCCGACTTTTCATACCGAAAATATGCCAATTATTGAAAGCTTTGGTAGGTCACATTTTGCCCAAACCCCCCTGCAGTTTTCAAAATATCCCAAACTTCCCAATTTCGACTCCTGAGCCATATATTGGAGCCAAATTCTGGCTCTCTGCACGTATTCGCAGTTTGAAATTCTGAATTTTCATACCGAAAATATGCCAATTACTGAAAACGGCGATGGGTCATATTTTGCCCAAACCCCCCTGCAGTTTTCAAAATTTTCCAAACATCCCAAATTCGACTCCTGGGCTATATTTCAGAGCAAAATTCTGGCTCTCTGCATGTATTCGCAGTTTTGAATTCCGACTTTTCATACCGAAAATATGCTAATTACTGAAAGAGGCGGTGGGTCACATTTTGCCCAAACCCCCCTGCAGTTTTTAAAATATCCCAAACATCGCAAATTCGACTCCTGAGCCATATTTTGGAGCCAAATTCTCGCTCTCTGCACGTATTCGCAGTTTCAAATTCCGACTTTTCATACCGAAAATATGCCAATTACTGAAAGCAGTGGTGGGTCACATTTTGCCCAAACCCCCCCTGCAGTTTCCAAAATATCCCAAACATCCCAAATTTGACTCCTGAGTCATATATTGGAGCCAAATTCTGGCTCTCTGCACGTATTTGCAGTTTGAAATTCCGACTTCTTATACCGAAAATATGCCAGTTACTGAAAGCGGCGGTGGGTCACATTTTGCCCAAACACCCCTACAGTTTTCAAAATACCCCCAACATCTCAAATTCGACTCCTGACCCATATTTTGGAGCCAAATTCTGGCTCTCTGCACGTATTCGCAGTTTGAAATTCCGACTTTTTATACCGAAAATATGCCAATTACTGAAAGCGGCGGTGGGTCACATTTTGGCCACACCCCCCTGCAGTTTTCAAAATATCCCAAACATCCCAAATTCGACTCCAGAGCCATATTTTGGAGTCCAATTATGGCTCTCTGCACGTATTCGCAGTTTGAAATTCCGACTTTTCATACCGAAAATATGCCAATTACTGAAAGCTTTGGTAGGTCACATTTTGCCCAAACCCCCCTGCAGTTTTCAAAATATCCCAAACTTCCCAAATTCGACTCCTGAGCCATATATTGGAGCTAAATTCTGGCTCTCTGCACGTATTCGCAGTTTGAAATCCCGACTTTTCATACCGAAAATATGCCAATTACTGAAAACGGCGATGGGTCACATTTTGCCCAAACCCCCCTGCAGTTTTCAAAATATCCCAAACATCGCAAATTCGACTCCTGAGCCATATTTTCGAGCCAAATTCTGGCTCTCTGCACGTATTCGCAGTTTCAAATTCCGACTTTTCATACTGAAAATATGCCAATTACTGAAAGCAGTGGTGGGTCACATTTTGCCCAAACCCCCCCTGCAGTTTTCAAAATATCCCCAACATCTCAAATTCGACTCCTGACCCATATTTTGGAGCCAAATTCTGGCTCTCTGCACGTATTCGCAGTTTGAAATTCTGACTTTTTATATCGAAAATATGCCAATTACTGAAATCGGTGGTGGGTCACATTTTGCCCAAACCCCCCTGCAGTTTTCAAAATATCCCAAACATCCCAAATTCGACTCCAGGGCCATATTTTAGAGCCAAATTCTGGCTCTCTCCACGTATTCGCAGTTTAAATTTCGACTTTTCATACCGAAAATATGCCAATTACTGACAGCGGCGGTGGGTCACATTTTGCCCAAATCCCCATGCAGTTTTCAAAATATCCCAAACATCCCAAATTCGACTCCAGAGCCACATTTTGGAGTCCAATTATGGCTCTCTGCACGTATTCGCAGTTTGAAATTCCGACTTTTCATACCGAAAATATGCCAGTTACTGAAAGTAGTGGTAGGTCACATTTTGCCCAAACCCCCCTGCAGTTTTCAAATTATCCCAAACATCCCAAATTCGACTCCTG
Organism: Procambarus clarkii; assembly: GCF_040958095.1. Taxonomy (NCBI): domain Eukaryota; kingdom Metazoa; phylum Arthropoda; class Malacostraca; order Decapoda; family Cambaridae; genus Procambarus; species Procambarus clarkii. Next base: position 18,606,781 of record NC_091192.1, on the reverse strand, counting down.
AGCCATATTTTGGAGCCAAATTCTGGCTCTCTGCACGTATTCGCAGTTTGAAATTCCGACTTTTTATACCGAAAATATGCCAATTACTGAAAGCAGTGGTGGATCACATTTTGCCCAAACCCCCCTGCAGTTTTCAAAATATCCCAAACATCCCAAATTCGACTCCAGGGCCATATTTCAGAGCCAAATTCTGGCTCTCTGCACGTATTCGCAGTTTGAAATTCCGACTTTTCATATCGAAAATATGCCAATTACTGAAAGCAGCGGTAGGTCACATTTTGCCCAAACCCCCTTGCAGTTTTCAAAATATCCCAAACATCGCAAATTCGACTCCTGAGCCATATATTGGAGCCAAATTCTAGCTCTCTGCACGTATTCGCAGTTTAAAATTCCGAATTTTTTTACCGAAAATATGCCAGTTACTGAAAGCGGCGGTGGGTCACATTTTGGCCACACCCCCCTGCAGTTTTCAAAATATCCCAAACATCCCAAATTCGACTCCAGAGCCATATTTTGGAGTCCAATTATGGCTCTCTGCACGTATTCGCAGTTTGAAATTCCGACTTTTTATACCGAAAATATGCCAATTACTGAAAACGGCGATGGGTCACATTTTGCCCAAACCCCCCCTGCAGTTTTCAAAATATCCCAAACATCGCAAAATCGACTCCTGAGCCATATTTTGGCTCTCTGCAGGTACCAGTGTGTCCGGACACTAAGCACCAGGGTGTCGGGACACAAGGTTCAAGGGGTACGGATACTAGGCACCAGGGTGTCCAAAAACTAGGTCTAGTGTCTGGACACTAGGCACCAGGGTGTCCAGACAACAGGTACAGTGTTCACATACTAGGCACCAGGGTGTCCAGAAAGTAGGCATCAGGGTGTCCGGATACTAGGAATATGGTGTCCAGACACCAGGCACAAGGGTGTCTGAACGATAGGTCCACGTTATCCAGACACTAGGCACCAGGGTGTGCGGACACTAGATAACAGTGTGTCGGGAAACTAGGTCCACAATGTCTGGACACTTGGCACCAGAGTGTCCAGATGCTAGGCAACAGTGTGTCCAGACACTAGGCACAAGGATGTCCGGACACAAGCTTCAAGGTGTCCTGACACTCTGCACCAGGTTGTCCGGAACCTAGCCACCAGGGAGTCCCAACATTAGGTCCACAGTGTCTGGACACTAGGCACTAGGGTGTCCGGACACAAGGTCCATGATGTCTGGACATTAGACATCAGAGAGTCTGGACACTAGGCACCAGGGTGTCCAAACACTAGTTCCATGTTGTCCAGACACTATGCACAAAGGTGTCCAGACACCAGGTCCTTGGTGTTTGGGCACTAGGCACCAGGGTTTCTCGACACTAGGTCCATGGTGTCCAGACATTAGGCACAAGGATGTCCAGACACTAGGCACTAGGGTGTCCAAACACTAGGTACCAGGCTGTTGGGACATTAGGCACCAGTGTCCAGATACTAGGTATATGGTGTCCGGGACACTAGGCACCAGGGTGTCAGGACACTAGGTCTATTATGTCCAGACACTAGATACCAGGGTGTTCAAACAATAGGCACCAGGGTGTCCGGACACTAGGCACTAGGGTGTCTGGACACTAGGTCCATGGTGCTCAAACACTAGGCACAAGGGTGTTCGAAAACTAGGTTCATAGTGTCAGGACACCAGGCACCTGGGTGTCCGGACACAAAGTACCAGGGAGTCCGGACACTAGGCACCAGGGTGTCCAGACACTAGGCATTAGGGTGTCCAGACACTACGTCTTCGGTGTCCTGACACTAGGCTCAAGGGTGTCCGGACACTAGGTCCATGGTGTCCGGACACAATGCATCTGAGTGTCTGGACCCTAAGCACCAGGGTGTGTGGACAATAGTCACCAGTGTCCAGACACTAGGCCCCAGGGTACCTGGACACAAGGCACCAAGGTGGTCGGACACTAGGTACATGGTGTCCAGACACTAGGCACCAGTGTTCCCGGACACTAGACACTAGGGTGTCCAAACATGAGAACCATGATGTCAGGATACTAGGCACCAGGGTGTCCAGACACTACACACACCTGGGTGTTTGGACAATAGGCCCCAGGGTGTCCAGATACTAGGTTCATGGTGTCTGGACACTAGATCCATGGTGTCCCATACATTATACACCAGGTTGTCCAGACACAAGATCCATTGTGTCCGGACATTAGGCATCAGGGTGTCTGAGCACCAGGTCCATGGTGTCCGGACAAGAGGCACAAGGGTGTTTGGACACTGGGCACCAGGGCATCCAGACACTAGGTCCCTGGTTTCTGGACACTAGGCACCAGGGTTATCTTGAGATTATCTTGAGATGACTTCGGGGCTTAGTGTCCCCGCAACCCAGTCCTCGACCAGGCCTCCACCCCCAGGAAACAGCCCGTAGCAGCTGTCTAACTCCCAGGTACCTATTTACTGCTAGGTAACCGGGGCATCAGGGTGAAAGAAACATTTTGCCCATTTGTCTCCGTCTTCACCTGGGATCGAACCCGGAACCTCAGGACTATGAATCCGAAGCGCTGTCCACCCAGCTGTCAGGGTGTCTGGACACTAGGTACAAGGGAACCCGGACAATAGGTACGAAGATGTCTGGACACTAGGCATCAATGTGTCTGGACACTAGGCATCAGGGTGTCCAGACACTAGGGTCCACAGTGTCAGGACACTAGGTACCAGGGTGTCCAGACACTAGGCCTCAGGTTACCTGGACACTAGGTCCATTGTAACCGGTAACCAGGCACCAGGGTGTCCAGACACTAGACAGCAGGGTGTCCGGATACAAGGCACCAGGATGTTCAGACAATAGGCACCAGGATGTCAGGACACTGGCCACCAGGATGTTCAGAAATAGGCACCAGGATGTTCAGAAATAGGCACCAGGATGTTCAGAAATAGGCACCAGGATGTTGAGACAATAGACACCAGGATGTCAGGACACTGGACACCAGGTTATCCAGACACTAGGTGCACCATGTCCAGACACCAGGCACCAGGGTGTCTGGACACTGTGAACCTATTGTCCAGACACCCTGGTGCCTAGTGTCTGGACACCATTGTCTGGCACCAGAATGGTGCTGGACACTAGGAACCAGTGTCCGGACACTAGGTCCATGATGTCCGTTCACTAAGCACCAGGGTGTCAGGACACTATGCACCAGGATGATACTTTTCAAGACGCTAGTGCTCTCCAGGGTGGAGTACTGCTGCACAATGACAGCCCCATTCAAAGCCAGAGAAATTGCTGACCTGGAGAGCGTGCAGAGATCCTTTACTGCTAGAATCCACTCAGTAAGAACATCTAAACTACTGGGACCAACTAAAGAGCCTAAATCTGTATTCTCTTGAGCGCAGGCGGGAGAGATACAAAATAATTTATACATGGAAAATATTAGAGGGGCTGGTCCCAAACCTGCACACAGAAATAACATCACATGAGACCAGGAGGCATGGCAGGATGTGCATAATACCCCCATTGAAAAGCAGAGGTGCAACAGGTACTCTGAGAGAGAACTCTATCAACATCAGAGGCCCGAGACTGTTCAATACACTTCCGCTACACATAAGGGGCATAACTGGCCGACCCCTCACAGTGTTCAAGAAAGAGAACTGGATAAGCACCTCCAAAGGATACCTGATCAACCTGGCAATGATTTATACGTCAGGCTGTGAGCAGCCGTGTCAAAAGCCTGATTGACCAGTCCAGCAACGAGGAGGCCTGGTCGACGACCGGGCCACGGGGACGCTAAGCCCCGGAAACACTTCAAGGTAACTTCAAGGTATGGTGTCCTGACACTAGGCACCCGGGCATCTGGACACTGGGTCCATGATATCTGGACACTGGGTCCATGATATCTGGACACTGGGTCTATGATATCTGGACAATGGGTCCATGATATCTGGACACTAGACATCAGGGTGTCTGAACACTGGCATATCAGGGTGTCCAGACACTAGGCACCAGGGTGTCCGGACACAAGGTCCTTGGAATCTGGATGCTAGGCACCAGGGTGTTTAGACACTAGGCACCAGGTACAGGGCTCATGCCAGCTGAATGGACAGTGCTTCAGATTCGTAGTCCTGAGGTTCCGGGTTCGATCCCCAGTGGAGGCGGAGCCAAATGGGCAAAATATTTTTTTCACCCTGATGCCCCTGTTACCTAGCAGTAAATAGGTACCTGGGAGTTAGACAGCTGCTACGGGCTGCTTCCTTGGAGTGTGTACCAAAAATGAGGCCTGGTCGAGGACCGGGCATTGGGGACGCTAAGTCCTGAAATCATCTCAAGATAACCAGTGTGTCTGGACACTAGGCATGAGGATGTCCAGACACTAGGTACCACTGTGTCCAGACACAATGTCCAAGATATTCGGACACTAGGGACTAGGGTGTCCGGACACTAGGGCCATGATGTCCGGACACTAGGCACCAGGGTGTACTGACACTAGGTCCACTGTATCTGGATACTAGGCACCAGGGTGTCCAGATATTAGGCAACAGGGTATCCGGACACTTGGTCCATAGTGTCCAGACACATTAGGCACCAAGGCGTCCAGACACCAGGTCCATTGTGTCCTGACACTAGGTCATGCTGTACGGACACTAGGTATCAGGGTGCCTGGACACTAGGCACAAGGGTGTCCAGACACTAGGTATCAGGGTGTTTGGACACTAGGCACCAGGGTGTTCGGATACTAGGCACCAGAGTGTCTGGACACTAGGTCCATAGTGTCTGGACACTAGGTCCATAGTGTCTGGACACTAGGTCCATAGTGTCTAGACACTATGCACCCGGGTACCTGGACACTAGACATGAGGATGTCTGGACACTGGTCACCAGGGAGTCCAGACACAAGGCTCACGGGTGTTCGGACAATAGGCACCAGGGTTTCTGGACACTTGGTACATGGTGTTCGGACACCAGGCGCCAGGGTGTCCGGATGCTAGGTATATGGTATCCAGATACTAGGCACTAGGGTGTCTGGACACGAGGTCCATGATGTCCAGACACTAGGCACCAGGGTGACCAGACACTAGGTCCACGGTGTCCGGACAATGCGTACCTATTGTCCGGACACCCTGGTTATCTTGAGGTTATCTTGAGATGATTTTGGGGCTTTTTTTTTTAGTGTCCCCGCGGCCCGGTCCGTGACCAGGCCTCCACCCCCAGGAAGCAGCCCGTGACAGCTGACTAACACCCAGGTACCTATTTTACTGCTAGGTAACATGGGCATAGGGTGAAAGAAACTCTGCCCATTGTTTCTCGCCGGCGCCTGGGATCGAACCCAGGACCACAGGATCACAAGTCCAGCGTGCTGTCCGCTCGGCCGACCGGCTCCCGGGTGCTTAGTGTCCGGACACCATTGTCCGGCACCAGGGAGTTCGGACACTAGGCTCATGGTATCCGGTCACTAGGCACCAGGGTGTCTGGATACTAGATCCACTGAGTCCTGACACTAGGCATGAGGATGTCTGGACACTAGATCCATGATGTCTGGACACTAGGCACCAGGGTGTCTGAACACTAGGCACAAAGATGTCTGGACACTAGGCACCAGGGTGTCTGAACACTAGGCACAAAAATGTCTGGACACTAGGCACCAGGGTGTACTGACACTAGGTCCCCTGTATCTGGATACTAAGGCACCAGGGTGTCTGGACACTAGGTCCATGGTGTCCAGACACTAGACACCAAGGTGACCAGACACTAGGCACAAGTGTCCAGACACTAGACACGAGGCTGTCTGGCCACTAGGTCCATGGTGTCTGAACACTAGGCACCAGGGTATCTGGACACTAGGCATGAAGATGTCTGGACATTAGGCACCAGGTTGTCTGGCCACTTGGTCTATGGTGTCCTGACACTAGGTACTAGGGTGACCGGACACTAGGCATCAGGGTGTCTGAACACTAAGACCATTATGTCTGGACACTGCACCAGGGTGTCCAGACACTAGGACAAGTGTCCGGACACTTGGCACGAGGGTGTCCTGACACTACGTTCACGGTGTCCAGGCACAAGGGTTTCCTGACACGACGTCCACCGTGTCCGGATACTAGGCACAAGGGTGTCCGAACATTAGGCACCAGGGTGTCCAGACACCCTGATTCACCAGTCCTTGGTGAATTCACTTTCACCAGACCTTGGTGAATCTGTTACCTTCGATATCACTTGCGTTATTTGATTTTGTTCTCGTATTGGCATCCTCAATGATACTCAGGACCTTTTAAACATCCCGAGACACTGATGGCGCTATCTGGATTGTACCTGGATGGGGTTCTGGGAGTTCTTCTACTCCCCAAGCCCGGCCCGGGGCCAGGCTTGACTTGTGAGAGCTTGGTCCACCAGGCTGTTGCTTGGAGCAGCCTGTAGACCCACATACCTACCACAGCCCGGTTGGTCCGGCACGTCTTGAAGAATGCTACAGTCTGCCCGGCTTGGTACCTTCTTTTGATAATGACTTACAGGTATGACATATTTCCAGTCTGTTAACCCAGTTTTAATTAAATAAAGTACTCAATTGAATCTAGCCATAAATTTGAGGATAGAGGTAGTTTTCACAGCTTTTTTCAGTGCATTTCACTTTTTTTTACCTGTACAGGAAATGAGTATTTCCTTATATTATTTTAACTCCTTTACATTTTTAGCTTCCACTTATGTTCTCTTAGCTTACTTTATCTCTATTTAAATAGGCCTTTTTTATTCCCCTCAGTATCTTGTATGTTGAAATCATATCCCCTCTCTTCTGTTCTCTAGGGTTGTGAGGACTAGTTCCACTAGCCTATTGTCATAGCTTAACCCTCTTAGCTCTGGCACCAATGTTGTTGCAAATCCCTGTAATTTTACATTTTTATTTTATGCTTCAAAAGATGCAGATGCCATGTTGGTGCTGCATATTTAAGTATTGATCTAACAAATGTTTTATAGATTGCTTTGAAAGAGTCTTTATTTAGGTTTTAGAGGAAGTTCTAATGTTTGCTGATGTTACTTTATTAGTGTGTGCCTCTAGTGATAGTGTTGGAATTATATCCACTCCCAAATTGTTCTCTTTCCTATTCCAATAGTTGCCATCCCCTTATGGTGTAAATAACTCTTAGCCTTCTTTCTCCCATTCTCATTTTCATTAACATACACTTGTAGGAATTGAATTCCAGCAACCATTTATTTGCCCACATTTGGAGTTTGTTAGGGTCCTCCTGTAACTTCCTGCAGTCCTCCTCTGTTTTTACATTCCTCAAACCAGGTTTCTCTCACCTACAAACATTAACATGAGCGAGTTCACTGCCTCAGGTAGGTTACTCACCTAAATTAGGAGCAGTAGTGATACCAGGACCAAGCCTTGTTGGACCCCCATTTGTTACATTCTTCCAGCTTGAAACCACCTCACTGACTGAGACTCTACTTTGTGTCCTGCTTCTCCATCTTATACACCAGTCTTTTATGAGGAACAGTGTCAAATACTTTTTTGACAATCTAGGAGAATATAGTCTACCCATCCATTTTCTATCCAACTTATTTTAGTGACCCTGTCACAGAACCCGATCTAGTTTCTCGGGCACAATTTTCCCTTTTAAAACCTATGCTGCCCTTTTGTTACAGAGGTGGTACTCTCCAGGTATACCACTTCCTCAATAATCATAATTTAGACTTTTTAAGCAACTAAAACATCTTTAGTACTCTCAGTTTAATTACTGTACACCTTCAAATTTACATTTTCGTGATTTTTGTTTCAAGAAGTCAATGACTAGTTTCTGTGTAAGAAAGTGTGTCTTACTGCTTTCTCTATCAATAACCTCAAACAAGGGTATACTTTCACAAGCCTTTTTTCCTACAACAATAACTAGCGGGTACCCCATTTTGTCTGCATCCACTTGACGTCTTCCAATAGATAGTTTATTTCGGTCATCCACTAAAACATCGTCTTCAAAACCTGGCATAGAGCTGATGACTTGGGCCAAGTGATCCACCCATAGCATGCCACTCTCTTCTTTGCTTCCTTTCTGTCGATAAAAATAATAAAATTAAAGTACTGTACAGTAATGTAGTAATTTATATTTAACTATGGTATAATAAATAAAATAAAAAAATAAATAAAAATAAATAATTAAAAATAAATAAAAATAAATAAAAATAAGCAAATAAAATAAATAAAAATAAGAACATAAGAACATAAGAATAAAGGTAACTGTAGAAGGAATAAAATCCACAAGGGCCATGATGAGGGCTTGAACTTACATCCAGGATGATCCCAGACACGCCTTAATCAACTGAGCTACGACACGGTCAAGAGAATTGCAACCGGGATAGCTACTGCTCTCACATGAATCCAGCAGTCTCTCTGAGACACAAACCAGGGTTTTACACAATTCCCCCATGCACTTGGGCTTTGTTCAACAAGGTGTTCTGTTTGGACAGAGCCCAAGTGCATGGGGGAATTGTGTAAAACCCAACTTTGTGTCTCAGAGAGATTGTGGGATCCATGTGAGAGCAGTAGCAATCCTGGTTGCAATTCTTTTGACCGTGTCGTGGCTCAGTCGATTAAGGTGCATCTGGGATCATCATGGACGTAAGTTCAAACTCTCATCTCGGACCTTGTGGATTTATTCATTTGATATATCACGCTATTGTGATTTCTGTGTCTGAATGCAGAAGGCCTATTGGCCCAAACGAGGCTGCTCCTATTTATAACCACCCAATCCCACTCATATACATGTCCAACCTACGCCTGAAACAATCAAGGGGCCCCCTCCTCCACCACATTACGTGGTAATTGGTTCCACAAATCAACAACCCTTTTACTGAACCAGTATTTACCCAGGTCTTTCCTAAATCTAAACTTATCAAATTTATACCCATTGTTTTGTGTTCTGTCTTGTGTTAATACCATTAATACCCTATTAATATCCCCTTTGTTATATCCATTCATCCACTTGTACACCTCTATCATGTCACTCCTAATTCTTCACCATTCTAAAGAAGTAATTTAAGCTTTGTCAATCTTTTCTCATATGACAGGTTTCTAATTTGGGGGATTAACTTTGTCATCCTACGCTGGACGTATTCTATGGAATTTATATCCATTCTATAGTACAGCGAGGAGAGTTCAGTCCAAAACTAAACTAAAATGGGGCAGAACCAGAGCAAAATAAAGCTGAAGAACAACACCAGGGGTCTTATTACTAATGCTTCGATTAATAGATCCCAGTGTCCTATTTGCATTAATACAAACATTTATGCATTGATTTTCTGGTTTTAAATTCTTATTAATCATAACTCCCAGATCACTTTCACAATCTGACTTCGCAATCTCAACACCATCTAGCTCGTATTTTGTAACTATCATCATTTCCTAGCCTCAAACCCTTCCATTTGTCAGCATTAAACTGCATCTGCCAATCTTTTGATTATTTTAAAACCTTATTCAGATCCTCTTGAAGAATTGTGAGTCTTTTTCCGTGTTTATTACTCTCCTGAATTTTGTATTGTCGGCAAATTTGCAAATATTGCTGCTCAAACCTGAATCTAAATACAAAAACAAATTATTGAGTATTGGATGTAGGATTACAATGTATGGTATGGTACATATATACTGTATGTATGTACCATACCTACAGTACATACTGTATGTACTGTATTCTTATATTGCACGTAAATCTGTTCCTTGAACAGCTCAAAGGAAATGTCAAGCAATCCATTCCTTTGTTGCTATTCTTTCTGGTAATGTTGCCTAGAAATAGATCACCAAATTGCCTAGCAGGAACACCAAATTGTGATTTGACAATAATCGCCATGCTGGTGGTACAAGATAACCTCATCTATAGTAAGAAATTAAAAACGATAGCAGTCTTTTCATAGGTCTAGAGTGACTGTTATGAACCTCTTGTTGAATTACTTGTGATACAGAAGATTATCGATGTGTATATGTATTCGTGTAAATGAGTGTATATATATATGTACATGTATATATATAACATTGACAATTGTTTAACTAGCTTCAAAAGAATGTCACTTGCTTAGCTAAACGAACTCTGGGGTTCAGTTCCTGAACCCATTATGTGCCCCTGTAACCCTTTCCACCACTGCCCACAGGATGGGCATGGGGTGCATAATAAAGAAATTGAAAATTGGTTAACTCCATTACATCCTTACAAATTTATTAAAACTATTATATAATTTGTATAAAAAATCTATTGGTGATAACTAAAAATTAACATACAGTACGATGATAATTGCATTACCCCAGAGATCAATATATGACGTTTACCATAATTTAAGAGTTAAAACTCAAACAAAAATTATCGCTCCTGATTCATATTTATGCAGCTACTTGAACAGTCTCTGTAGTATAATTATAGGAAAACATCAAAACTTAGTCCTGTATCATTATATATAAAAATGTACAATATGATGGCAGAGTACAGCTACTTATGAATACTGTATGTTTTCATTAACATTTAAGATATTGTTAAAGTTTAATTCAGTATTTAATATTTGCTTAAATATAAACTTACTTTTGGTGTAATTATGCAGACTTTGAATGGAGCAAGGCTCCATGGCCATCTAATACAATCATTCTTGGACAATAGTTCAACAATTGTTGCCAGAATGCGAGACACTCCCAGGCCATAACAGCCCATCTGAAGTAGCTCTGGCTTGCCTTCCACATTATGATAAAAGGCTTTAATTGGTTTAGAATACTTTGTTCCCAAAAGGAAGGTATGTCCGACCTAAAAAAAAAAATACAAAATCAATATATTTGTCAGCTATTTAAGTGCACAAGAAGAAAATTGGTAATGTAATATCACACACACACACACACACACACACACACACACACACACACAAGAATGTCTGCGACTACAGGAGAATAGGCAGATATGTAAAAGGGAAAGATCGACCTTTGAGGATCACCCTAAATGGTACCAAACAAATGGAAGAAATATTAAGGTATGCTAGAAAATTACAAAGTGATGAGGATGGGAAAGTGTGGTCGTTAAGACGAAATCTTTCAAAAGAAGATAGAGAGAAGCTGAAACTGAACCTCGCCGAGGCAAAACGTTTAAATGAGAGCAGGAATGAAGAAGAAATCAATTCTTTTTTCTACAAAGTGATAGGGGTAGGCAGGCCAGTAAAGTGGTACATAAAGGCAAACCAACAAAATCATTAGAGAAAGGGGGAGTGAAAAATAAGAAGAGGGGAAACAAGTTCCTCAAGATTGCATACACCAACATAGATGGAGTAAGATCAAAGATACTGGAGTTAAGTGATATAATACAGCTGCAGACACCAGACATTGTTGCACTCACGGAGACAAAACTTGAAGATGCTATTTTAAATGAGGTCATATTCCCAAGGGGCTACTCAAATTGGAGACGGGACAGAAAAATCAGGAAAGGCGGTGGCGTTGCTGTGCTGGTGAAAGAACACCTAAAGGTGAACGAAATACTGACTGCCAATCCACAAGAACTTGACATAATAGCACTAGAGATCTGCCATGAGGATGATAAACTAATGATCATAAATGCATATAGTCCACCGTTAAGCAGCACATGGTCAAAGGAGGAGCTAGATAGTAAACGAGAAGGTCTTAAAACAATAATGAGAGAGATCATAGCGAGAGCGGATAACGATAGTTCACGACTGTTAATAGTCGGCGACTTCAACTTGAAATCCATAGACTGGGAAGCATGTGAAGCTAAAACAGAAGATTTCTGGACCTGTAAATTTGTAGACCTCATCCTGGAAACATTCTTGTATCAACATGTTAAACAAGCTACAAGGATGAGGGAAGGGGACGTCCCCTCCATGCTAGATTTGATATTTACCAGGAAGGAGGAAGAAATATTTGACATTCAGTACCTTCCTCCCTTGGGTAAAAGTGACCATGTCTTTTTGGGAATAAAATATGCAATGCGTTATAATCTGGAAGAAAATATGACGGTCGATGCAAATGAAAAACCTGACTTTAGGAGAGGACATTATGGCAACCTTAGAAATTTTTTTAGTGAGTATAATTGGACAGACTTGTTGCTAGGCAAGGAAGTAAATGAGATGTATGTCAGGTTTTGTGAAATATATGATAAAGGCACAAAAAAAATTATACCAAAACAGAGAAGCAGAACTAGGAAACAGGATTGGTTCAACAGAAAGTGCGAGAGGGCCAGAGACCAAAAGACACAAAAATGGAATCAATACAGGAAGAGGCCGAACCCCCAAACATACCAGCGATACAAAGATGCGAGAAACAACTACACGGCAGTGAGGAGAGAGGCAGAAAGAAATTTTGAAAAAGGGATTGCAGACAAATGCAAAACAGAACCAGGTCTGTTCTATAAATTCATAAACAACAAATTGCAGGTAAAGGATAATATTCAGAGGTTGAAAATGGGAAATAGATTCATGGAAAATGAAAAGGAAATGTGTGAAACATGAAACGAAAAGTTCCAAAGTGTGTTTGTACAAAATGAAATCTTCAGGGAACCAGATACAATAAGAATTCCAGAGAACAACATAGAGCACAGAGAGGTGTCCAGAGACGAAGTGGAAAAAATGCTCAAGGAGCTAAATAAGAACAAAGCAGTTGGTCCAGATGAAGTTTCACCATGGGTTCTGAGAGAATGTGCACCTGAGCTCAGCATTCCTCTTCAACTGATTTTTCAGGCATCCCTGTATACAGGAGTTGTAGCTGATGTGTGGAAAAAGGCTAACATAGTTCCAATCTACAAAAGTGGAAGCAGGGAAGACCCCCTTAATTATAGACCGGTATCATTGACAAGTGTAATTGTCAAAATATTGGAAAAAATAATTAAAACTAAATGGGTAGAACACCTGGAGAGAAATGATATAATATCAGACAGACAATATGGTTTTCGATCTGGAAGATCCTGTGTATCGAATTTACTCAGTTTCTATGATCGAGCAACAGAGATATTACAGGAAAGAGATGGTTGGGTTGACTGCATCTATCTGGACCTAAAAAAGGCTTTCGACAGAGTTCCACATAAGAGGTTGTTCTGGAAACTGGAAAATATTGGAGGAGTGACAGGTACGCTTCTAACATGGATGAAAAATTTTCTGACTGATAGAAAAATGAGGGCTGTGATCAGAGGCAATGTATCGGACTGGAGAAATGTCACAAGTGGAGTACCACAGGGTTCAGTTCTTGCACCAGTGATGTTTATTGTCTACATAAATGATCTACCAGTTGGTATACAGAATTATATGAACATGTTTGCTGATGATGCTAAGAAAATAGAAAGGATAAGAAACTTAGATGATTGTCATGCCCTTCAAGAAGACCTGGACAAAATAAGTACATGGAGCGCCACTTGGCAAATGGAATTTAATGTTAATAAATGCCATGTGATGGAATGTGGAATAGGAGAACATAGACCCCACACAACCTATATATTACGTGAGAAATCTTTAAAGAATTCTGATAAAGAAAGAGATCTAGGGGTGGTTCTAGATAGAAAACTATCACCTGAGAACCACATAAAGAATATTGTGCGAGGAGCCTATGCCACGCTTTCTAACTTCAGAATTGCTTTTAAATACATGGATGGCGATATACTAAAGAAATTGTTCACGACTTTTGTTAGGCCAAAGCTAGAATATGCAGCTGTTGTGTGGTGCCCATATCTTAAGAAGCACATCAACAAACTGGAAAAGGTGCAAAGACATGCTACTAAGTGGCTCCCAGAACTGAAGGGCAAGAGCTACGAGGAGAGGTTAGAGGCATTAAATATGCCAAAACTAGAAGACAGAAGAAAAAGAGGTGATATGATCACTACATACAAAATAGTAACAGGAATTGATAAAATCGATAGGGAAGATTTCCTGAGACCTGGAACTTTAAGAACAAGAGGTCATAGATTTAAACTAGCTAAATACAGATGCCGAAGAAATATAAGAAAATTCACCTTCGCAAATAGAGTGGTAGACGGTTAGAACAAGTTAAATGAGAAGGTGGTGGAGGCCAAAACCGTCAGTAGTTTCAAAGCGTTATATGACAAAGAGTGCTGGGAAGACGGGACACCACGAGCGTAGCTCTCATCCTGTAACTACACTTAGGTAATTACACACATACACACTCACTCACACACGCACACTCATACTCTCTCTCTCTCTCTCTCTCTCTCTCTCTCTCTCTCTCTCTCTCTCTTACTCTCTCACACTCTCACTCTCTCTCTCTCTCACACATTCTCTCTCTCACACCTTCTCTCTCTCACACATTCTCTCTCTCACACCTTCTCTCTCTCACACATTCTCTCTCTCACATATTCTCTCTCACTCACATTCTCTCTCACTCACATTCTCTCTCACTCACATTCTCTCTCACTCACATTCTCTCTCACTCACGTGAACTCTCTCTCACTCACATTCTCTCTCACTCACATTCTCTCTCACTCACGTGAACTCTCTCTCACTCACGTGAACTCTCTCTCATTTACTCTCTCTCATTTACTCTCTCTCTCTCTCTCTCATTTACTCTCTCTCTCTCTCTCTCATTTACTCTCTCTCTCTCTCTCTCTCTCTCTCATTTACTCTCTCTCTCATTTACTCTCTCTCTCATTTACTCTCTCTCTCTCTCTCTCATTTACTCTCTCTCTCTCTCTCTCATTTACTCTCTCTCTCTCTCATTTTCTCTCTCTCTCTCTCTCATTTTCTCTCTCTCTCTCTCTCTCTCTCTCATTTTCTCTCTCTCTCTCTCTCATTTTCTCTCTCTCTCTCATTTTCTCTCTCTCTCTCATTTTCTCTCTCTCTCTCATTTTCTCTCTCTCTCTCATTTTCTCTCTCTCTCTCATTTTCTCTCTCTCTCTCTCTCTCTCTCTCTCTCTCTCATTTTCTCTCTCTCTCTCTCTCTCTCTCTCTCTCTCTCTCTCTCTCTCTCTCTCTCTCTCTCTCTCTCTCTCTCTCTCTCTCATTTTCTCTCTCTCTCTCATTTTCTCTCTCTCTCTCATTTTCTCTCTCTCTCTCTCTCTCTCTCTCTCTCTCTCTCTCTCTCTCTCTCTCTCTCTCTCTCTCTCTCTCTCATTTTCTCTCTCTCTCTCATTTTCTCTCTCTCTCTCTCTCTCTCTCTCTCTCTCTCTCTCTCATTTTCTCACTCTCTCATTTTCTCTCTCTCTCATTTTCTCTCTCTCTCTCTCTCTCTCTCTCTCTCTCTCTCTCTCTCTCTCTCTCTCTCTCTCTCTCTCTCATTTTCTCTCTCTCTCTCTCTCTCTCTCTCTCTCTCTCTCTCTCTCTCTCTCTCTCTCTCTCTCTCATTTTCTCTCTCTCTCTCATTTTCTCTCTCTCTCTCATTTTCTCTCTCTCTCTCTCATTTTCTCTCTCTCTCTCTCTCTCTCTCTCTCTCTCTCTCTCTCTCTCTCTCTCTCTCTCTCTCATTTTCTCTCTCTCTCTCATTTTCTCTCTCTCTCTCTCTCATTTTCTCTCTCTCATTTTCTCTCTCTCTCTCTCTCTCATTTTCTCTCTCTCTCTCTCTCTCTCATTTTCTCTCTCTCTCTCTCTCTCTCTCTCTCTCTCTCTCTCTCTCTCTCTCTCTCTCTCTCTCTCTCTCTCTCTCTCTCTCTCTCATTTTCTCTCTCTCTCTCATTTTCTCTCTCTCTCTCTCTCTCTCTCTCTCTCTCTCTCTCTCTCTCTCTCTCTCTCTCTCTCTCTCTCTCTCTCTCTCTCTCTCTCTCTCTCTCTCTCATTTTCTCTCTCTCTCTCATTTTCTCTCTCTCTCTCATTTTCTCTCTCTCTCTCATTTTCTCTCATTTTCTCTCTCTCTCTCATTTTCTCTCATTTTCTCTCTCTCTCTCTCTCTCTCTCTCTCTCTCTCTCATTTTCTCTCTCTCTCTCATTTTCTCTCATTTTCTCTCTCTCTCTCTCTCTCTCTCTCTCTCTCTCTCTCTCTCTCTCTCTCTCTCTCTCTCCCTCTCTCTCTCTCTCTCTCTCTCCCTCTCTCTCTCTCTCTCACTCTCTCTCCACTACAACACCCAACACTGCTGCAACTACCAGTACAAGAGACAAAAATTCCAAAAACACATTTTCAATATGAGATAGCACTTAAAAATCAGAACAAAAACAAATACCATTCTAAGCCAATATACTGTAACCTCATTCATCTTTACCAACATACAAATCCCTGTACAGTCTTTGGAGCATTCACTCCCAGTTGAAATCACGTGCATGTTGTATGTGAACTTGTAACATGAGAAACAAGAGGGAGCACTGGGAAAGGAAATGGTTAGGAATGGGAATTGGAATACCAGAATGGGAAGGGAAATGGGAAAGGTGAAACTTAAAATAAGAAGCTAGGAATGTAATGGATGGAAATGGGACAATGTGAGTTGGAACATAAAACAAGTGTAAAATGCTAATTAACCCTTTAACTGCTCAGCATAAGGGGGCATAATTTGAAAAATATTCAAATTATGTAAAAAACCAGCGTTGAATGTAATGAAATGCCAATTTCTGGGTGAGACCCGGAGGCTCTCCGAAGCTTTACCAGGCTGATATGTTAATGTCAGACTTTGGCATCAGTCATGTGTATGGAGTTCTAGGGCCTACCGGGGACCACGGCCAGAACCTGGCCCCCTCAGAGAGGCAAGGGGAGCAATGGCCTATAGAAACCCCCGTGTGGTTGGAAGCATTCTATGTCTGCCATCGACCGGGTCAAGCATCCAGAAAGGTAAGCATTCCAAAACAAACCCCTATTCTGGTGAAAATTGCTACCTAAAGCCGAACTAGTGGATAAAACTCCTCAACAGAAAACAAGCAAACTAGTATGACGTGGCATGCAAACAACAGCGGAGAGCCGCCACTGAACACAAAACACGACACACCCCCGGCCCGACCAACGAAGCACCAACAAACTCTGGACCCCTCCAGAATGCAGCAGCCCCATCCCGTGCCAGAAAAGATGGAGACTGCTGCCACCTAACAACCAAAACGCTAAAACCGAAGGAGCAAGAAAACTCAGCGACCCGACCCCCAGAGGCAAATGCCAAAAAGAAAAAGAGCCGACGAAAAAACACACCGGAACTGAAAGGGCACTACCAACCGAGGAGAAGACAGAGCACGCTGACCAGAGACCAGGATGGTGCAAGCGGCGAACGAACAGGCCGAAGGTGAAACGACGCACGAGACAGCATACTAACGGTGCAGAAGCAACCCCAAGACCGAAAGCAAGCCGAAGCGGCTCCGCCAGCGATGCATGAAAAGAGGCGACAGTATGTGGCAAGATGACGGCCCCCAACCCCAACCAGAAAACCAAGCCGAGAGTAAACCAAGCTAACAAGAGTAACCACATAAGAAGGGACAGGAAAGGAAGGACTGCCAAAATACCCCATACTGCCGCCAAGAGAAGCACGCAGGTGGGACACCTACCATGAAGCCACCCGACCACCAACCGGAGGCGAGACCGTGAGGCAGAACATAAGCAGCCCCGACAAGGCCCCTCCGAGCCCAGGAAAAGGCGGAGCCGCGGGAAGATCTCGGGCGCGACCACCGGAACCCAGGCGGCACAAGGAGATGGAACGTCTGCCGAACAGAAAAACTCTCCAAAGCAAGCAAGCCTGCCAGGAGTTCAGAAACGACGGGTCCGACGCGAGACATCGCAGGACCCCAAAAAACCAACCGGCAGGGCAAGCCAGGAAACCAAAGAAGGCGGAAGGGGTGCCGCCAGAACAGTACCCAAACCAAGGGGTACGAACAACTGCAATAGACCGAGACAAAGAAGCACACCACAGGACACAGGCTGAAAAACGCCCAAGAAGCCCAGGAACACACGCAGAACACCCCTGCTGCAGAGGAGGCAGGAAGAAAGAGCAGAAGCACAAAAACCCCAGGAAAACAACCAGGGGTAGACAATCGGGCAGGGACAGAAAACCCCCCACGCACATGAGAGGGCCAAAACAGGTACCCGTAGACCATGAAAAACAACAACCAAACCCCCATACGCAAACCCCAGGCACAAAACAGCAGCAAAGTGCCACACCACAACCGGACACAGGAACAAGGACACGCCACCGTGAAACACGGTACCAATGCACACGTGCAGTAGCAGCAACAGGCACCACCACAACATGCAACATGTAATTAGCAACTCCCTTCTGCAAAGGCAGAGAACGGAGCAGGCAGACCCCAGACAGGGCCAACAGACACGACAAAACCCAGCAGGCCCAGAAACCTGCACACCAGGCGATCGACGGCGGAGAAACCCCGCTCGATACCTGCTGGATGGGGTACTGGGAGCTCATTTACACCCCAAGCCTGGCCCGAGGCCAGGCTAGACCGGCCAGAGGGTGGCCCATCAGGCAGCTGCTTGGAGCGGCCCGCAGGCCCACATACCCCCACAACCAGGATGGGCCGGAACATCTATTTGAAAACAGGTTTGTGTGCCCCGGAAGTCCACGGACTTACCAGCAAGAAGGCTTATGTTTGCAAGTAGGTCATGTAACAACCGCAGACCTCTGATGGTTATACAGTGTTCCCCAATTGTGCCTACAGCACCACTGCACTCCACTGGTACTATCCCGCAAGTTCTACCAGATAGGCAGGACCCAAGAGCCAGAGCTCAAACCCTGCAAGCACAGCCAGGAGCCTTACCAGGTGAGTAAAGAACCAACCCCACAACCCCCATACCACACAACATGAAAAAGGAGGGTCCCCAGAATGACTAGCACGGGTTGGACATGCACATGAGGGGGGACAGGAAGGGTTGAAAAAGGGACAGTCACTGGTGTGCGAATGGACTCAGTCGTACAAAAATATATCTAAATAAAGACAGGTATATAAACAACACCGCATCCAGCGCCCGGCTAAAAGACGCCAGACTGCAGAAACTCACCTGGCGAACGGTGGCACGAATGTGACACAACTCAATCGTGCCCAGAAGAACCTGGGAGCACCGCCAGGTGAAGACTCCAGAGCCGGACCCGGCCGGACCCTCAGGAGAGCAGGGAGAGGCGAAGGAGGCGGCCCACACCAGGGAACCAGGACACCCCCGGAGCGAAGGGGCACAAACCGCAGCCAGGGAGAAGAGCGAGAGGCGAAGCACTGTAGCAAAAAGGGCGCAAAACACCAGCACTGAAACACCGCCCAGACCAAAACAAACTCTACAGCGCATGCGCATGACACGCTGGCCGAACTGCACAACCCTCTCTGCGGGAAGGCGCCAACCAGGACTACTGCACTAGAAAAGTAGCCAAAAGAGTAAGCAGGAACAATAAAACCGGCCAACGAAGCAAAGACAGAGCCCAAAAAGGAACCCAACCGGGCCACAAGCAGCCCAACAAAGCAACAAGTAGCCCAACAGAGCTACAAGTAGCCCAACAAGGCTACAAGTAGCCCAACAGGGCCACAAGCAGCCCAACAGGGCCACAAGAAGCCCAACCGGGCCACAAGTAGCCCAAAACGGCGACAAGGACAAGGAGCCGACAGACATTCCAATAATGCGGGAAGTAGCGAAAAACCTTCCCGAACCCTCAAGAACACAGAAACCAACACTAGTCCCGAAGGCACACAAAGGCACAGGCACACCCGAGACCAGAAGTCACGTAGAACCCCAAGAACGAGGAAACATGACGAAAACACCGTCCCCAAAAAAAGGGTGGGAGGAAACATCCACCCACAGGACGGAACCAACCAACTCAAAGGCCATGGAACCGAGCCCGGGGAGGGGCCGACGCCCAACAGCACGTACGGCGAGTGGGGAGGAAAGACCCCACTCCGCGTAACCACAAGCCCCGCCTAGAGGGGGATAAAAAAACCCACGGGGTCCAACTAGGCCAAGGCCCCCCAAGTCAGCCCCTCCCCAGCCCGGGAACCTACACGACAGGCCCCGGGGCCGAGCCGTTCCCCCAAAGCCCCGGCCGTACCAGAAAACCGGGGCAGCTGTGAAAACACTAAGGAAGGGAGCCCACTGGCAGACTCATACAACACGGCTGGAGGAACAGGCTCAAATGCCCCCGTCACTACCCCGAAAGGGGAATTCCCCAAGACTGCCCGAGTCTCAACACCATCAAAACCCCGCCCCGAACCTACAGACGGTAAGGAACTGGATGCAGGCAGGAAGGGCGATCCAGGGGAAAGACAAGGGGGCGTGGATGGAACCGAAGCAACCAACACCCCCAAGTCCCAAAACGAACCAAAACGGGGCAGCCCCGGGGCTCCCGGGGAGTAACCACGAGAACGTTGCCACCACCAAGGCTCAAGTGCAACATCCCTGCTGCCCGCACCCGCTTATTCAGCACAACTGGGTAACCGAGCCACAACGAGCAACCAAACTCGCAGGACTCCGGGTCGAAGGTGTCACCGACCCCACAGGCAGCAGACAGAGGAAAAACAGAGTCACCCAGAGACAAAGGGTGAGAGCAACCCTCAAACTCGCTGGAAGTGAGGGGGGACTCTGGGGTCACATCCATCGGACCCGCGCGCCCCCAGGGGTTTCCCAGGGTCCCGAGCGTTTACTATAAGAGGACTCGCGCTCAGGTAATCCCAGGCAGGGTACTGCTAACCGGCACCTAAAGCTACCAAACAACTTTCTAAGAGCTGAACCCCCGGGACGTGTACACTCACGGGGACCTAGCAGGGGGTACCACCAGAAAATACTCAGAACATAAGGGACACAAGGGGCAAGAACGAAGGCAGACCCCCGCACCAAGTAGATAAACAAAAAGAAAAAGAAAACCCCGCAAGAGGACAGCGTACCCAAGTGGAACAGAGCCGGCCGCCATGATTGGTAAAGACAAGCTGCACTGCCCTGCGTCCCACCAGTGCAAAAACTGCCCCTTACTCTAAGGCAAACAAGGGAGACAGAACACCCGAGCACACAAAGAGCGGCCGAAAACCAAGCAGTAAACGGCCTAGCAGGGGCAGAACCCAAGGAACTTGTGGAAGGTGGCCCCAAGCACCAAGGGCAGTACTTACAGGGCACCTAGGGAAGGGAACCCTAGGCGCATGCAGCCCGAGTACTGGAGAATCACTCCCGGCTCACGTACCACCTAGAAAACAGACACCACACTCTAGGTACAGTGCTGAAACAACCACTGGAGCCGGGGCACATAACCAGTGCCTATAGCATCAGCCGAAGAACTGATGGGTGGATAGCCGACGTGGGAGGTCTGGGGCTCCCCCTTCCCCCTCCCGGGGAGGGGAGAGCTGCGCAGACAGCGGCGCAGTGACGTATGACGTCATACTAGTTTGCTTGTTTTCTGTTGAGGAGTTCTATCCACTAGTTCAGCTTTAGGTAGCAATTTTCACCAGAATAGGGGTTTGTTTTGGAATGCTTACCTTTCTGGATGCTTGACCCGGTCAGACATAGAATGCTTCCAACCACACGGGGGTTTCTATAGGCCATTGCTCCCCTTGCCTCTCTGATGGGGCCAGGTTCTGGCCGTGGTCCCTGGTAGGCCCTAGAACTCCATACACATGACTGATGCCAAAGTCTGACATTAGCATATCAGCCTGGTAAAGCTCCGGGGAGCCGACGGGGCTCCCCCCAGAAATGACTTAAAAATGTTAAACAAATCTACAACTTATTGGCTTCAGCATCATGAAAATTTCATCAAAATTTTTTCAGAAATTGATTTAAGACGAATATTTAAAAAAAAATCAGTGTTGAATGTAACAAAACGCCATTTTCTGGGTGAGACCCGGAGGCTCCCCGGAGCTTTACCAGGCTGATATGCTAATGTCAGACTTTGGCATGCTCTGTGAGAAACAAGATTCGTCTTACGTCTGGCAAGGAAGATAGGAACAAAAGCACATCAGCATTCCTATCCATTAATGTAAAGTAATTATTTAGAGCTCAATTTGACCTCTGGTTTCCAACTGAAGAACCCAGGGTCGTAACACCACGCAAGAGGACAGTGTACCCAAGCGGAACAGAGCCGGCCGCCATGATAGGTGGAAACAAGCTGCACAGTACCCTGCACCCCACCAGTGCAAAACTGCCCCTTACCCTAAGGTGAAAAAGGGAGACAGAACACCCGAGCACACAAAGAGCGGCCGAAAACCAAACAGTAAATGGCCGAGCAGGGGCAGAACCCAAGGAACTTGTGGAAGGTGGCCCCAAGCACCAAGGGCAGTACTTACAAGGCACCTAGGGAAGGGAACCCTAGGCGCATGCATCCCGAGTACTGGAGACTCACTCCCGGCTCACACACCACCTAGAAGACAGACACCACACTCTAGGTACAGTGCTGAAACAACTATTGGAGCCGGAGCACACAACCGGTGCCTATAGCATCCGCCGAAGAACTGATGGGTGGATAGCCGGCGTGAGAGGTCTGGGGCTCCCCCTTCCCCCTCCTGGGGAGGGGGGAGCTGCACAGACAGCGGCGCGGTGACGTATGACGTCATACTAGTTTGCTCGTTTTCTGTTGAGGAGTTCCATCCACTAGTTTGGCATTTGGTAGCAAATTTAACCAGAATATGGGTTTGTTTTGGAATGCTTACCTTTCTGGATGCTTGACCCGGTCGATGGCAGACATAGAATGCTTCCAACCACACGGGGGTTTCTATAGGCCATTGCTCCCCTTGCCTCTCTGAGGGGGGGCTAGGTTCTGGCCGTGGTCCCCGGTAGGCCCTAGAACTCCATACACATGACTGATGCCAAAGTCTGACATTAGAATATGTTATTCATATCAGCCTGGTAAAGCTCCGGGGAGCCGACGGGGCTCCACCCAGAAAAGAATGTTTTGTTGATAAAGAGAACAGCTGCTATTAACTGGAACTGAAGGATTATGCAGTAATAAAGATATGCAAGCACCTGTCTGATGCTCAAAGAACAAGAATAGTTGTAAGAAGTGTGCATAAAGTGGATATGCAGCTGGTGCCTTTATAGGATTGGTGAGTAATACATAATAACATAAATAATAATGAGTAAGTATGTTATTATGCTCTGTTTTGTTATATATCATATAAATACATTGCCCAATGTTATTAGCAGTTACTTTCAACAATGTCCAAAAAATATTTTTTAGGGGAAATTTTTTTTTAGATTTTTAGTTTTTCCTCCTTTGTTTATTATTTGAATTTGTTGTAACCTTTACATCCGGGAGAGAACATAACCGTCCCTAACCATGTGAAGACAGAATTAAATTGGTCACTAAATAAATCACAACTCTCAGAACTTGGGACTTTGAATTTGTTTTGCCTGATTTTTCACAGATTTCAAGCTCTATTTTCCTCGTTTCATTAGGTTGTTTTGATGATTAGGGACTAGATTAGGCTTTTTTACCTATACTGTATAAAGTATACCCTAAATATATCCCCTAAATCATTATAATTATCCCTATATTTTATTTTTTTGGGGAGGGGGAGGGGGTATTTTTTCTTGACTTCATTTCAACACATAGTGACCTACAACTTTCACATATTTGTGTACGAATGCCAAACAATGTTTATGAAAATATACATGTAAATTCATGAATTAGAACTGCCTTATTCATTGTCGATAACTTCAACTTCAATTATATCTATAACTAGAATTTCAACTTACTTCAGTATCCAAAAATCTAGTTTCTGACCGATTCTCATCATTTTTACATATAGTGTGCACAGTTGTCTGTTCTACAATCCCTATAGAATTGATTTTTCATAAACTCTAAACGTTTGGAGTTATAAATTTTTGCTATCTAAATTTTTGCATATTTCAAATACCACATTGACAAATTTTTCTTTACAATAAACTATACTGAAAACCTATATTCTCAAGTTACACTGGTATCATTTGGACAAAGTTGGAGCATTTGCCTATTAGATTATGCACAAAACATTTGAAAGAGTTTCAGTAAATTGAAAAAACTGAGTTCAATGTCATACTTCATATGACGTTTTGCACAGTTTAGGGGTTAATGAAATTAATCCTTAAATGAAAGTGAACAGAAAAGATAAATTAATTAATACTACTATAGAAATCAAAACATGAATACATATAAAGCTGATCTCTACTGAATCACAGCTGTAAGAAATTAATAATAAATCAAATAGCTGATTGAATATGTGATCAATGAAATAATATAGCGTACTAAATTACTGACCGAACAAATTAATAGACTTCAGTGGATGATACAGTAATAGCTGTTAAACGACAATGATAACTAAATCCATAATCTCCAATTAATCAACTTATCACTGAATCTCTCATATTTACAAATGTAAGTATTACTGGATAAAACTTAAAAGGTAGTCATTTGAATTTATTTTCAGGTTAATTTAGAGAATAATAGTTACTCATAATATTTAACCAAATGTTCAAGAATATCTTTTGTGGGGGACGACATTCTCAAGTATATATACGCAATTAACACACAATTTTCTCGCAGTGACCAAGGGAGTGAGGCGACTTTAACCGGCGTGTGAGGTGGTGGTAAAGTGTGTGTTAACACAATGTCAGAACAAAATATAAACAGCAGATGATGCATTATTGTGCTGTTGAAATGTGAGTGTTAATATGAACAAATATACATGATCATAACATACCTCTATTCCTTGAGTTTTGGTCAACTGGTTACCACAGATGGAGCAAGAAGCATTATCTGCATCAGCAACCAGTTCAGAGTTGACAGTAAAACCACAGGCATTACAAAGCAGCAGAATATCCTCTCCAATTGCTGTCTGATAATGGTACTCATGTGAAAAATTACCACCAATGTCACCACAGTCAGCAACAACTGAAAAACATTTGTGTGTCAGTAAAAAATATTCTTAGTTCTATGTATAAAAGTGGAATACAATATAATTTTTTCTGCTGAGAATGTGGCTACCACCATTGATGCACTGAAGCATACAGCTTGTGGAAGGCAGCCGACGCATCAACAGTGAAGGGTATGACCCCTCCCTCAGTAAGTGGTAAGGAGCCACTTACCCCGGCAAGTGGCTCCTCACCGAGTCATCAATTTCCTCAATGAGCCAATCAGAATGCAGCTCAAGGAGTAATAAGAAACACACAATGGAACCTTGATGCAGACAGATGCAAAGGTCATCCCCCATGAGCACAGCCGACAACAAGGAAACCTGGACAGGGAGCTGCAGGAGACCCACATCCCAAGAGAGCAGGAACAAACAGCAGTCGTTGAGATGTAAAAAGATGAGCCCCCCAAAACACCTGAAGCATGGTCAACACCTTGCTCCACTCCAGCATGCGGGTATAATAAAAGTTGCGCTAAGCCCCAAGCAAAAACAAGAGATTGTCCAGTAGCCAGGAAGACTCTGATGTCTTGTAATGCTTCCAATAAGGAGAGGGAGACCCAAACTCAAATGAGGAAGGGTCCATCAGTGAGGCATAATCTGGGTTTTGCAGGAGGAACATAAAGAGGGCCTTCTGAGTCACTGCAGGAGGGTCACGGGAGGATAGAAACATCTGGAAAGACAACACGGGTGTGCAGGCTTCTGAAACTGAACCATGTAGCCACGGTTCAAAAAAGTCAAACTTGTACAGCAAGGGGGGGTTATCTTGAGGGTTATATTGAGATGATTTCGGGGCTTTTTAGTGTCCCCGCGGCCCAGTCCTCGACCAGGCCTCCACCCCCAGGAAGCAGTCCGTGACAGCTGACTAACACCCAGGTACCTATTTTACTGCTAGGTAACAGTGTGTGTTATGGGGGATACGAAAACCCTTTCCCCTTGCAAAAGAAGCTCCTCCTCAAATGAAAAAAACCCAGCGCTGAATGTAATGAAATGCCATTTTCTGGGTGAGACCCAGAGGCTCCCCGGAGTTATACAGGCTGATATGCTAATGTCAGACTTTGGCATCAGTCATGTGTATGGAGTTCAAAGGGCCTACCGGGGACCACGAGCCAGAACCTGGCCCCCTCAGAGAGGCAAGGGAAGCAATGGCCTATAGAAACCCCCGTGTGGTTGGAAGCATTCTATGTCTGCCATCGACTGGGTCAGGCACCGAGAAAGGTAAGCGTCCCAAAACAAACCCATTCTAGTGAGAACTGCTAACAAATGCCGAACTAGGGGATAAAACTCCTCAAACAGAAACGAGCAACTAGTATGACGTCACACATCACCGCGCCGCTGTCTGCGCAGCTGACAGGACCCTGTTCGACCACCAAAAACCCCGCTCCCAAAGGTCAGACCAGGACATGTTGCCCAAGACAACGGCAAGAGCCCCGAATTTGCAGACATCATGGGCACAGGGATAGACCGCAGGCTGGCTAGCCTTAACCCTGCAGACGACCTGGGAGACTCGCACCGTCGAACGGGGAAGAAGGGAAACCGGACCAACCCAAAGCACGTCCACGGACACAGAAGCCGTGGCGCACAAATAACGGGAGAGAGCTGCAACCAGACACAAAACATGATGCACCCCAAGGCCTAACAAACCAAGCATCAACAACCCAGGGAGTCCTCCGGAAAGCAGCAGTCTCATTCTTCACTAGAAAAGAAAAAGGCGGCTGCAGACGAACAAACCGATCACCCCGACCGAAGGAGCAGAAACCTCTGCGCCAGAGGAGAGCGTGAAGCTCACCTATCCGACCCCCCAGAGGCCAATGCCAACAAGAAAAGAGCCTTCGAAAAACAATCCGGAACTGAAGGGGCCACGACAAAACGAGGAGAAGAAAGAAAAGAGAGCACTCTGTCCAATGACCAGGACAGCTCAGGTGGCGCATGAGGAGGCCGGAGGTGAAACAAAGCCGGAGACAGCTTGCAAAATGGTGCAAACGTGACATCAATAAAGACAGCAAGCTGAAGCGGCTCCACCAGCGCCGCATGATACAAGGCGACAGTGTTAGGCATAAAGGAGACGGTCCTGGAACAACTAAGAGAGAAAGGACAACACCACCCTAACAGAAAGCGAAGTACAAAGACGAAGACGAGCTTGATGAGCTAGTTACAAAACTCAGTAAAAGTCTTTGATGTGACGACTTATACCCGGCTTGCCGGGTTCGGACCGAAGAACCCGAACCCGGCAAGCTGAGAAAGAACCAGATCCCTGAATTTTGTAACTAGCTCATCAAGATTGTAACTTGCTAAATAAACTTGCTTAGCTAAATGAATTGTGGGGTTCAGTCCCTGAGCCCATTATGTGCCTCTGTAACCCTTTCCACTACCGCCCACAAGATGGGTATGGGGTGCATAATAAATGAACTAAACTAAAAAAAAAACGACGAAGACGTAAGAAGAACTGGAAGGACCGCCAGGAAACCTCATACTGCTGCCGAGACGAAGCCCGCAGATGGGACACTATTAAGGGGGGCGTCTGGTTATTATAATGAAAGTTGTTCAATGTCAACCAATATTATTTTTCTAGTTGTATATGAAAAGTGCTTAAATTGTCCCAAGTTTCAGTACTGCAGCGTAAATAGAAAGGGAGTTTTTTTTTTTTTTTTTTTGAACGTTTTTTACACATTTTCAAGTCCACACTTCAGAACACACGTTTCAGATAAAATTATTCTGTGACACTTTTCTGACACATTAGCATATAATAAAGGATTTGGGGATTTAGAATTTCCAAAACATCTTTAGTTTTCCTAATACAAATGTTCAAAGTTCCCCCAAATTTTTTTGCAAATATGGCATGTTTATTGCTATTATAAAATCAATAAATGAACTTAGAGAAAAATGAAAGCCCCCCAATGTAGAGACATGCCCTCCACATATACTGTGTAAGTTTCATGTAAATTGAATAAAAAACCAGCGTTGAATGTAATGAAACGCCATTTTCTGGGTGAGCCCCGGAGGCTCCCTGGAGCTTATCGGGCTAATGTGTGTTATGTTAGACCGGGACATTAGCTAAGGAGTTCAGACCTACCAGGGACCAGCGCCAGAACCTGGCCCCTTCAGAGAGGTTTCAGGGAGCAATGGCCCTGGAAAACCCCATATGGTTGGGGGTTTTCCTTATCTGCCATCGACCGGGGTTAGGCACCCAGAAAGGTAGGCGTAACAAAACAAACCCCACATGGTAAGACACTACAACAAAAACCGAACAGAGAGGTAGAAAACTCCCTACAATCCCAAGGAAACAAGCAAACAAGCAAACATCACACTTTACTGCCGCGCCGATCGTCCGCGCAGCCCTCCCCACCCCGGGAGGGGGAGGGGGGAGCCCCGGACCTACCGCGCCGGCTGCCAAGCTCCAGTTCGGAAGCTAAGCCTCAACCAACGCGAAAAAACCGCCGACCGGTGGGAGGGAGGGTTTCCAGGGAGCCTCCGGGGCTCACCCAGAAAATGGCGTTTCATTACATTCAACGCTGGTTTTCTATGGGGAGCCCCTACGGCTCCCTGAAGCTTCATACCCAAAGAGAAGGAAAAGAAAGGGCTAACCCGGGAGGCGGCCGCCACAAACTCTGCAACGCAAAGCCAAGACAACCGGTCGCAAACCTGCGACCCAAGGCAACAAGAACGCCCAAGAACAGACATACACATGGATGGGCGGCCAAAAACCTGTGCGACCCACAATTCCCTGCGCCCGAAATGAGCCCGAGACGTCACCAACACAGCAGCAATTGCTGTAAACGTCTGAACAGCACGGGCGCAAAGACAGACCGCAGTAAGAAGGAAAACACTGCGGACGACCCGGGAGACCCGAGCCCTGAAAACAGGGAACGAAGGAACCGGATCAACCACAGCGCATCCCCAGGCACGGTACGCCGGCAACAGCAAAAAGCACAACTGGACAACACAGGACGCACCCCCCGGCCAAACCAAACAAGTACCAATACCCCAAGAACCCCTCCGGAAAGCAGCCGTCTCGACCGTCGCCAGGACAGAGAAAGGCTGCACACCAATAAAGCTACCACCAGTACCAAAGAGGAGGAAACTGAAACCGAAGGGGCTACCACAAACTGAGGGGAAGAGAAGAAGGCACCCTGAACAAGGACCAGGATGGCTCAGGCGACTCATGAGCAGGCCGGAGGGGAAACAAAACGCGAGAAGACGTAATAAACGTCATACAGTCTCCAAGACGAAGCTCACAGGTGGGACACCGTCAACAAAGCCACCCGAACACCATAGAGATGGCGATACCTGCGTCAAAATACCAGACGCGAAGAGCCAAAGAGAAGGCCGAACCAGTCACGGACAGGACCGATTCGGCCTGCCGAAAGAGGCGAAGCCTCAGGAAAAACGCCCCGGGTACGGACACCTATCAAGCAGCGTCTGAAAAGAAGGCCGGGCCGGCCACAGTGGAACCATAAGGACTGTTCTCGTGGGAATGGGCTGCAACTGAGCCAGAACCCGAAGCAACAGCTGGACCGGGAGAAGAGGTACAGGTACCCCCCACCTCGACCAGGCCTGCCGAAAGCCTCCACCGTGAAGTCCTCGCAGGTGGGAAGGGCGCCACAAAACGGGCGACGCCTAGACCACGCCGACCCGAAGACGTCCATGGCCAGGAGTCCATAAGCCCAACAGAGCCAACAAAACGAATCGGCGACGACTGGCCAACCCACGAAGAGGAATGAACCGAGACAGCTGTCCACCAGGACGCAGGACACACCCCGGACACGAGCCACACGGTTAACCAAACCCCCTGTGGTTCCGGCAAGAACCACCAGAGAACAGTCCAAACAGAGCTGAACGGTAGAGTACCTAGTGACCTAAACCCTCCGAAGCGCAAACCAGACAGCCATGAACACCTGAACCGGGCTGTGAGCCCGACGGACAGACAGACTCCATCAACCTCGGCCGACCTGGTGAGCACAGGTCACAAAGCCCCAGCCGAGAGACGACCCGTCCGTGAACACATCGAGCGAAGGCTCGGGGAGCCGCCAAGGCACGGAACCCCGAAAACCCCAAAGAGGAAGCTGGTGACGCAGCACCAACACCAGATCCCCAGAGGAACCCAAGGAATGCAAGAGGCGGAAGTGGAGTCTCCGTAGGAACCAACCGACGCCGGAGCCAAACCCGACTCTGCGGGCAGACAAGCACACCGAAGTGCAAACTCCCGCACAACCGCCCAAGCAACCGCTGAGCAACCCGGGACCCCCTCCTGAACAGCCAAAGGCGGGACCACAGCCACAGTAACACTTCTGGAGGGAAGACAATGAGGGGCCCAAGAGCCTGAAACAAGGCCCAGGTCCGAACCCGGGACGGAACAGAAGGTAAAACCTCCAGATCACCAGGAAACCAAACCCAGCGATCTGGAACGAACCATCCCCTGGCGAGCAGACAAGCGGACTGACTGGGAGCCCACTCCAGCCAGTCGTCGAGGTAGGCCAGACACCGAATCTCAGACGCAGACAGGGCACTAAGATCCGGTAAAGATGCAAAGAGTATACAAAGTGCCCTTCACAAAATAGGGAATGCAATAAAAACAGCAAACCTGAAGCCCCACCACCAAAGCATTGTATGACAATCATATGAAGACATATTATGACATATGACAATCATTATATGACAATATGACAATTATAATCAAAGCATTATATGACAGAGTGCTGGGAAGACGGGACACCACGAGAGTAGCTCTCATCCTGTAACTACACTTAGGTAAGTACACATAGGTAATTACCAACCGTGCTAGCCCCAGAAAAACTGGAGAGGAATGTGCCAAGAAGTGACCTGGAGGTCCAAGTCCACCATCCATGCACCCGGCCCTAACAGAATCCGAACAGGAGACAACAGTCCTCCGAGCAGGGCAGAGGATCCAGGGCGCAGACGGAAGTAGTCCAGAAGAACTGCAGACTGGAAAAGCTCATGACTGCAAAGAGCAGACGGGAAGCCCAGAAGGATGGGGCGGAACGACCACGCCCCACGCACCCACGAAGAGGAAATGACGAAGCGCAGGGAAGAAGCCCACCCCGCCAGCTCTGAACCCCCCCCAAGGGGGAGAAGCCGTCCTCCGACGCCAGCAGAGGCCAGAAGACAACCCAAAGCGCCCACCAACAGCGGGACCAAGCGAGAGGCAACAGAGCAAGCTGCTCCCCCAGCGCCCAGTCAACAGAGAAGGGAACAGAACCCCTTCAGAAAGAAAAAGTACACTACCGAAGTCATGAGGAGAGACTACGGGAATGAAACCACACTTCGCTGGAAGAGGAAGTGAGGGGAGACCTGATCACCACATACAAGATACCCAAGGGAATCGACAGGGTTGAGAAGGACAGGATATGTAACACAAGGGGCACACGCACTAGGGGACACAGGTGGAAACTGAGTACCCAAAAGAGCCACAGATAGAATTAGTTTTTTTTTTTTTTTTTTTTTTTTTTTGAGTGTCAGAATGGGAACGGGAAAGCACTAAGAAGTAATGTGGCGACTCCTCACACAAGTAACGAGGCTGACCCCCATACAATGTCACATGTAGACATGACAGCCCAAGAGGCACAGGAACCGATACACCTGTTGACGGACGGTTGAGAGGCAGGACCAAGGAGCCAGAGCTCAACCCCCACAAGCACAACTAGGTAAGGACATATATTGTAAAAGCACAAGCCGCCGACTAGTGGCAAAGAGCACTACGCCGGCCAGGCTAATAAGGCACAAAACTGCATCAAAAGGCCCACCTCGACAGCAAAACCACAAAGTCCCAGCACAACCACAACATGTGCCAAGACCCAAAAAGCTCAGTCTGCAAGCCAGGAAGACCCCGGAACCCCAAAAGGCAGAACCGGGTCACACGAGGAAACAAAGTCCCCTGAACCCACAAAAGGGGGCCCAAGAGGAAGAAACCTCCAGAACGAAACCAAGGAACCCAAAGGAACCCAGAATCGAACCAGGGGGAGCCCAAACCACCACATTTGCCGGCGGAGAACACCACTAAAAGGCAAAGCACAGACCCCAGCAGAACGCCCTGGGAAAACGGTCCCAACAGACCGAAAACCGAGGGGCAAGGTGTGGGAGCAAGCATACCAGCCAGGGGCACTGAGCCTAAACCCAGAGGCTCAGACCCAAAATCAACACCCAAACGTTCCCAGAGGAACAGGCAACGGCAAGAAAACACCAGAAAAACAAAGAAACGACAACAGGAGAACAAAAACCCTGCAAATTTTTTGAAAACTCACCAGAGACGCTCGCTCGCACACCCAGACGCATGTAAACAAACGGCAACGCCGCCCTGGTGGCCACGCCGGGAAACCGGCAGACGAAAATGGCCGCCAGCAGGGGCTGTGACTGACGCTTAATACACAAAAACACGCCAGCAAATGTGGGAAGCTAGCAGACTGGAAGGGCGAAAAACGACGCCCAACAGCAGAAAAACCCCTGAAGGGGCAAAACCGCCCCAGAACTGCTAGTAGGCATCCCCCACAGCCCCGGGAACCAACAACAGAGGCCCCGGGGCAGAGCCGTCCTCCAAGCCCTCCGCCCTGAAAGAAAAGCAAGAGCCCATGGGAAAGGCAACAAGAAAGGGCCGCTGGTAAGACCCAGAAGCCTTGGCAGGAGGCACAGGCTCAAACCTCCGTCCCCAACCCGAACGGGGCATCCCCCGAAAACCGCCCGAGTCTCTGCCGCAACTGAACCCCGCCCCGACCCAGAAACACGCAGACGGTCCGGAGCCGGGAACATGGAGAGAAAGGGGCGAGCAGCACCTAACCAAACGGGGCGGCCACGGGGCATTCGAGTGGGAAACCAACCTAGCATGTTGCAGCAACCTAACCTAGCTTGCAACACGGATGCCGCCTGTACTCTGAACAGTAATAACATCAGGAGAGTACTGGAGAACAAGCAGAGAATCACTCGCAAGACTCCGGGTCAAGGTGTCAGTGACCCAACAGGCAGCATGACGGAGGTAAAAATGGCGACTGTCACCCGGAGACAAGGGAACAGCAACCAACGATCCCGTACAAGACGGGTTGGAACCCGGAAGACACATTCAATGGTCCCCCGAGCCCAGACAGGGGTTTCCAGGGCCCGTAGGGTAACAACTACGGGAAGCCCGGGCAAGGTGTTGCTAACCGGTTAAGAAACCCAAACATAACAAGAGGGTAGATTATAGCACTGAAAACCCCCGAGACGTGTACAAGCACGGGGGCCTAGCAGAGGGCCGCCAAACACTACCAGTGGAACTATAACCACCTTAGGCAGACCCCCACCAGGCAAGAAAAAGAAAAACAAAAGAAAAACCCCGCAAAAGTACACCGTCTCCAGAGGCAACAGAAACCGGCCGCCGCTTAGGTGGCAGGCTGCGCAACACCTTGACGCCCTAACCAGCACAATACCAATCCCTACCCAGGGCCAAACAAGGGCCCCAAGCCCCAGCTGGCCCCAAGGGCGAGGCAAATGCCGAGCAGCAAGAACCTCTACGGGAATGGTTCCCGAACGCCCCAGGGAAGATAACCCTGTAACGCAAGGGCAGTACTCACAGGGCGCTTAGGGAAGTCAGCCACTAAGCACATGCAGCCCCGGCACTGATGAAGTACTCCTGGCCACCGCACACCACAACACACGGCAGTGAACGCCACACAAGGCAAACACCGCCTAGGAAACTGAGGCCAGAGAAGCGTCAATCCCGGTTGACATTAGCGAACGAACTGAAGCTTGGCAGCCGGCGCGGTAGGTCCGGGGCTCCCCCCTCCCCCTCCCGGGGTGGGGAGGGCTGCGCGGACGATCGGCGCGGCAGTAAAGTGTGATGTTTGCTTGTTTGCTTGTTTCCTTGGGATTGTAGGGAGTTTTCTACCTCTCTGTTCGGTTTTTGTTGTAGTGTCTTACCATGTGGGGTTTGTTTTGTTACGCCTACCTTTCTGGGTGCCTAACCCCGGTCGATGGCAGATAAGGAAAACCCCCAACCATATGGGGTTTTCCAGGGCCATTGCTCCCTGAAACCTCTCTGAAGGGGCCAGGTTCTGGCGCTGGTCCCTGGTAGGTCTGAACTCCTTAGCTAATGTCCCGGTCTAACATAACACACATTAGCCCGATAAGCTCCAGGGAGCCTCCGGGGCTCCCCACAGAAAAGGAATCAGTTTTGTAAACGTTTGTGTCAATTGAAAAAAAAACAGAAATGAATAAAGTCTAAGGTTCTAAAATCTGTGGCTGGGGTTGACATCAACCAATTTTCTCCAAAATTGGCATCCTTACAGATAGGGTTACGTACAGTCAGGTGTGTAAGTTTGATGCAAATCGCCCAAAAAAAAATGAAAAAAAAAATATTAAAAAAAAAAGAAAAAAAAATCCTTTTTTTTTTTCCTTAAAATTTTTTTCCAATTAAACTAATTATAATATTTGTTTAATATATGCTATTGTGATAGCAAAGAGTTGTAGTTATGATTTCAGTTGACACTTTTGATTGATAATCGATTTTGACCATTTTTGCATAATTTTCACAACTACTTCAATATTTTTTTTCTCCCTTCCTATTTATGCTACAATGCTGAAACTTGGACCAGATGAAACACTTTTCATATAGAACTTGTCAAAAAAGTTTGATTGAAATCGAATGAGTTTTCATTTTTGCATTTTTGGACCCAGATGCCAACCAGACGCCCCCTTAAGGAAGCCACCTGATCACCATAGAGATGATGATAAACACGAGTCAAAAATACCATACATGAAGATCGCACCATCCACATGACGTACCGGTCCGATCTGCTGGAAGAGGCGGAGCCGTGGAAAAACCTCCAAGTTCAGACACAGAGTAAGCAGCGCCTGAATCCACGGCTGGGCCGGCCACCAAGGGGCCAAGAAGACAACTCTCCCCTGGTAAGTCTCCAAGCGAGTCAGGACCTAGAGCAACAGCTGAACCGGGGAAAAGAGGAACAGGAACTCCCACTTCGACCAGTCCTGCCGAAAGGCGTTGACCCGGACGGCCTCACAGTCGGGAAAGGGCGCCACATATAGGGCAAGGCGCCGCGACCACGCCGACGCGAAGAGGTCCATCTCAAGGTGTCTGAACGTCTGGCAAAGCCAACGGAAGGAGTCGGCATCGACCATCCAGTCCATAGAGAGGGGGAATAAAACGAGACAAGCCGTCTCGAATCCTCTGAAGAGCAAACCACACCGCCGCGAACTCCCGCACAGTGCTGTGGGCTCGAAGGAAGGACGGACCCCACCGTCCCTGGACGGCCTCGTGAGCACTGGTCACAAAGCCCCAGCCGAGAGATGACGTGTCCGTGAACACATTGAGCGAGGGCTCGGGTAGGCGCCAAGGCACTGAATCCCCAAAAACCCGAAGAGGAAGCCGGCGACGCAGCAACCAACGCAAAGCCCCGGGATCCGAACCCAGCAATCGTGAGAGAGGAGGAAGGGACATCCCCAAAGGAACCAGAACAGCCAACGAAGCCAAACATGACCCGACGGGTAGACCAGCATTGCAAAGTTCAGGCTCCCGCACAGACCCTCGAGCAACCGCCGGGTGACCCAGGAGCCCCCAGAAGCAGGCACATACGGGACCGCAGCCGCAGAAGAGACTCCGGAGGAAGAGACAAGGAAGCGGTCCGAGAGTCACACATGGCCCAGTTAGGTCCGAACCTGGGAGGGAACCAGATGGGACTTCCTCCAGTTCACCAAGAACCCGAACCCGGCAAGCTGAGAAAGAACCAGATCCCTGGCCAGCAGACAAGCGGACTGGATGGAAGCCCAAACCAGCCAGCCGTCGAGGTAGGCCAACACCCGAACACCTAACAGACGCAGACAGGTCACCACGACCTGCATGAGGCGCGTGAAAATGCGAGGTGCCAGGTTCAAACCGAACAGGAGACAATGAAAGCGTTAAGCACGAAGCCCCACAACAAAACCGAGCCAGCCCCTGAACCCCAGATGAATCGGGACGTGCCAATAAGCATCCCGGAGGTCCAGGGACACCAACCAAGCGCCCGGCTCCAACAGGAGCCGAACCTGGGACAGCTTGGTCATCCAAAAGGAGTGGCAATGAATCCAGGGGTTCAGACGGGACAAGTCCAGAATGAACCGCAGATCCCGCAGTCCCGTTTCGGGACTGGAAACAGATGGGAAACCCATCTGAGGGACGTCATTGTTTCGACCACGCCCAAACGAACCCACTTCAAGATGACCTGACAGAGCGCAGGGGAAGAAGCCTGCCCCACCAGCCCCTCACCCCTCACAGGGGGAGGGGCCACCCAACGCCACTGGAGGCCGTGCGAAATGACCCGAAACACCCACAAATCGTGGGACCAAAAGTGAGCGAATTGTGCAAACCTCCCCCCATCACCCCGTCAATGGGGCGAACTGCAAAAGGGCCGGCGCCCCTTACGAGACCCAGAACCTCGCACAGAGCAAACACCGTGCTGACCAGATGAAGGCGGGGTCCGAAGGAGGAGCCGAACCCAAACCTGACACCAGTGGCCTGCCACAATGAAAGGAACCCCGAGCCTTGGCACGACCCTTCCAGGAAGGTTCACCATGGGACCCTCGGAAAACCAGCAAGTCCGACATTGGACGGCAAGAAGCCGAAGCAGCCTGAATATACTGAGCGACGGCAGAAGCCTCAAACAAGAGAGGGCAAAAAACCAGCGTTGAATGTAATGAAACGCCATTTTCTGGGTGAGTCCCGGAGACTCCCCGGAGCTATCCATGGCTGATATGGATACTATAACTATTTTGCATCAGTCGATGTGGGTGGAGTTCTAGGCCTACCGGGGACCACAAGCCAGAACCTGGCCCCCTCAGAGAGGCACAGGGAGCAATGGCCCATAGAAATGCACATGTGATTTGGAGCATTCTATATCTGCCATCGACCGGGACAGGCACCCAGAAAGGTAAGCGCCACAAAACAAACCCCTATTCTGGTTAACAACAAAATCGACAAACGAGTGGACAGAACTCCCCCAGGAAAACCAACTAACAAGCATGACGTCACACGAGCCGCGCCGCATGTCTGCGCAGCTCCCCCCTCCCCGGGAGGGGGAAGGGGGAGCCCCAGACCCCCGCGCCGGCGATCCCCGCCCCAGTTCCTCGGCTGATGGGATAATGCACGGTCGTGTGGCTCCAGCTCCAGTCTTGTCTCAGTGCTGTGACTTGTTTGCAGTGCTGCTCTTACGGTGGTCGTGTGAGCTGGGAGTAGTATTCTCAGGTACTCGGGCTGTTGTGCTTAGGGTCACCTTCCCTGAGTGCCCTGTAAGTACCGCCCTTGGGGCTTGGGGTTGCCTTCCACAAGTCACCTTGGGTCTACCTCTGTTGGCTTTTCGCTGCTTGGCGTTTGGCCGCCCCGAGGGTTTGGGGGTTTCACTCCCTTGTTTACCTTGGGGTAAGTGGTAGTTATCGCACTGGTGGGGCGCAGGGTACTGCGTAGCTAGTTTTCACCTATGACAGCGGCCGGCTCTGTTCCCTCTGGGTACGTTGTCCACTTGTGTGGTTTTTCTTTTATATTTGTTTTTGCCTGGTAGGGGGGTCTGCCTTGTGTCCCCCCCCCCCACCATTATATTAGGTTCGTTTGTGTGGTGGCACCCCCTGCTTTGCCCTCGCGAGTGGACACGTCCCGTGGGTTCAGCTTTAGCAGTTTGCTTGGTAGTTTGGGGCACCGGTTAGCAGTGCCCTGCCTGGGATAACCCTTAGCAGACCTAGTCTAGGGGCCCTGGAAAAACCCCCGGGGGCTCTCGGGTCCGGTAGTGGAGACCCTTGCGTCCCCTCTCGCTTTGTGCGAGTTGAGGGTTGCTCTGTCCCTTTGTCTCAGGGTGACTCTCCTTGTTTTTGCCTCCGTCATGCTGCCTGTTGGGTCGGTGACACATTCGACCCTTGAGTCCTGCGAGCTTTGTTGCTTGTTCGTGACTCCATTCACCCAGTCTGCTGATGAATTCCCGTGGGTGCAGGCAGCTCGCGTGTTGCAGGGTAGGATGTTGCAACGCGCTCTGGTTTGTCGCTTCCCTGGATGCCCCGATGCTGCCCCGCTTGTGTAGGGACCCAGACTTGGGGGTTTTGGTCGCTTCGGCCTTGGTTTTTCCACGCCCCCCTTGTTTTTCCCCCTCCTGCTTCCGGCCCCTACGCATCTGCAGGCTTCGGGGTCGGGGCGGGGTTAGAGGTTCTGAGACTTGGGCAGTTTCAGGGGTTGCCCCGTCCGGGGTAGCTGCGGAGGCATTCGAGTCTGTTCCTCCGGCCGATGCTCCGGGGTCTGACCAGTGGGCCCCTTCTCTTTCAGCGCTCTCGGCTGCCCCGGCTTTTTCTTGTGGGGCGGGGCTTTGGAGGTCGACTCGGCCCCGGGGCCTGGTGCAAAGGCTCCCGGGGTTGGGGAAGAGCGGCCTTGGGGACCTTGGGCTCCATTGCGCCCCGCCTGGATTTCAGTCCTTCTGAGCGGGGCTTACTGTTGCGAGGAGTGGGGTTTTCTTTCCCCCCTCTGCGTACGATTTGGGCTTGGTTTATGCTCCTCCCCGGGTTCGGTTCCGTGTCCCTGTGGTTTCTTCGGTTCCGTCTTCAGGAGGTTTTCGGCTAACCGCATCCCTTCGCCTGCAGTGCGGTTGGCCTTTGCGGCTTACCTCCTGCGTGTCCCAGAGTGTGCCTCCATTTGAGGCAAACAAGGCGAGATTTCTTCTGTTCTGGACAGGTTGGGCTCCTTGTAGCCGTTCGGGCTCCTTGTAGCCGGTTGGGCTACTTCTCGCCTTGTTGGGCTACTTCTCGCCTTGTTGGGCTACTTCTCGCCTTGTTGGGCTACTTCTCGCTTTATTGGGCTACTTCTCGCCTTGTTGGGCTACTTCATGCCTGGTTGGGCTACTTCTCGCCTTGTTGGGCTACTTCGTGCCTGGTTTGGCTACTTCTCGCCTTGTTGGGCTACTTTCTTTCGCGTCCTGCGCATACGCAGTGGGGGTTTGTTTTGGGGCCGGGCGGTGTGCACACGTGTTCTGCTTCCATTTCCCTCGGGGGGGCTTCGCCTCTCGCTCTCTTCTTCATCCAATCCGTGCCCCGTTGCTTTGGGGGTGTTCTGGAGTGCAGCTGTGGGGAAATTATGAGGTTTTTCCCTGCGTTCTCTTCTCAGTTTTCCTCTTCAAACTGAGAAGAGAGAAAAGAGAGCACCCGATCCAACGACCAGGACAGCTCAGGCAGCACATGAGCAGGCCGGATGTGAAACAACTCCCGAGAAAGCTTGCGGAACAGAGCAGAAGTGATATCCACCCCGAACACAGGCTGAAGCAGCTCCGCCACCACCACACTATATGAGGCGATAGTATTTGGCACAAGATGACGGTCATGAAACAACCAAGAGAGAGGACAAAACACCCTGATAAAAAATCGAAGACAACCTATGAGGAGACAAAAAGTGCCGAAAGCACCACCAGGAAACTTCATACTGCCGCCAAGACAAAACTCGCAGGTGGGACACCATCAATGAAGCCACCTGAACACCATATAATAGTTAATAAACCCGCGTCAAAAAGACCAGATGAGAAGAGCGGAGGAGATCGAACCATCCACTGTACCGGACCGGATTGATCTGCTGAAAGATGCGGAGCAGCAGGAAGATCTTCGTGTTCGGATTCCGAGTAAGCAGCGCATGAAACCAAGGCTGGGCTGCCCACCAAGGATCCAAGACGGCTACCCTCCCTTGGTAAGCTTCCAAGGTCCAGGTCCAAGCGAGCTAGGACCTGGAGCAACAGTTGAACTGGGAAAAAGAGGTACAGGTAACCCCACCTCGACCAGTTCAGCCGAAAGGCATCGACTCTCACGGCCTCACAATCGGGAAATGACGCCACATATACCGGAAGACACCTTGACCAAACTGACGCAAAGAACAGGGAAATGGGACAGGGACAGGGAAATGAAACGGGACAGGCCGTCCGCCAGGACGTGGGACACCCCCTGGATATGAACCGCCAGGAGAGCCAAACCCCGAGAACTCAGCAGATGAGTCACTGCTGGAGGGAAGTTTGATGCGGTAATGAACTGAGGGGTTCGATGCGGTCCTTGGCTGTTTGGGGCTGGACGCTTTGGATAATTACCTTACACTTAGGTAATTACCCAAAGCGTCCAGCCCCAAACAGCCAAGGACCGCATCGAACCCCCTCGGTTCATTACCGCATCGAACCCCCCTCCAGCAGTCAGAATGGAACTGAATCGTCGATCCGCGAGTGACACAAATCCTCCCAAGCAAAAGCCACACTGCTGCGAACTCCCACACTATGCTGTGAGCTCGACAAAAGGACGACTCCACCAACTCTAGTCACGACATAGTGCAGTCAACTAAGGTGCATCTGGGATCATCCCGGACGTAGGTTCGAACCCTTATCTTGGCCCTTGTGGATTTGATGCATCGCACTATTTTAATTTCTGTGTGTATAGCAGTCTCATTCTTCGCCACAGCAAAAGACCAACAGAGGTAGACCCCAAGGTAACTTGTGGAAGATAACCCCAAGCCCCAGGGGCAGTACTTACATGGCACCTAGGGAAGGTGACCCTAGGCGCATGTAGTCCGAGTACTTGTGAAATTACTCCTGGCTCACCCCCCACCACAAGGCACAGAGCTGGAGGACAGGAAAACAGGATCCAGAGTCACACGACCCTTGCCAATTACATCAGCCAAAAAACTGAGGCGTGGATCACCGGCGCGAGGGTCTGGAGGTCCCCCTTCCCTCTCCTGGGGGGGGGGGGGGAGCTGCGCAGACAGCGGCGCGATGACATGGTGATGTCATGCTAATTTGCTCATTTTCATTTGGGGAGTTCTGTCCACTAGATTGGCTTTCAGTAGCAATATTTTAACCAGAATAGGGATTTGTTTTGGGGGGCGTCTATCTTTTTAGATGCCTGACCCAGTCGATGGCAAACGTAGAATGTTCCCAGCCACATGGGGATTTCTATAGGCCATTGCTCCTTATGCCTTTTCTGAGGGGGACCAGGTTCTGGCTCGTGGTCCCCGGTAGGCACAGAACTCCATTAAGGCCAAAGTCTAATAAATCCATATCAGCCTGGATAGTTTCGGGGAGTTGAAGGGGCTCCCCCGTGAAAAAAAACACTGGACAGGTTTCTGCAAGAAGTACAGGACCAACTGGGCAATACTGGATATATGGACTTGCAGGTCACTCCAAGCAACTGCCTGTTGAACCAAGCTCTCCCAAGTCAAGCCTGGCCCCAGGCTGGGCTTGGGAAGTACAA
Organism: Procambarus clarkii; assembly: GCF_040958095.1. NCBI lineage: Eukaryota > Metazoa > Arthropoda > Malacostraca > Decapoda > Cambaridae > Procambarus > Procambarus clarkii. The sequence goes on along the minus strand of NC_091192.1, from coordinate 18,565,842 downwards.
CAACTCCCAGAACCCCATTCAGAAACAATCCAGGTGCAGACAGTGAGATAAAATTAACAGATTGCTTCAAAATACAACAGCACCTTACAATTTATTGGTCACAAGAGACTTACACTTCACTTCCTCTTATATCTACCAAAAAACTGATAAAAGTATTATGTACATATACAGTACTGTATAACCAAATTAATTACCTTTTAAGTAGGGGATACCAATTCTCTGAAAAATTCTATCATAAGCACTACATATTTTTGTATAGGTGATGTTTGCTGCTGCTTCTGAACTGTCAAATGTGTAGAGATCCTTCATTACAAATTCTCGGGCTCTGGAAATTGAGAATATTCATTTCAGTGTTGTTTAAAAACAAAAATTATTCATGGCTATTTTGGTGGAATACTGTGCACAAGTTTTTATTACTAAAGATGGTGAAGAACTAGAACTAACTAAATGAGGTAGTTGTAAGCAACACTAACCAAACATGCTAAAGTAGTTGTTAGTATAACTAAATCCTTAAAGGGCAACTTTCATTAAAAGATATCACCTTGTCTGTCTAACAAAAAAACCAGCGTTGAATGTAATGAAATGCCATTTTCTGGGTAAGCCCCGGAGGCTCCCTGGAGCTTATCGGGCTAATGTATGTTATATTAGACCGGGACATTAGCTAAGGAGTTCAGACCTATCAGGGACCAGTGCCAGAACCTGGCCCCTTCAGAGAGCTTTCAGGGAGCAATGGCCCTGGAAAACCCCCTTGTGGTTGGGGTTTTCCTTATCTGCCATCGACCAGGGTTAGGCACCCAGAAAGATAGGCGTAACAAAACAAACCCCCACATGGTAAAAAGCTAAAACAAAAAACTGAACAGAGAGATAGAAACTCTCTATGAGCCCGACGGACCATGCTATGAGCCCGACGGACGGACAGACTCCACCATCCCCAGCCGACCTGGTGAGCACTGGTCACAAAGCCCAAGCCGAGAGATGACCCAACCGTGAACACATCAAGCGAAGGCTCGGGGAGGTGCCAACGCACAGAATCCCGAAAACCCCAAAGAGGAAGCTGGTGACACAGTACCAACACAAGATCCCCGGAGGAACGAACCCAACGATTGCAAGAGGTAGAAGGGAAGTCTCCGAAGGGACGAAACAGACACCGAAGTCAAACTCGACCCCGCGGGCAGACCAGCACGTCGAAGTTGAGGCTCACGCACAACTGTTCGAGCAACCCGGGATCCCCTCATGAACAGCCGAAGGTGGAACCACAGCCGCAGTAACAATTCTGGAGGGAAAGACAAGGCATGGCCCAATAGCCATAAACAAGGCCCAGGTCCAAACCGAGGACGGAAACAGATGGAATGGCCTCCAGATCGCCAGGAAACCAAACCCGGCGATCTGGAAAGAACCACACCCCTGGCGAGCAGACAAGCGGACTGACTGGGAGCCCACACCAGCCAGTCATCGAGGTAGGCCAGACACCGAATCTCAAGCAGACTCAGACAAGGCACCAAGATCCGGTAAAGATGCAAAAAAATACACCAAGTACCAATTACAAAATAGGGAAGGCAACAAAAACAGCAAGCCTGAAGCCCCATCACCAACTGTGCCAGTCCTGGAAAACTGGAGAGGAACGTGCCAAGAAGTGACCTGGACGTCCAGGGCCACCATCCAGGCACCCGGCCCCAACAGAAGCCGGACAGGAGACAACAGTCCTCCGAGGAGGGCATAGAATCCAGGGCGCAGACTGAAGAAGTCCAGAAGAACCGCAGATGCGAGAGGCCTATGACTGCAAAGAGCAGACGGGAACCCCAGAGGGATGGGGCGGATCGACCACGTCCAGTGCACCCACTAAGATGACATGACGAAGCGCAGGGAAAAAAAGCCCACCCCGCCAGCTCTGAATCCCCCCAAAGGGGGAGAAGCCATCCACCGACGTCACCAGAGACTGGAAGACAACCAAATGCGCCCACCAACAGCGGGACCATGCGAGAGTCAACAGAGCAAGCTGCTCCCCCAGCACCCCTTCAACAGAGAAGGGAACAGAGCTACCAAACCTGACGCACGCAGCATGAGTTCACAGCAGTGCTGTTCAGCTTGTGACCACAGCATCGCCTAAAAATGCCATAATATACTTGTTCATGCTATTATGTAGCGATGATATTATTACAGAAGACCCCTGACTGTGATAAAACTGACCAGGGTTCTGATAATAGCAGGATTGTGGTGATATTTAGCACTGTGCTGCATGGAGGGAGGAGTAATGCTGTGGGAGGGAGGGTGGTGGCGTTGTCTTCTGTGTGTGGCCACCTTTCATTGACTGTACTCACCATAACAGCTTAGTGGTTTGCTATGGTGAACACAAATGTAGATACTTATATATAACGTGTGTATAGAAGGTATAAACAGCAAAAGGAGTAGGTTGGGAGCCGCCATTTTGGTGAGGGCAGTGGCGTCGTCTGCACGATTTATCATGTTGTTTACTGGTGACCACGATGGTCTTTGGGCACCATACCAGTATACTTGTACAAGTATGGTGAATAAAACAGGTAGATATTTATATATAATGTATGTATATAGCGTAATAACACCACAAACTGTATTGTTGGAGGAGAAATATTAGTGCGTCTGGCCTTGAGGGCGCAGCAAGCTCACTGTGTGAGTTCCTACGTCTTTGTGCCTTTACTCACCATACAAGCTTAGATGTACAGTTATGGTGAACAAAACATGTAAATACTTATATATAACGTCTGTATATAAAAGCAAAAAACAGTATGGTGGGAGGAGAATGGTGGCAAGTCAGGTGAGGTGAGGTAGGGAGGGAGTGGCAGCCAGTGGCGGGCTGCCACTGCCACTGCCGCTCAGCATACCAACTTAGTGGTTCGTTATGGTGAACACGAATGTAGATACTTATATATAGCGTCTGTATATAGTGAATAAAAGCAAAAACAGTATTGTGGGAGGAGAATGTGGGTGAATCAGGTGACTTGAGGGAGGGAGGAAGTAGCAGCCAGTGGCAGACTGCCACTGTCACTCAACATGCCAACTTAGTGGTTCGTTATGGTGAAAACAAATGTAGATACTTATATATAACGTCTGTATATAGTGAATAAAAGCAAAAACAGTATGGTGGGAGGAGAATGTGGGCGAGTGAGGTGTTGAGGGAGGGCGTGAGTGGTTGGCTGGTACACGGCGGTCACTCCTCGTTACTTTTTGACTCATAATAGCAACTTAGTTGCTTATGGTGAAGAAAACATGCCGATACTTATATATAACCTGTGTATATAGTGTAATAACCGACAAAGTATTTGTTCACTGTTTGATGAACATAATTGAATCAACAATATGCACACCATATTTTTGAGTACAGAGATGATTCACTCATTTTATTATATAAATATATCACACTACACACTATTGAATAATATTACAGCAAAAAAACTACAAAAAATCAATCAGAGACATTGAAATAATTAGGTAATTATCTCTTTGTGGCAACTCCGGCCTGACAGCTGGCAAGCAACAGACCGCCTGGGATGCACGCTGAGTCAGCGCCTGTTTATTGCCAGACTTCCCCGCCCTATAGTGGGCAATATATGCCACTTACGATTTTTTATTATTTTTCCCATGATCAGTGAACACAAATTAACAGGTTAGGAAGAATTTTTTTTTTTTTTTGTATGCACCTGTGGTTGTCAAATGGTATACAGAGCACCATTTGGTTCCCGAACTTTAGTTATCAGAAACTTCCAGTTTCCCGATTAGGGTTGGGGAGTCACATTACACGAACTAAGTTCGGGTAGGAAGTAGTCCGCCAAGCTTCACGCCGGCCGGGGTTGGGGTTACCCTACACGAACCAAGTTTGGGTGAGGAAGCGGTCAGCCAAGCATCGTGCCGGCCCGTGGTGGTGGGTGGGTGGATGGGAGATGGTTTAGTTTGCTCACTGACCGTGTCGGGCGCTGCCTGCTACCCTGTGACATCACAGACTCACAGCCTATTGTTCCCATTGTTTGAATTTGTCAGGAGACTGGATTGTTCATTCCGTGACTTTGTTTTACATATCAGCACAATCAAGGAACATCCGTGCACCATGTCGACTCCAAATGTACGCATTGTGTCAGTGAAAGCATCAACAAGCGGGTTACGTAAAAGAAAGAGGTCAGTGATGACATTTGAGAAGAAAGTTTAAATAATTAAGAAGGTGGAGAGCAGTGTCCCGAGAAGTGTCGTGTGCGCTGAATATGGCATTAGTAAAAGTACTGTTTTTTATCTTCTTAAGGCTAAACCTATCATTTTTTACTATTTCTCTAGAAGTGAAAGTGATAAAGCAATACGAAATAGAAAGGTAGTAAGTAAAGCAAAGGTGGAGAGTGTTGATAACGCAGTGTGGGAGTGGTGCAAACAGAGACGTGAGGTGACGAAGAAGCCAGTGGCAGGCTGGCTGCTCGTGGAAAAGGCGTGAATTTCACCAAGCAATGAAAATTACTCTAAAGTGTGTATACAGTGATGGATGGCTCAGAAGTTTTAAAACCCGTCATGGCATTAGGTTCATTAAAGTGCATGGTGAAAGACAATCTGCTGATATTGTTGGTGCTGATGAGTATGTAAGTAAATTTGCAGAGATGGTGCAGGAACAAAATTTATCTCCAGAGCAAATTTATAATGCTGATGAGACAGGTTTGTACTGGCGTATGCTTCCCACAGAAACGATGGCTCATAGTGGTGAGGACGATCCTTCAGGTGGTTATAAACAGAACAGAGAATTTCTTTGTTGTGCTGTGCAAATGCAGCTGGCACGCACAAATTAAAATTACTTGTGATTGGAATTAGTAAAAACCCCAGGGCTTTAAAGTCAGCCAGGTGCCTCCCTGTGATTTATAAGAACCAGCCAAGTGCGTGGATGTCTCGAGTAATATTTGTCGAGTGGTTTAATAAGAACTTTGTACCCGAGGTGAAGGAGCACCTGAAAAGTGTTGGTCTCCCGCAAAACAGCAAAGTTGTGCTGCTGCTAGATAACAGCTCAACGCATCCACAAGGTAATGAGCTAGTAAATGGCAATATTATTGGAACGTTCTTGCCACCCAATACAACTTCAGTGATCCAACCCATGGATCAAGGAATAATTAAGAACCTTAAACACCACTACAAGAGGATGTTTGCCAGACGTCTTAATAATCAGCTTGGAACACTTAAGGACTTTTATAAAGTCTTCACAATAAAGTCAGCTATCTGGACTATTGCTAGTGCATGGGATGAGGTAAAGCAGACAACACTAAGAAATGGTTGGAAAAAAACTTTGGCCCACCTCAAGTCTGTTTCCTGAGGCAGATTTTGAAGGATTTGCAACGAAGAAAGTTAGCGAGAAAAAAAAATTAAGAGAGGAACTCCTAGCCTATGTCAAGGGGATTAAGTCCCCTGAGCTTAGAGCAGAACTGGTGACTGAAACAATAGAAGATACCTTGAGGTGCTTCCAGGACTTAGCGTCCCCGCGGCCCAGTCGTCGACCAGGCCTCCTGGTTGCCGGACTGATCAACCAGGTAAATGACATAGATAGATGGATAGATTTTGATGAAGAAGCCCCAAACAATCGAAACATGACTAATGATGAAATTATAGAATTAGTATGTACAGTAAAAAAGCCAGAAGAGTGCAATGAAGAAGATGGAGAGGAAGAGGAAGAGGATGAAGAAACGTTAAAGGAAAAATGTAATATGGAAAAAGTTCAGCAAAATTTTGAAGACATTCTGGCATTTATGGACACGAGTTACAGCGAGTTTGAAACTAAGGACATGATGAGTCTGTACAATTTGTATATGAAGTTTTTAAAAACAAGAGCCAAGGGAATGAAACAAATGTCAATTACAGTCTTTTGCAATGGCTTCCAAGAAAGCTCGCATTGCATCACCTGCACCTGACTCATCGCATGTTGACCCAGTCAACCCAACAATTTCAGTCAACCCAACAACTTCAGTCAACCCAACACCATCAACATCCACCACCACCTCTTCCAAGTAAATAACTATGCTTCATCAACATCGATCATCAACATAAGCGGATCAGGACTTCAGTTATTGGTGAGTACAAACAAAATACGGTCGCATTTACGCTATGAATGTGTCGATTTTTCCCCTAGAGTTTTTTCATAAATTTTTATATTTTTTTTCCTCCTTTCTCGTATACAAACTTACATGTTAACCGACGGGTCTTGTCCCCAAGGAGTTCGGAAACCAAGTGGTGCTCTGTATAGCCATGCGCCATTTAAGGGTTAAAAGAAAAGTACAAGTCGCCGACCAGTGGGCAGAGATCACCACGCCGGCCAGGCAAAGAAGGCACAAAACTGCATCAAAAGGCCCACCTCGACAACAAAACCTCAAAGTCCCAGCACGACCACAACATGTGCCAAAACCCAAAAATATCAGTCTGCAAGCCAGGAAGACCCCGGAACTCCAGAAGGCAGAACCGGGTCACACGAGGAAACAAAGCCCCCTGAACCCACAAAGGGGGCCCAGGAGGAAGAAACCTCCGGAACGAAACCAAAGAACCCAAAGGAACCCTGAATCGGGGAAGCCCAAACCACATTTGCCGGTGGAGAACACCACAGAAAGGCAAAGCACAGCCCCCAAACGAACCCCCAGGGAAACGGTCATAACAGACCGAAACCCAAGAGACAAGGTGTAGGAGCAAGCATAACAGCCAGGGACACTGAGCCCAAACCCAAGGGCCCAGACCCAAACAGACAAAAAGGGAAACCCGGTAAAAAATTAACACCCAAACGTTCCCAGAGGAACAGGAAACGGGCAGAAAACACCAGAAAGCAAAGAAATGACAACAGGAGAATAAAACTCATGAAAAAAAGTGAAAACTCACCCAAGAGGCTCGCTCGCACACCCAGATGCATGTAAACAAACTGCAACGCCGCCCTGGTGGCCACGCCGGGAAACCGGCAGACGAAAATGGCCACCAGACAGAGGGCTGTGACAGATGCTAAAGATACGAAAACACACCAGCAAAAGTGGGAAGCAAGCAGACTGGATGGGCGAAAAACGCCGCCCAAAAGCAGAAAACCCAGGCAGGGGCAAACCGCCCCAGAACTGCTAGCAGGCATCCCCCCACAGCCCCGGGAACCAGCAACAGAGGCCTCGGGGCAGAGCCATCCTCCAAGCCCTCCGCCCTTAAAGAAAAGCAAGAGTCCATGGAAAAGGCACCAAGAAAGGGCCACTGGTAAGACCCAGAAGCCTTGGCAGGAGGAACAGGCTCAAAAACCGCCGTCCCCCAACCCGAACGGGGCAGCCCCCGAAAACCGCCCGAGTCTCTGCCCCAACTAAACCCTGCCCCGACCCCGAAACCGGCAGACGGTCTGGAGCCGGGAACAGGGAGGGAAAGAGGCGAACAGCACCTAACCAAAACGGGGCGGCCTCGGGACATCCGAGTGGGAAATCAATCTAGCTTGTTGCAGCAACCTAACCTAGCTTGCAACACGGATGCCGCCTGTACTCTGAACAGTAATAACATCAGGAGAGTACTGGAGAACAAGCAGAGAATCTCTCGCAAGACTCCAGGTCAAGGTGTCAGTGACCCAACAGGCAGCATGACGGAGGTAAAAGTGGCGACTGTCACCCAGAGACAAGGGCACAGCAACTAACGATCCCGTACAAGACGGGTTGGAACCCAGAAGACATTCAATGGTCCCCCGAGCCCAGACAGGGGTTTCCAGGGCCCGTAGGGGTAACAACTACAGGAAGCCCGGGCAAGGTGTTGCTAACCGGTTAAGAAACCCAAACATAACAAGAGGGTAGAGGATAGCACTGAAAACCCCTGCGACGTGTACAATCACGGGAGCCTAGCAGAGGGCCGCCAAACACTACCAGTGGAATTATAGCCACACTAGGCAGACCCCCACCAGGCATGAAAATAAAAACATAAGAAAAACCCCGCAAAAGTACACCGTCTCCAGAGGCAACAGAAACTGGTTGCCGCTTAGGTGGCAGGCTGTGCAACACCTTGACGCCCTAACCAGCACAATACCAATCCCTATCCAGGCCCAAACAAGGGCCCCAAGCCCCAGCTGGCCCCAAGGGCGAGGCAAATGCCGAGCAGCAAGAACCTCTATGGGAATGGTTCCCGAACGCCCCAGGGAAGATAACCCTGTTACACAAGGGCAGTACTCACAGGGTGCTTAGACAAGTCAGCCACTAAGCGCATGCAGCCCCGGCACTGATGAGGTACTCCTGGCCACCGCACAACACAACACACGGCAGTGAACGCCACACAAGGCAAACACCGCCTAGGAAACTGAGGCCAGAGAAGCGTCTATCCCGGTTGACATTAGCTTACAAACTAAAGCTTGGCAGCCGGCGTGGTAGGTCCGGGGCTCCCCCCTCCCCCTCTCGGGGCGGGGAGGGCTGCGCGGACGATCGGCACGGCAGTAAAGTGTAATGTTTGCTTGTTTCCTTGTGATTGTTGGGAGTTTCTACCTCTCTGTTCAGTTTTTTGTTTTAGTTTTTTACCATGTGGGGTTTGTTTTATTATGCCTACCTTTCTGGGTGCCTAACCCCGGTCGATGGCAGATAAGGAAAACCCCAACCACAAAGGGGTTTTCCAGGGCCATTGCTGAAACCTCTCTGAAGGGGCCAGGTTCTGGCGCTGGTCCCTGGTAGGTCTGAACTCCTTAGCTAATGTCCCGGTCTAATATAACATACATTAGCCCAATAAGCTCCAGGGAGCCGTAGGGGCTCCCCACAGAAAAAAGACATCTGTTTACAAGAGCCCTGAGGAAGCTTATGTGAATCCCATGTAGCTGCGGGACATTTAAATCGTGTGCATGATCCTCAATCACCTTGAGGTTATCTTGAGATGATTTCGGGGCTTTAGTGTCCCCGCGGCCCGGTCCTCGACCAGGCCTCCACCCCCAGGAAGCAGCCCGTGACAGCTGACTAACACCCAGGTACCTATTTTACTGCTAGGTAACAGGGGCATAGGGTGAAAGAAACTCTGCCCATTGTTTCTCGCCGGCGCCTGGGATCGAACCCAGGACCACAGGATCACAAGTCCAGTGTGCTGTCCGCTCGGCCGACCGGCCGACCTATGCATGATGTGCGCAATTCCGTGACAGTTACTCCCATCGCCTATGTAAATATAGCGCAGCCAAAGGGTTAATCCTATGTTCCCTGGAATATGACTTGCCAAATCATTTAACAACCAGATACCCATTTTACTGTTGGGTAAACAGAGGTTACAGTTAAGGATAAAGCCCAGTAAATCCTTTTATTAAGGGAGTGTTGCCCGAACACCACAGGGAAGAGAATCCCAAATGCGCAGGGGGTAGTATTTATAGAACGTACAGGGAAGAAAACCCTGAGCACATGATGCACTAGCACTCTAAACTCCTGGCTCATGCACATCTTTGTGTAAGAACACAGCCTCAAATGTGAAAACACCAAAGAAAACAGGAAACCGGAGCGAGAGCATAGTGACCACCAGGCATGGACATCAGTATAGAACTAATCTGTGAGTGGCCCGGCTGACCCTGGCTGGCTCCCTCCTTCCCCAAGGCGAGAGGAGAGGTGGGGCTAAACTAACAGGGAGCTGGTTTCACAAAATTTTAGTTGATTGTTTTCATTGTTGGAGAGTTCTTTTGGCAGAGTTGAGGCTTCAGTCTCATTTTTAAATCATGCAGTAGTTTGTTTTGATTTGCCTATCTTTCTGGCGCTTCCTTAGTGGTGGCAAAGATGATAAATTTTAAATGTAGTGTTCATAGGCCATTGCTCCGTTCGCCTCTCTGAGGGAGGCCCGGTTCTGGCTCGTGGTCCCCAGTATGCCAATAGAACTCCATGACTGACGACACCTAGTAGTATGGTAGCTGTGATAGCTTCTGAGATGCAACAGGGCTTCCCACAGAAAATGAACATAAGCAAATTTGTAACAACACGTACTTATGAATCTGGCACACGAATGCCTCATGGAGAGACTACTATGGAAGACCACCCAGCCGTGATGTCACACCCCATTTTATGGACACCACTGCAGCAAGGTAAACCTTTGTTTGCATTTTTTAAATATACATGTGTTCAGGGGAAGAAATTTTCCAATTTTGGAATTACAAAAATAATATTCTGCACACCAGGGGGTTTGTCCTATTTTACTAAGACACAGGGCAATGGTTGAATTATGATTGGAGGGTGACGAAATCTGCTGGTGCATGTGGTCTGTTGAGAAACATTCATGCAACTGGTGAGCAAACCAGCAGCAGACCTACAATAAGTGGGGCTCTGAAGCTTGAACCTTTTTGGGGACCCCTTCATAATCAACACTGAGGTCTGGGTAATGACTTATCTTATTCAATGGGGTTGTTCACAACAGATCACCACAAATTTAAATAAATTTAACCACTGCATCTCAGATTTTGACTAAATCTGAGATGTAGACCCAAAATTTTTAAGCAATGTCGACTAAACTCATTTCTGGGGCCCCTTTGGAATTAGGGGCCCCTGAAGATTAAGCTTCATTACTTTAATAGAAGAGCAAACATCCCTGGATGAGATGCCACAATAGCATCCTATCCAATTAATGTGCACTCCTCCTCTCACTCATATCACACCAACTTCTTTAGTAGAAATTCAAACATTTTTGGAAAGTACAGTACTGAACTCATTCAAATCAATGGGGGAAAATCTGGAAAACCTTCAAAATTCAAATTGCCGGGAGCTGTCGGTTCCAAGCTACCAAATAATGGGATGGTGTGAACATATTTAAATTTGAACTAAGAAATTTACACAATTATGGTACAGAAATACTATACTAAATTTAAAATGACTCCACAGCTACTGCAACATACATACATATGTACGGGGCCGGTGGCTGACTGGATAGCACACTGGACGTGTGATCCTGTGGTCGCAGGTTCGATTCCCGTCACCGGCGAGAAACAATGGGCAAAGTTTCTTTAACCCTGATGCCCCTGTTACCTAGCAGTAAGTAGGTACCTGGGAGTTAGTCAGCTGTCACGGGCTGCTTCCTGGGGTGTGTGTGTGTGTGTGTGTGGTGTGGAGAAAAAAAAAGTAGTTAGTAACAGTTGACTGACAGTTGAGAAGCGGGCCGAAAGAGCAGAGCTCAACCCCGACAAGCACAACTAGGTGAATACATAGCAGACTGGGACAAAGGAAGCTACAGCAGCTCTTCATTTGTTAAAAGGATATAAAATGATCTGAACTACAGTAAAAATAAACTAAAAAAAAATCACCTTATGAGCCCAAAACGTGGCCTTAATTCATCACGAAACTTGCTTGTGATCTGGTAGAGGAGAATAGGTAGATGTTTGTGTGAGACTGGAAAGATCTCGGCCATCAAAGATGTTATTGCTTCTTCGTGTGTCTGGAAAAGCCAGTATCTAAATAATCTATTAATATTTAAGCAAATTTATATACAAAATATAACACCTGACACATACAGCTTCTTGAATAACAAAAACTGCTGATACAGTACACAGCTGACTCAGGCTCTGCATTATGGTTATGTTTCTGGGAAACTATGCATAGAGCACATACAACTTTATATGTAAAAACAGAGCTACATTGCAGAGAAATTTTACAGTCGCCATAAGTTTGTGTGTAATGCCATAAATTGCCTGAAATACAGATATATTTATAGTGAAGAAGAGGTGAATCTGGTGGCAGTTGGTCTGTCTAGATCAAAGTTGAGTTCACACCTTTCAGCTAGTCAGGTCATGGGTCAATAGTTAATGACAAAGGGTCAGATAACTCTGTGACCTGCTTAGCCAATAAGCTGTGGTGAGATCATATAGGAAGTACAGTGGCACCTCGATTTACAATTGCCCCTACTTACGATAATTTCGAGTTACAATGTAAATTTTATAGAAAAATGTGACTCGACATCCGATGGTGTCGTCGACTTACGATATTTGTTGGGACACGTTCGGGTTGACCGAGCGCGTGGTTCCCGGTCACGTGGCCGACCTGCCTCAGTTTACTACAGCTGCCCGCTTAGTGATGATCGCGCCTATAAGAAATTTTGCTTTTGTGGTGATTTTTTGTATTTTGAACATTAAAGTAATTATTATATATCACGCCATGAGTCCCAGGAAAGTCAGTGGTAAGGCTCAACATATGAGATCCCATGTAAGGATGACCATAGAGCAGAAACAAGAGATCATTCATAAATATGAAGATGATGTGCGGGTTGTTGGACTGGTTAGGCAGTACAACAAATCTCAGTCAACAATATCCACCATACTGGCTAAGAAAAAGGACATTATGGGTGCTAAAGTGATGCATCATTACAGACAAATGTTAAAACGAAGGGAAAAACAAATGTCTCTTGACAAATTTGTAGTGAGACAAACAAGCACTGAACCACAACTAGGGCCTAGTGCAAGTATTCAGGCAAAACGTAGGAGAGAGAGTACCCCTAGAGAAAACATCACTGCCTGATGTGATAATGGAAGGGGACTCCCCTTCCAAACAGTAACAACTCTCCTCCTCCCCCCTCATCACCATCTTCCATATGCCATCAAGAGCCCTCCATAAAGGTAAGATAAACTTAGGTACTGTATTGTAGTTAGAAAAAACATTATATTCAGTATAAAATGTATTTGTATGTTAATATTTTGGAGGGTGAGGAACGGATTAATTCAATTCCCTTTATTTATTATGGGAAAAATTGCTTTGACTTACGATATTTAGACTTACGATCCATCTCTGGGAACGAATTAGCATCATAAGTTGAGGCCCCATTGTACATCCCATGTATGCACCCACCTACGGCATTTATGGGTTATGACTCGTGCTTAGTAGCCTCAGGTGCTTGCTGGGGCTTTGTCACATGCCAAGGGTGAGGGGAAGGGGAGTGGGAGCAGCTTAGGCCCCTGATTTTTATATAATTACAAAGGCAGTTGCATTAGATATCAATCAGAGGGAGAGAAAACACAGACCAGTAGCTTAACGGGAGAACACTGACACATCCTTCAGTTATATACAGGCTGGTGTCTCGGGGTGACTGAGACCCTTGGGGGTGGCAGAATTCCCTTTTATCATTCTCTCACTTAGTTCCATTCCTCTGTACTTTGAGTTAATTTTGTTATTTATATATACGAGATTTCTTACAATCTTGTATAACCACTAGCACGCATAGCATTTCAGGCAAGTCCTTAATCCTAATTTTTCCCAAATACAACCTGCCAAATCGCTTAACAACCAGGTACCCATTTACTGCTGGGTGAACAGAGGCTACAGTTAAGGATTGGTGCCAAGTAAATCCTCCGTGGCCAGGATACGAACCCAGGCCAACGCACTTGCGAAGCGCCGCGTGAGTGTTTTACCAATACGTCATGAGTACTGTTGGTTTTGGTTTAATCATTACATATGTTTTGCTTAATGCAGTATTAAGGAAATGGTTATCTGAGTGAGATAATAAGTTAAGATTATAGAAATACTTCCTTTGCAGTCTATAAGCATAAAGGTGTTGGCAGCAAATCCCCTTTTCCTCCTTTTCTCCCCACTTTTTTTAATGGTAGTAAAGTTTCCTGCCTTTTGTCTTCCATTTAAAATGAGTAGTATTTCCCCTTCCTCCCTTTTTCCCTCCCCTTTGAGTTACTGAAGATTAAAGAACCATAATTACTAGAAAAACTTAAACATGGCAGTTACCAGAGTGGGTAAGCTTGTAATTAAGATTTGGGGTGGGCCCCATCACTTCCCTATAGCAATGAACAGTCAAGCATAAGACTAAAGAGAACCTATGGTATAAATTAAAGCAAGGTAAAGTTAACTAAAAGATGAAAAGAGTAAAGGAATTACACATCCCATACCTCCATCCTCCCACCCTGTGTTACATGTGCACAAATTAATGGATAGTGCACACCACAGGTGTTTTGAGTTTTTTTTACTTTAACTTTTCCATGGTACAGACATGATTAGTCATAAAGAACATACGAATCAGGAAACACTGTAGTAAGCCTGTTGGCCCATTTGAGTATAAGTCAGATGTAACACAGGCAATGACCAATAGCTTCAAGCTTAACAAGCCACAATGTACGAGAGAAAACTAGAGATACTTTTTCACCCATAGGATTATAAACCCATGGAACCATCTACCTGCCAAAGCTGGAAATGTCAAAATATTGCTGCAATACAAAATCAGCTTAGTCAGACCAGTGTAGAATGTAATGAAATGCCAATTTCTGGGTAAGCCATGGTGGCTCCATGAAGCTACTGTATGCTGAGATAGTACCATCAACTATATCGCATTAGCCATGGAGTTCTATAAACCTACCGGAGATTAGCACCAAAACTTGGCCCATTCAAAGAAGTGCAGAGAGTGGTAACCTTTATTTTTGCCACCACCAGGGAAGGCAACCAGAAAGTTGGCTAGTCAAAACAAACCACTGCCGGCTTTGAGAAACTGACTCCTCAAAAAAATGCTTAACCCTTCAACAGCGCAATACATACATATACGATTTGACAAAATAATTTAACATAAGTTTTTAAAACTTGCACAAACACACTCCAATTATTTTTTGCATAATCAACTAGGCAAATGCTCCAACTTTGTTTAAATGATCACAGCATAACTTGAAAAACAAGAGAATCAAAGTTAATTTTAAATCTGAATAATGAAAATTTCAGATTTTCAATTCAGAATAAAAAATATGAACTATCACCAATTGTTCATTTAATGTTATTATTCTCTTAGAATAGCATATGATCTTCGTTTTTATCAAATTAGAATATAGGTTTTCAATATAGTTTACTATAAAAAAATTTCAATAAGGCATTTGAAGTATGAGGCAAAAAACCCAAAAGAATTACAAAAACAAAAGAATTTAGACCCAAAAAAATTATAACTCCAAATGTATAAAGTTTATGAAAAATCCATTCTGAAGGGATTGCTGAACAGACAGCTGAGCACATAATATGTCAAAATAGTGAGAATTGATCAAAAACTAGAATTTTAGAAGCCACTCAAAGATGAAACTTTAGTTTCAGGGATAATTGAAGTTGAAATTATCAACAATGAATAAAGGTAGTATTAACTCGTTAATTTAATTTTATGTTTTGATAAACATTGTTTGGCATTCGTACTCGAATATGTGAAAGTTGTAGGTCGCGATGTGTTGAAATGATGTCAAGAAAAAACCAGCGTTGAATGTAATGAAACGCCATTTTCTGGGTGAGACCCGGAGGCTCCCCGGAGCTTTACCAGGCTGATATGCTAATGACAGACTTTGGCATCAGTCATGTGTATGGAGTTCTAGGGCCAACCGGGGACCACGGCCAGAACCTGGCCCCCTCAGAGAGGCAAGGAGAGCAATGGCCTATAGAAACCCCCTTGTGGTTGGAAGCATACTATGTCTGCCATCGACCGGGTCAAGCATCCAGAAAGGTAAGCATTCCAAAACAAACCCCTATTTTGGTTAAAATTGCTACCAAAAGCCAAACTAGTGGATAGAACTCCCCAACAGTAAACAAGGAAACTAGTATGACGTCATACGTCACCGCGCCGCTGTCTGTGCAGCTCCCCCCTCCCCGGGAGGGGGAAGGGGGAGCCCCAGACCTCTCACGCTGGCTATCCATTCATCAGTTCTGAGGCTGTATGTCAAAACATGCGAAAAACCACCGACCGGAGGGAGGGAGGGTTGCCGGGGAGCCTCCGGGTCTCACCCAGAAAATGGAGTTTCATTACATTCAACGCTGGTTTTCTGGGGGGAAGCTCCGTCAGCTCCCCGGAGCTAACTACCCACAGAGGAAGGTCAAAGGGATGGAACCAGGAGGCAGACACTACGCACTCCTCAACAGAAGCGAGACAACCGGCAGCAAACGCTAACCCAAGGCGACACAGCCCCGAAAGGGCCCGAGAGCAACACGAGACAACGAGCAGCAAGGCCCTTGTACAAACACCAAACGATCCGTGCCCGAATGACAGCAAGGACACGCCGCCCAGATGGCAGCAAGAGCAGCGAAACCAGGAACGCCATGGGCATGGGGAAAGAACACAGGCAGGCTAGCCGCAATAACACGGCGGACAACTCGGGACACCTTCACCCGCGAACAGGGAAGAACGGAACCTGATCAACGCAAAGCGCGCCCCGGACATAGAGGCCGCGGCACGCAAATAACAGAGGAGGGCCGCCACTGAACACAAAACACGACACACCCCCGGCCCGACCAACCAAGCACCAACAAACCAAGGACCCTTCCGGAACGCAGCAGCCCCATCCCGTGCCAGAAAAGATAGAGACGGCTACCACCGAACAACCAAAACGCCAAGACCGAAGGAGCAGAAAACCCCTGCAGAGGAGAGCAAGAAGTCCAGCGACCCAACCCCCACAGGCAAATGCCAACAGGAAAAAGAGCCGACAAAAAAACAAACCGGAACCGAAGGAGCACCACCAACCGAGGAGAAGACAGAGCACGCTGACAAGAGACCAGGACGGTGCAAGCGGCACACAAACAGGCCGGAGGTGAAACAATGCACGAGATAGCTTACTAACGGTGCAGAAGCAACACCAAGACCGAAAGCAAGCCGAAGTGGCTCCACCAGCGCCGCATGAAACGAGGCGACAGTATGTGGCAAGATGACGGCCCCCAACCCCCACCTGAAAAACCAAGCCGACGCTAACAACCACAGCCACCTAAGAAGGGACAGGAGGAAAAGGAAGGACCGCCAAAATATCCCATACTGCCCCCAAGAAGAAGCACGCAGGTGGGACACCAACAACGAAGCCACCAGACCATCAACCGGAGGCGAGACACGCGAGGCAGAACGTAATCAGCCCCGACAAGGCTCATCCTAGCCCAGGAAAAGGAGGAGCCGCGGGAAGATCTCGGACGCGACCACCAAAGAAGCCAAGCCGGCAAAAAAGGAGATGGAACGTCTGCTGAACAGAAAGCTCCGCAATGCGAGCAAGCCCGCCAGGAGATCAGAAATGACAGGTCCAATGCGAGACATCGCAAGACCCTGAAAAGCCAACAGGCAGGGCAAGCCAGGAAAACCGAAGAAGGTGTAAGGGTTGCTACCAGACTAGTACCCGAACCAAGGGGTACGAGCAACGAAAACAGACCAAGACACATAAGTGCACCATATGACACAGGTTGAAGAAATGCCCAAGAAGTCAATGAACGCACAAAGAAAACCCCTACGGCAGAGGAGGAAACAAAGGGAACGCACAAGGAAGGGAAGCGGCAGAAACCGACCCCCCCACCCCCATACAGCAGCAAGTGCAAGCAAAATCGAGCAAAGGAGATGCCAGGGAAGCGACAGGGGAGAGGCAGGACGAAAGAGCCAAAGCTCAAACCCCAGGAAACACAACCAGGAGTGGACAATCGGGCGTGGACAGAATCCCACGCACATGGAAGGGCTAAGCCAGGGACCTGAAGACTACGAAAAATAACACAAGCAAACCCCAGGCACAAAACAGCAGCAAAGTGCCACACCACAACCTGATACAGGAACAAGGACAAGCCACCGCGAAACACGTTACCAATGCACACGTGCAGCAGCAACATGCACCACATGCAACACGCAACATGTATGTAGCAACTTGTCTCTGCAAAGGCAGAGAATGGTGCAGGCAGACTCCAGGCCGACCCCAAACAGGGCCAACGGAGACACGACAGAGCCCAGCAGGCCCAGGAACCTGCACACCAGGCGATTGACGGCGGAGATACCTGCTCGATACCTGCTTGATGGGGTTCTGGGAGTTCATTTACTCCCCAAGTCCAGCCCAAGGCTAGGCTTGACTAGTGAGAGGTTGGTCCACCAGGCTGTTGCTTGGAGCGGCCCGCAGGCCCACATACCCACCACAGCCAGGGTGGTCCGGAACCTCTATTAGAAAACAGGCTAGTTTTGTCTTGAAGATGTCCACGGATGTACCGGCAATATGTCATATGCTCGCAGGTAGGACATTTAACAACCGCAGAGCTCTGATGTTTATACAATGTTCCCCGATTGTGCCTATGGCACCACTGCTCTCCACTGGTACTATCCTGCATGTTCTTCCATATAGGCGGGACCAAAGAGCCTGAGTTCAAACCCCGCAAGCATACCCAGGCGAGCCCAACCAGGTGAGTACAAAACCAGCACCACAACCCATACACCTCATAACACGAAAGAGGTGGGTCTCCTGAATGACTCTAGCATGGGTTGGACATGCCTATGAGTGGGACTGGAAGGGTTGAAACGGTTCAGTCACCGGTGTGCCGACGGTCTCATTTGTACATAAATATACCAAAATAAAGAGAGGTATATTAACATCTTCACATCCAGCACCCGGCTGAAAGACGCCAGACCGCAGAAACTCACCTGTCGAACGGAGGCACGAACGTGACATGACCCAACAGTGCCAAGAAGATCCTGGGAGCACCGCCAGGTGAAGAAGCCAGAGCCGGACACGCAGGAGAGCAGGGTAGAGGCGAAGGAGGAGGCCCACACCCATGACACAGGGAAAACCTCGGTGTCCTCCCCACAGCTGTAATCCAGGACACCCCCGGAGCGACAGGGCATATACTGGAGAAGGGAGAAGAGCGAGAGGCAAAGCACCTGAGAAAAAAGGGCACAAAACACCAGCACTGATCACTACATACAAAATAGTAACAGGAATTGACAAAATCGACAGGGAAGACTTCCTGAGACCTGGAACTTCAAGAACAAGAGGTCATAGATTTAAACTAGCTAAACACAGATGCCGAAGAAATATAAGAAAATTCACCTTCGCAAATAGAGTGGTAGACGGTTGGAACAAGTTAAGTGAGAAGGTGGTGGAGGCCAAGACCGTCAGTAATTTCAAAGCGTTATATGACAAAGAGTGCTGGGAAGACGGGACACTACGAGCGTAGCTCTCATCCTGTAACTACACTTAGGTAATTACACTTAGGTAATTACACCACCCAGACCAAAACAAACTCCCACGGCACATGCGCAGGACACACTGGCCGAACAGCACAACCCGCTCTGTGGGAAGGCGCCAACTAGGACTACTGCACAAAAAAAGTAGCCATACAGAACGCAACCCTAGGGAACCGCTAATTAGAAAAAAACAACTCATCACACGGAACAGGAGCCAAAAGAGGAAGCAGCGACAACATAACCGACCAACGAAGCGAAGACAAGGAGCCCAATGGGAAGCCAACCGGACCACGAGTAGCCCAATCCGGCGACCCGGACTTGGAGCCGACAGACATTCCAATAATACGGGAAGTAGCGAAAACCTACCTGAACTCTCGAGAACACAGAAGCAAACACCAGTCCCAAAGGCACACAAAGGCACAGTCGCACCCGAGACCAAAAGTCACGTAGAACCCCAATAACATGGAAACATGATGAAAATACCCCGTCCCAAAAAAGGAGGGAGCAACGTAGAAGAGCACCCACCTACAGGACGGAACCAATCGACTCAAAGGACAAGGAACCGAGCCCAAGGAGAGGCCGACGCCAAACAACTTGTACGGCGAGGGGGGAGGAAAAACCCCACTCCGCGTAACTGCAAGCCCCACCTAGAGGGGAAAAAAACCCTCTGCAGGGTCCTACGGGGCCTAGGCCCCCCAAGTCAGTCCCTCCCCAGCCCCGGGAACCCACATGACAGGCCCCGGGCCGAGCCGTCCCTCCAAAGCCCTGGCCGTACTAGAAAACCAGGGCAGCCGCGAAAATACTAAGGAAGGGAGCCCACTGGCAGACTCTTACAACACGGCTGGAGGAACAGGCTCGAATGCTCTCATCACTACCCTGGAAGGGGAATTCCCCGAGACGGCCCAAGTCTCAAAACCATTGAACCCCACCGAGAACCTACAGACGGTAAGGAACCGGATGGAGGCAGGAAGGGGAGATCCAGGGGAAAGACAAGGGGGCGTGGAAGGAACCGAAGCAACCAACACCCCCAAGTCCCAACACAAACCAAAACGGGGTAGCCCCGGGGCTCCCGGGAAGCAAACAAACGAGAGCGTTGCCACCACCAAAGCTCAACGTGCAACGCCCCTACTGCCCGTACCCGCTTAGTCAGCATACAACTGGGTAACCGAGCCACAACGAGCAACGAAACTCGTAGGACTCCGGGTCGAAGGTGTCACCGACCCCACAGGCAACAGAGGCAAAACAGTCACCCTGAGACAAGGGGTGAGAGCAACCCTCAAACTTGTTGGAAGCGAGGGGGGACTCCGGGGTCACATCCATCGGACCCACGCACCCCTAGGGGTTTCCCAGGGTCCTGAGTGTTTACTATAATAGGACTCACGCTCAGGTAATCCCAGGCAGGGTACTGCTAACCGGCATCCAAAGCTACCAAACAACTTTCTAAGAGCTGAACCCTCGGGACGTGTACACTCACAGGGACCTAGCAGGGGGAATCACCAGAATAATACTCAGAACACAAGGGACACAGGAGGCAAGAACGAAGGCAGACCCCCACCAGGTAGATAAATAAAAATAAAAATAAAACCCCGCAAGAGGACAGCGTACCCAGGCGGAACAGAGCCGGCCGCCACATAGGTGAAAACAGGCTGTGCAGCACCCTGCGCCCCATCAGTGCAAAACTGACCCTTACCCTAGGGCGAACAAGGGAGACAGAACACCCGAGCACACAAAGAGCGGTCGAAAACCAAGCAGTAAACAGCCTAGCAGGGGCTGTTTACCAACCACAAGGGGGTTTCTATAGGCCATTGCTCCCCTTGCCTCTCTGAGGGGGGCCAGGTTATGGCTGTGGTCACCGGTAGGCCCTAGAACTCCATACACATGACTGATGCCAAAGTCTGACATTAGCATATCAGCCTGGTAAAGCTCCGGGGAGCAGACGGGGTTCCAACCCCAACCCCCCCCAGAGAATAATCCCCAAAAAACAAAAAAATAGGGGATAATTATAATAATCATAATGATTTAAGGGATATATTTAGGGTATACTTTATATAAGTGAAAAAGCCCTAATATAGTCCCTAATCATCAAAACAACCTAAAGAGACTAAATAGAGTTTGAAATCAGAGAAAAAAATCAGCCCCAAAAAATTAAAAGTTCCAAGTTTTGTGAGTTGTAACTGACTTATTTGTTGACTAATTTCATTTTATCTTCACATAATGAGGGAAATATATGCATTTTCCAGGATGTAAAATTTACAACAAAATCAGATAATAAACAAAGGAAAAAAATCCCCCTATAAAGAAAATATTTTGGGGACATTGACGAAAGTAACATATATTAACATTGGACAATGTATTTATATGATATGTAACAAAATAGAGCATAATAACAGTTACTCATTATTATTTTTTGTGTTATTATGTATTACTCAGCAATGATATAAAGGCACCAACTGCATATCCACTTTGTGGATACTTATTACTACTATTCTTCTTCTTTGAGCATTGGACAGGTGCTTGCATCTCCTTATTACTGCATTATCCTTCAGTTCCAGTTATTAGGAGCTATTCTCCATATGAACAAAACATTCTTATTTTTTAAAAATTCGTCTAAAATCAATTTCTGAAAATATTTTAATGAAAGTTTCACAACACTGAAGTCAATAAGTTGTAGATTTGTTTAACATTTTTAAGTTATTTTTACATAATTAGAATATTTTTCGCTACCAGGGCCCCCAATATGCGCAGTAATATGCGCGGTCTCAGGGTTAGATAACTCCCCCCAACTATGTAAACAAATAATCAACTTCTTTCTGAACCAAGATAAGCTTGCTCTTCCCATCTCTCCACATGTTTGGGGGAGGGAAAGAGGTAGAGTACTGTCAATCAGCACCACAGCCCCAATTCTATAGCTGATGTAGTGCATACCTGGTCGCGTCTCTTCCGTGTTGGCTCCAGTATTCTGCTCGTTCAGCTAAGAGAGGAAGTTTGCCCTTGATGGCAATTCCTGTATACTGTGGTGTAGTGTGAGCCTATAAGTGCTTACTGCTGCATGTGAACAAGATTACCTTCCCTGTGTACTCCCAAGTGCTGCCTTTGTATTGTCAGGGTTATCTTCCCTGGAGTATTCAAGGGTCACTCCCTTAGAGGGCCACCTCACTTGTGGTGGCCCTCGCCCAGGATGCATCAGGTGCCTTGGGACTTTGCTATCCAACTTGGGATGGGAGGAACTTTGACTGGGGGAAGCACACTGGCAGTTTGCACACTTCTCCAAGCATGCGAGGTCGGCATTCATTGCCGCATTACCCAAGTTGTTTCAGTTTGCTTATAGATCCAGCATAGCAATCCCAGTGCCCAGGAGTCCTGCTTGGGTTTCCCCTTCAGGCCATGAAAATCCCCTGCAGATTCAGTAGTCCTGTGGATATTTCCTCCAAACCTGCTCTCACTCATGCTAGTTTGATTGTTGCTTGTTGTCCGTTCCAAATGGTGATGTTCATTCCATCTGCTTCCCACAATGCTGCCTGTTGGGTCAGTGACACCTTCGACCCTGAGTGCTGTGGGGTTTGCTCTCTGCATGTAACTACTCTTCTTTCTGACCCACCTGATGAGGTTAGGACATACCAGGTAGCAACTGCTTTGTGTATTCATTTTTCTAGGTTGCAGCAGCCTAGAATGTGCGCTGAGTTGGATGCCCTGGAACTGCCTCGGTTGGTGTTTAGAGACCCAGAATTGGAGGTGTAGGTGAACTCCACCTTGACTCTTCCTTCCCCTCCTTCCTTTGAGGCCTCTTCCTTGGGCTCCACTTTTCTATCCTGGGTGGTAGGTGTGGACACTGGCTCTGCCCTGAGGCAATCTTCTGCAGGTTCTAGGGCTTGGGGGTGGAGTCAGATTTGGGACCTTAAGGCTCTTTTCTACTATGTGGTTCCCGGTTCCCTCCGAGGAGGGTCTCCTTTTGCTGGGGGATGAGTTTTCGTATCTCTGTATGAGTGTGACTTGGGTGCGCTTAACCCCAAAGTTCCGTTCCACATGTCTTTGGGTCCATCAGATCTTTCTTCCTGAAGTTTCCTTCCTCTTGGGTACCTTCTGCTAAAATTATTATCATTATTATTATTTTTTTTTTTTGAAAAAGAGAGCCTTTGTCTCTATTCTTGCATTTTCTTGACATTCTTATCAACTGTTGTGATAAAGATGGTATTTTCCATTCCTTTATAACCTCAGGTACACTATCACAAATAATTCCAGCACAAAATGTTATGTGCTGGAATGTACTTATATGAATGACGAGAAAATCAGCGTTGAATGTAATGAAACGCCATTTTCTGGGTGAGACCCAGGGGCTCCCCCAGAGCTATCCAGGCTGATATGCAATATATTAGACTTTGGCATCAGTGTGAATGGAGTTCATAGGCCTACCGGGGACCACGAGCCAGAACCTGGTACCCTCAGAGAGGCATGAGGAGTAATGGCCTATAGAATAGCACATGTGATTTGAAACATTCTAAGTCTGCCATTGACCGTGTCAGGCACCCAGAAAAGTAAACATCCCAAAACAAACCTCTATTCTGGTTGAAACTACTACTGAAAATCAAACAAGTGAACAGAATTCCCCAAAGAAAAACTAGCAAACGAGTATGACGTCACCACTTGCCGCGCCACTATCTGCGCAGCTCCCCTCTCCCCAGCAGGGAGGGGGGAGCTGGTGGCTGAGTGGACAGCATGCTGGACATGTAATCCTGTGGACTGTTGTTCGATTCCCGGCGCCGGCGAGAAACAAAAATAGGCAGTTTCTTTCACTCTGATGCCCCTGTTACCTAGCAGTAAATAGGTATATGGGAGTTAGACAGCTGTTACGGGCTGCTTCCTGGGAGGTGTGTGTAATTACCTAAGTGTAATTACCTAAGTGTAGTTACAGGATGAGAGCTACGCTCGTGGTGTCCCGTCTTCCCAGCACTCTTTGTCATATAACGCTTTGAAACTACTGACGGTCTTGGCCTCCACCACCTTCTCACTTAACTTGTTCCAACCGTCTACCACTCTATTTGTGAAGGTGAATTTTCTTATATTTCTTCGGCATCTGTGTTTAGCTAGTTTAAATCTATGACCTCTTGTTCTTGAAGTGCCAGGTCTCAGGAAATCTTCCCTGTCGATTTTATCAATTCCTGTTACTATTTTGTATGTAGTGATCATATCACCTCTTTTTCTTCTGTCTTCTAGTTTTGGCATGTTTAATGCTTCTAACCTCTCCTCGTAGCTCTTACCCTTCAGTTCTGGGAGCCACTTAGTAGCATGTCTTTGCACCTTTTCCAGTTTGTTGATGTGCTTCTTAAGATATGGGCACCACACAACAGCTGCATATTCTAGCTTTGGCCTAACAAAAGTCATGAACAATTTCTTTAGTATATCGCCATCCATGTATTTAAATGCAATTCTGAAGTTAGAAAGCATAGCATAGGCTCCTTGAACAATATTCTTTATGTGGTCCTCAGGTGATAGTTTTCTATCTAGAACCACCCCTAGATCTCTTTCTTTATCAGAATTCTTTAAAGATTTCTCACATAATATATAGGTTGTGTGGGGTCTATGTTCTCCTATTCCACATTCCATAACATGACATTTATTAACATTAAATTCCATTTGCCAAGTGGTGCTCCATCTACTTATTTTGTCCAGGTCTTCTTGAAGGGCATGACAATCATCTAAATTTCTTATCCTTCCTATTATCTAAGCATCATCAGCAAACATGTTCATATAATTCTGTATACCAACTGGTAGATCATTTATGTACACAATAAACATCACTGGTGCAAGAACTGAACCCTGTGGTACTCCACTTGTGACATTTCTCCATTTCGATACATTGCCTCTGATTACTGCCCTCATTTTTCTATGTCAGAAAATTTTTCATCCATGATAGAAAGCTTACCTGTCACCCCTCCAATATTTTCCAGTTTCCAGAACAACCTCTTATGTGGAACTCTGTCAAAAGCCTTTTTTAGGTCCAGATAGATGCAGTCAACCCAACCATCTCTTTCCTGTAATATCTCTGTGGCTCGATCATAGAAACTGAGTAAATTCGATACACAGGATCTTCCAGATCGAAAACCATACTGTCTGTCTGATATTATATCATTTCTCTCTAGGTGTTCTACCCATTTAGTTTTGATTAGTTTTTCCAATACTTTCACTATTACACTTGTCAATGATACAGGTCTATAATTGAGGGGGTCTTCCCTGCTGCCACTTTTGTAGATTGGAACTATGTTAGCCTGTTTCCACACGTCTGCTACGATTCCTGTACACAGGGATTCCTGAAAGATCAGGTGAAGTGGAATGCTGAGCTCAGATGCACATTCTCTCAGAACCCATGGTGAAACGCCATCTGGGCCAGCTGCTTTGTTCTTACCGAGCTCCTTGAGCATTTTTTCCACTTCGTCTCTAGACACCTCTATGTGCTCTATGTTGTTCTCTGGAATTCTTATTGTATCTGGTTCCCTAAAGATTTCACTTTGTACAAACACACTTTGGAACTTTTCGTTTAGTGTTTCACACATTTCCTTTTCATTTTCCGTGAATCTATTTCCCATTTCCAACCTCTGAATATTATCCTTTACCTGCAATTTGTTGTTTATGAATTTATAGAATAGACCTGGTTCTGTTTTACATTTGTCTGCAATCCCTTTTTAAAATTTCTTTCTGCCTCTCTCCTCACTGCCGTGTAGTTGTTTCTCGCAACTTTGTATCGCTGGTATGTTTGGGGGTTCGGCCTCTTCCTGTATCGATTCCATTTTTGTGTCTTTTGGTCTCTAGCCCTCTCGCAATTTCTATTGAACCAATCCTGTTTCCTAGTTCTGCATCTCTGTTTTGGTATAAATTTTTTTGTGCCTTTATCATATATTTCACAAAACTTGACATACATCTCATTCACTTCCTTGCCTAGCATCAAGTCTGTCCAATTATACTCACTAAAAAAATTTCTAAGGTCACCATAATGTCCTCTCCTAAAGTCTGGTTTTTCAACTGCTTCAACCTCCTTATTTTCTTCCAGCTTATAACGCATTGCCTACTTTATTCCCAAAAAGACATGGTCACTTTTACCCAAGGGAGGAAGGTACTGAAAGTCAAATATCTCTTCCTCCTTCCTGGTAAATAATCAAATCTAGCATGGAGGGAACATCCCCTTCCCTCATCCTCGTAGCTTGTTTAACATGTTGATACAAGAATGTTTCCAGGATGAGGTCTACAAATTTACAGGTACAAAAATCTTCTGTTTTAGCTTCATATGCTTCCCAGTCTATGGATTTCAAGTTGAAGTCACCGACTATCAACAGTCGTGATCTATCGTTATCCGCTCTCACTATAATCTCTCTCATTATTGTTATAAGACCTTCACGTTTACTATCTAGCTCCTCCTTTGACCATGTGCTGCTTGGCGGTGGACTATATGCATTTATTATCATTAGTTTATCATCCTCATGGCAGATCTCTAGTGCTATTATGTCAACTTCTTGTGGATTGGCAGTCATTATTTCATTCACCTTTAGGTGTTCTTTTACCAGCACAGCAACGCCACCGCCTTTCCTAATTTTTCTGTCCCGTCTCCAAATTGAGTAGCCCCTTGGGAATATGACCTCATTTAAAATTACATCTTCAAGTTTTGTCTCCGTGAGTGCAACAATGTCTGGTGTCTGCAGCTGTATTACATCACTTAACTCCAGTATCTTCGATCTCACTCCATCTATGTTGGTGTATGCAATCTTCAGGAACTTGTTCCCCCTCTCCTTATTCTTCACTCCCCCTCTCTCTATTGATTTTGTTGGTTTGCTTTTATGTACCACTTTACTGGTTTGCCTACCCCTATCACTTTGTAGAAAAAAGAATTTATTTCTTCTTCATTCCTGCTCTCATTTAAATGTTTTGCCTCGGCGAGGTTCAGTTTCAGCTTCTCTCTATCTTCTTTTGAAAGATCTCGTCTTAACGACCACCCTTTCCCATCCTCATCACTTTGTAATTTTCTAGCATTCCTTAGTACTTCTTCCATCTGTTTGGCACCGTTTAGGGTGATCCTCAAAGGTCGATCTTTCCCTTTTACGTACCTGCCTATTCTCCTGTAGTCGCACACATTCTCTATGGTTGTAAGACCTTCCACGAGGCCAACAATTTTATCTACTACTTTAGCTTCTTCTACAGCTCTTTCTGACCTAGATGTTATCGCCTTTTCTTTGCAGCCAAAAATGATCAGGGACTTACTCCGATCAACTGTGTTTTGCACCAACTTCGGGTTAGATGCCAATTCTTTTCTCATTTCCAGCCTAATGTTTGTTTTATCTTGGTTGCTGCAGTGTTTGACTTCCTTTACTGCTTCTTCTATTTTTTCCTTCTCCTTGGCCACTTGTGCATAAGTGAGTTGCATATCTTTCTTGCACTGTTCTATATTTCTTGCACTGTGTGTGTGTGTGTGTGTGTGTGAAAAAAAATTAGTAGTAGTTAGTAAGAGTTGATTGATTGACAGTTGAGAGGCAGACCGAAAGAACAAAGCTCAACCCTGCAAGCACAACTAGGTGAACACAACTAAGTGAATACAGAGCGATCACTGCGCCAATCAGACGAAATCGGGTCTGAAGGCGGTGACGACCCAGAAACTAGCACCAGCAGCCTACTATGACAAGAGGAACCCCGAGCCCAGGCACGACCCATCCAGGAGTTACTCCCCCCCCCCAGGACCCCGAAGGACCAACAGGTCCGATAACAGACAACAACTAGAAGAAGCTACTTGCAGAAACTGCCCAACCACAGACTCCGCAAACAGCAAAGGACAAAATGGCGACGAAAACTGAAAAGCCAGGGCCCAGGCAGATTCCAACGAGAAACCGAGCACAACTAACCGACATGCAAGACACAAAGCAAAAATCTGTGACACCGCATCCCGCAGGACCGGCGCAAACAGCTCCAGCAGTGCACACGATGCTCACACCACTGAGACCAAGGCACCAGACCCAGGAACGGCCCCAAGCGCCTCCACATCCCCCTGAAACCAATCCGAAGACAGCTCCAGGAGGGGTGAAAAAAACCCAAGATTGAAACAAAACGTTCGGGACACGGAACCAAACACAGGGAGTTGCCGACACCAAATCCAACTCGTACGCAAAAGGGGGGAAGAAAATCCCACTCAGCCCCGCTCGGAGGGTAGGAAAACCCAGGCGGAGTCCAACTGGGCACAAAGCCCCCAAGTCAGCAGACCACGAGCGCACAAGCCCTCAGCCACAAGTGCAGCCGAACGGGAGGAACCTGCACGTGAAGCTCAACCACACCAACATCCCGCTGACGGGCAGAGGCGAACAAACACACATTGTATTTCATGAATAAACCCCCCCCCCCCCCCCAGGGAAACCTGGACCACTGTCAAAGCCTTGTGCCACTCAAGCGTGCAGTACAACAGAAAGTACTCCAACCATCCAACGACAACACAGGGTAGTCCCGCTAACCAGGACAATTCCAGAACCTCATAACGAACCCAGTATGGAGATGAAGACCCAAATTTGATCGAAGACGGATTCATTAGAGAGGCATAATCCAGGTTGCTCAGGAGGAAAGCTGCAATGGCTGCCCACACCTCAGTCGGCGAGATGCGGGAAGCTGAAAACCTTCGGAAGGACAGAACCGACGGAACCGATGGACCCGAAGGGACACGGAACCGAACACGGGGAGTTGCTGACACCAAATCCAACTCATACACAGAAGGGGAGAAGAAAACCCCACTCCATGTAACAGTAAGCCCTGCTTGGAGGGTAGGAAAACCCAGGCAGAATCCAACAGGGCCCAAAGCCCCCAAGTCAGCCCCGGGAACCATGACATCAGGACCCGGGGCCGAGTCGTCCCCCAAAGTCTCGGCCTCTAAAGAAAAGGCCGGTGCAGCCGTGGAAGCTGGAAGGAAGGGGGGGCCCACTGATTAGACCCAAAAGCTTTGGCAGGGAGAACCGACCCAAATGACTCTGTCGCTACTCTGGAAGGGGCTCCCCCCCCCCCCCAAGACTGCACTAGTCTCAAGCCCATCTAAACACTGCCCTGACCCCGAAACCCTCAGATGGTTTGGAGCCAGATGCAGGGGGAGGGGGGAATGAGGACCAGACCGAACCACAGCTGGGGAAAGACAAGGGGGGAAGCGGACGAAACCTACGCTGAAGCGACCAACACCCCCAAGTCCGGATCCCTCTAACCAAAACGGGGCAGCCTCTGGGCTTCCTGGGAAGCAAGCAACCTAGTGCGTTGCAACAACCAAAACTTAACGTGTAACTCCTGCACTGCCCATACCCGACCGAATAAAGTCATCAGTGGACTGGGCAAACTAAGTCACAAACAAGCAACAAAACTTGCAGGACTCCGAGTCGAAGGTGTCACTGACCCAGCAGAGAGCATGACAGAGGCAAAAAACAAAGAGTCACCATGAGACAGGGGACAGAACAACCCTCAAACTGGCACAAAGCAAGGGGGTGGACTCAGGGGTCACATCCAACAGACTCATGTGCCCCCATGGGGATTCCCAGGGTCATGAGACGGAACTCACTTTCAGGGAAGCCCAGGCAGGATACTGCTAACCAGCGCCCAAGTTTACCAACAAATTTCTAAAAGCTGAACCCCTGGGACATGTCCACTCATGGGGGCCTAACAGGAGGGTACCACCCAGAACACACAGAAATCTAAGGTATAGATAGGGGGCAACAAACCAAAGGCAGACCCCCCCCCCCATCAGGCAGGAAAACAAAAACAAAAGAAAAAACCCCGCAAGAGGACAATGTACCCAGGGGGAACAGAGCCGGCAGCCATTATAGGTGATAACTAGCTGTGCAGTACCCTGCTCCCCTACCAGTACAAACTACCCCTTACCCTAAGGTAAACAAGGGAGGAGGAAAACCTCCCAGCACACTCAGGGTGGTCAATTACCAAGCAGCAAAAGACAAACAGAGGTAGACCCTAAGGTGACTTGTGGAAGATGGCTCCAAGCCCAAAGGCCAGTACTTAAAGGGCACCTAGAGAAGGTGACCCTAGGCACAAGCAGCCCGAGTACTTGGGAAATTACTCCTGGCTCGTGCACCACCAGAGAAGATTCACCCCCACACCACAAAGCACAGAGCAGAGGACAAATCAGGAGCCAGAGCCACAGCAACCAATGCCATTCACATCAGCTGAAGAGCTGAAGGTATGGATTGCGGTGACCGCCCCCAGACAGTTGCCGGCGCCAAGTCTGGGGCTCCCCTTCCCTCTCTAGGGGAGGGGGAAGCCGAGCAGACGGCGGCGCGGAAAGTGGTGACGTCATGCTCGTTTGGTTTTCTTTGGGGAGTTCTGTCCACTCATTTGACTTTCAGTAGTATGCTCGTTTGCTTTTCTTTGGGGAGTTCTGTCCACTCATTTGACTTTCAGTAGTATTTTCAACCAGAATAAGGGTTTGTTTTGGGATGCTTACCTTTCTAGGTGCCTGACCTGGTCGATGGCAGACACAGATTGCTCCAAATCACATGTGCTATTCTATAGGCCATTGCTCTATGTGCCTCTCTGAAGAGGGGGGTCAGGTTCTGGCTCGTGGTCCCTGGTAGACCTATGTACTCCATGCACACTGACTGATGCCAAAGTCTAATATATTACATATCAGCCTGGATAGCTCTGGGGAGCCGAAGGGGCTTCCCCCAGAAAAATACTTATTAGGGGAAAATCCAGCACTGAATATAATGAGACACTTCTTTCTGGATGACTTCCGATGGTTCCCAAAAGCTACCTTGCCAAGATTGCTCTCAACTACTGTACTAGGTCACATTAGTCATGACCTAATAGGGACCAGAAGCAGAACCTGGCAACCCCTCACAGAGGTACAGAGGGTAGGCAACACTTCAACATCCTACTGGGAAAGTATTAAGAAAGTCAGTGCACCTATACAGACCACTGCTGGGTTCAAAAGTACTGTACCAAAGCATAAAAAATTTGGCAAGCAAACTTCCCCAAACTGTGTAAACAAATGATCCTCTCAAAACTGACATGAACTCATTAGCATCAATCCCCAACCACCAGGGGGCCAGAAGTCCCTCCGAGGACTCCCAAGTCAGTTCTGGAGCAGATATGAAAACCCACAATCACCAACTGACAATCCTGGAAGGAAGGGAGGGAGGGAGAGAACCACTGGGATTCATCCAGAATGAATCATTTCATTACATTCAACACTCCATTTTTGGGGGGAGCCCCTTGTGGCTCCCTGAAGCTAAACACAGGGTGCTAACCAAGGGTCTTACCAGGGAGGAGACATAGCAGGCACTATGGAGAAGATGAGACAACTGGGCAGGATTCATGGCCCAAGGCAACACAGGCATGATGAGGCCCAAGGAACATTAACCCTTAAAAAACTCTAATTGCTTGAGAGCAATTGGCCCAAATGCTGCAATTGCCTGGAGATGATTTAAACAGTGCATACCTGGAGAGAGGTCTCGGGAGTTCTTCTACTCCCCGAGCCCGGCCTGAAGCCAGGCTCGACTGCATCATAAGAGTACACTGCACATACCAAGATCTCTCAGTTGATGGGTGGTGTGTAAATTGAGAAAAGTCGTTTGTTGGTATATCATAAGAATCAAAACTTGTGCATGGTAACCTGTATGGCAAATGGACACCTAAATCCTCTAACGAGTGTCAGTCATCTTGAAAAAATCACAGCATGCTCCATGGGCATGAATAGGCTAAGTTTCAAGTGAGGAACCATAGCTCATGAACGCGCATCTAGTTCCCAGTCACCGATGGGTTGTGCGATTGAAAAATCCCTCACAGATGATGAAGTATGTGACATACTGTATCAAGAGGACCTTCATAGTTATGTTTGTCGGAAAATCCGACACCATTTAATATATCATACAGACAGATAATAATTTCTGCTGTATTACCAACAAGTTACCCATAGAAAACGTAACTTGTAGTGGAATTACCGTCTAAAGAAAACGGGATATCATCACCACATACTATTATAATTCACCAGCTATTATGGTGGGAATTATTCTTAAATACATTAGTCTTTGGACTTTACCATCATAAAAACATCTTATATAAATTAACTTAATTATCAATATTAAAGTAGAGTAAATGTGACCCTTCTATCACTTTCTGAAATCTGGACAAAGTAGGCCAGGCGTCAGTGGGGAAGGAGGGCAGCCATTGTTGTGTCACCTCCGAGACGTGTGGAGCAAATTTAGCTCCTATCATATCTGGACAATGTCGGCCAGTAACGTCAATAGAATGGAGTGTTAAACAGCCATGGTTTATACTAGACCAGAGGCTCACACGGGAGCAAATTCGGCTCCTGTTAATTTTACTTGGACGTAGTGTTATGGAAACCAAAGGTACCATTGTCAACACGCTGTCTACAATTTCAAGTTAAGTGTCTATCCGAAACCCGTTTATCATTCATTTATGGCCATTAATGTCAGGATATAGGGTGACCCGGTTAGATCACCTGGAAGCCTCAAACTAAAGGTAATTAAGCCAGGTCTCAATGTTCCATATAGTGTTTTCTCTGAAATACTTGTCATATAATAGGATTCTGGCTTCACAGTTAGCGCCCTTTTGACAGGTCAAGACGAGGAAGAGTTTGTGCACCAGTTACTGGGTGATATGGAAGCTACCTCAAAGAGGATAATTTGGTGTCTACACCCTAGTTATACCTGGTGGACTAACCTGCTGTACTATAAGATAAGGAACCTCATCAATGTATGTAGCTATTTCTGTAGTTTGATTGGCTGCATATATATTAATTTAATAACCCCCCCTAATGTGTAGAGGATCGATTTGTGAGATTATGAGATTATTGCAGAAATACAGTCCACTTATCATTATACAAATTGCTATCGAAGTATATAAATTAACGTAAATATAAATTCATATAAATTAAATAAATATAAATCTCACAGGTCGGTACCCACATTATTTGGACCTTCGGAACCGGAATATTCGGTCCTATGAACCCACATTTGGTCATCTTAGTACCGGATGAACCAGTTAACCAGTGGATTCATTAAATATACTAGTGCAGTGTTATTTAAACAAAGCCAGCAGTCAAGACGGCAGCGTAGCCTCGAGGGAGCTCAGGAGCCTCCCTCAGCCCAGTTCAGCTTCGTCAGCGGTTTCATGCACACCCACAGATATTTGGTGGCGTGTTATTTCGTGAAATGACAGCGCTAATATAGAATCCAGCCAAATTAGTGACTGTGTCTTCGCGATATTGTTCACGGATTTCGTGGTGTTACATTTCGCGAGAGATTATCCACGAATTTTGTGGACTTTATTTCGCGAGGTCACTAATAATATTTAATACTTCTAGATAATATTAGAAGTTTCATAGAGGCTAATTAAGAGGCTATTATCAATAATTGTGTATATTATTTCTCCAAATAGAGAATTATTTAATATAAATTGCACTAGTGTTCACAATATAATATTTACTAATTGCCAACCCACAACAGGGTAGGATATTACCATTGATTAGTTGAACTATTATCGTTCATCCTAGTCCCATTATTACCATAGTCAGTTGTACTATATTGAATAACCTAGCACCATTAATGAATGGTCCAGACCCTATTTTGGGTGTAATTTTTATCAACTCGAGTTGAGTTGTATATATAATAATTTACTTATGATCATTACACCTTTGAGTGATTAATTAGTGTCTCTACCATCCTAGGGTGATATAGAAGAGCTAACCTAAAGGTACTTCCAGTGACACTGGTTTATCACTCAAATCATTAGTGTGGATGATTGTATATATATAATGTGTATTAATTTTAAGTGCTAACCTCTAGTAGAGGTAGGATTATTGCCTAGTGAGTTCAGAATTTACCCTAGGCTACCATTAGAGCTTGTTCAGTATTATGAGCAGCCCAAGTACAAGTCCCACAAGGCTTCACCAACGAGCCAGTATGGATAATGCAGGGAGAATGAAAAGAACCCTTGCAGGTCTTAAAGGCCACTTAACAAGACAGATCAAGAAATGTGAAGATTTGTCACAACAATCTCAAGTTGATTATGCTGACCTGGAAAGCTATTATCAAGCAGCTGCAGGTAAATTTGAGCAAATCAAATGCCAAATGGCTGTCCTTGTGGGGACAGACTACTACCATCGATTCATCGGTAGCCCTACTAAATATCAGGGTATAACCATGTTAAACTCTGCAGGAGGTAAATTACTCTCAGGCCCAGTATCAAGCCTGAGGAGACCTATGCCTGCAGATAAACAATACCAGTAGAAAACTAAATTTGTCAGCTGATTATATTTCTCCAGTAGCATTATACTAAGGAGATTACAGCTGACTATACCAACAGAGGTTGATGTTAGTATCATCATTTGTAGCTGAAGATGAGTTCATGAGGCCTCAGTGGCAAATCAGTGAACAGTAGCCTAAAACAGCTACAAGTCACTGCGACCAATGTCACTGAACCCACTGCAGTCTCAGAACTATACTTTACTTTAATGATGAGCTATTCAATCCTCTGAATCAATTAACTAAATTAAACCCTAATAAATCTGATGACTGATTTGATACATTTATTATTTAATCAAGATGTATTCCATGGGCCTCAGTGTTTATATATCAGTGACCAGTTACCTGAAGAAACTTCAAGTTATATCTAATGTCACTGATCTCACTGCAGTCCCTGAATCATACTTGACTGTAGTACTTGATCACATCCAGTCTTCTGGGTTAAATAATATGTAATAAGGCTTGAATATTAGCCTTTCAAGAGTTGACAGGGAAATGAAATCGCATTAGACTTCTAACCCCTGCAACTCTAGTACGGGACATCCGTCCTGTACGAACAGACACACAAATGTGTGATTACTAACTACTAACATCAAATTAATCTAATAATTCGAAGGAGGAGTATCGGTGTTCGTCTGTTCTAATTAGGACTTCGACCCGTGAGCAGCCCCCTGGGGAATTATGTCGGAAAATCCGACACCATTTAATATATCATACAGACAGATAATAATTTCTGCTGTATTACCAACAAGTTACCCATAGAAAACGTAACTTGTAGTGGAATTACCGTCTAAAGAAAACGGGATATCATCACCACATACTATTATAATTCACCAGCTATTATGGTGGGAATTATTCTTAAATACATTAGTCTTTGGACTTTACCATCATAAAAACATCTTATATAAATTAACTTAATTATCAATATTAAAGTAGAGTAAATGTGACCCTTCTATCACTTTCTGAAATCTGGACAAAGTAGGCCAGGCGTCAGTGGGGAAGGAGGGCAGCCATTGTTGTGTCACCTCCGAGACGTGTGGAGCAAATTTAGCTCCTATCATATCTGGACAATGTCGGCCAGTAACGTCAATAGAATGGAGTGTTAAACAGCCATGGTTTATACTAGACCAGAGGCTCACACGGGAGCAAATTCGGCTCCTGTTAATTTTACTTGGACGTAGTGTTATGGAAACCAAAGGTACCATTGTCAACACGCTGTCTACAAATTCAAGTTAAGTGTCTATCCGAAACCCGTTTATCATTCATTTATGGCCATTAATGTCAGGATATAGGGTGACCCGGTTAGATCACCTGGAAGCCTCAAACTAAAGGTAATTAAGCCAGGTCTCAATGTTCCATATAGTGTTTTCTCTGAAATACTTGTCATATAATAGGATTCTGGCTTCACAGTTAGCGCCCTTTTGACAGGTCAAGACGAGGAAGAGTTTGTGCACCAGTTACTGGGTGATATGGAAGCTACCTCAAAGAGGATAATTTGGTGTCTACACCCTAGTTATACCTGGTGGACTAACCTGCTGTACTATAAGATAAGGAACCTCATCAATGTATGTAGCTATTTCTGTAGTTTGATTGGCTGCATATATATTAATTTAATAACCCCCCCTAATGTGTAGAGGATCGATTTGTGAGATTAAGAGATTATTGCAGAAATACAGTCCACTTAACATTATACAAATTGCTATCGAAGTATATAAATTAACGTAATTATAAATTCATATAAATTAAATAAATATAAATCTCACAGGTCGGTTCCCACAATGTTGATGACATAAGACCTGATAATGACCTAAAACAACGATCGAATATGTGCGATACAAACATAGATGAGGACAAATCAGTGTCCAGTATGCAGATCACACCATTGCCACTGCTGCATCCCAGGTTAACACCACTACCACGGAGTTCCATATCACCCTCGTGCCCTCTGCCATTCCTGAACTCCGTGAATATGTGGAAGATGACTTTTTTCTGGAGGTTCAGTGACATGGGGTCTGATACTAGTAGCAGCAGCTCTTGTAGTGTTACTAGACAGAGTTTTGCAGTGTTAGCAACTCACCCTGCGAAGCGACAGCATGTGTCCAGCCATAGGGACAATATCTAATGGAACACCACAAAAACACAGTTGACTCTAAAATGCATTACTGGACTACTATGGTGTTAGTAATAAATTGGTGCATGTCTGAAATTGCATGCTATAAACCTGCTCAAAGTAAGGTCGGCTGTACTATATACTGGTACAATAAAAAACATAGAATATACTATAATGAAATGCCCTTTTCTGGGTAATTGCTCAGTAGCTCCCTAGTGCTTAAAGCCCAGGGTATCAAAGAGCCTCCCACTCATACCAAGGCCCCTGAGACTTGTGGGACTTATTGAAAACCAGGATCAGAATCTGGGGAGCATGGGGATCAGAGTTAGGACTCAAAGCTCAAACAAAGTACCCAGAAAGTCCTCGGCAAAGCAGAACTGCTGCTCACAATAAAGGATGAGAATTAAGAAAACAACCAAACAACCCTTGGGCCAAATCTCCCAGTGGCTTGCATATGGCAGCCAAAATTGCCCTGGGTCTTAGTGCACCACCACCACCCTCATTCATGTGCCACCTGAAGTGTGCAGCCCCATGAGGATAAAGCAGTTTGGGATTGGGCCAACTACTAATGGACTACCCACAAAAATATATTTTATTACATTCAACACTATATTTTTGGACTAGCCCCCCCTCAGGATCTCCTTGGTTCTTACAATTGACTCTTGTTGAGGAGAATAACTTTACTGAAAGGGAACATAGCACTATATTGTATTAGAACAGAATGATTGAAATGGGCTTACCCATAGAAGAAATGGGCAGAAGACCAGGGCTTCAGAAGATGCATATCAGCAGCACGAGGCCTGCATCCATGCCATAAAAACTCGGTGAGGACACATGATATGCAACAAGAAACAAGCTGGGAACTGGCTGCCCAGACCATTAAAGAATGAGTAGAGATGCCAGGCTCAAGATAAGCATTTTCAGTTATTGAACCCCAAACCACCATTTTGGTGACAAAGGAGGGTTTATAGACCCATGGACAAGAATCGCTGAACACAACTTGAGCTCAAACTTGACTGAAGGTGTAAAACACTAATACACGAGTCAGGGCCAGACATCATATACACATACATTAACATATAACTAACGAATATACTAGACTTCCCATTAGCAGTCTTCACTTTGGCAAGCAAGTCTCAAGACCTACCCAGTTGTGGGGCATCTCAAATGAAGCTGATTCAGAAGAGGACACTCAAACCCCTCAAAATTAACTTTGGTGAAGAAAGCAAATTGCAAACGAACCACCAGGAAGGTGAATCCAGAAATTTAAGTCACACCAAAATAATAAGACAGACATACAGTGTATGTAGTACAAAATAAAGAGCAGTCCCTTATGACACAGTATGTCACAAGGAAAACCAACCACTACTTAGCTCAGCATAGCAAGCAAATGAACTTGGGAAGAAAGGAACAGTCTGGATGCTACCAGGATTATGAGTGAGGTATGTGGCTGAATGATACCCCAGCCACATGCAAGGGTTGTTTACCTCTTGCCCAACCATCATTCATCTTTTTTCTTAATTTAATGCCTTAAGAACAATGGCCTTTTGTTTCACTTGTGACTTTCTAAAAAATTTCCTGGGATTGTGATGTTCTTTGATCCTAATCCTTCTTTCGCCTATGAGACAGCCAGATCCTGGTCCTGGGGCCAGATTCACGAAGCAGTTACGAAAGTACTTACGAACGTGTACATCTTTTCTCAATCTCTGGCGACTTTGGTTACATTTATTAAACAGTTTACAAGGATGAAAACTTCCCTATCAACTGTTGTTATTGTTATAAACAGCCTCCTGGTGCTTCAGAGCTCATTAACTGTTTAATAATTGTAAACAAAGCAGCCAAAGATTGAGAAAAGATGTACAGGTTCGTAAGTGCTTGCGTAACTGCTTCTTGAATCTGGCCCCCCTGGTTCTCAGAAGGTCTTTGCTAGTCTCAGAGGCCTGGTATGATTGGAAGGCTTCATGGTACTACATGTAGTGTCTTAAGCTTTAAAGAACTACCATGAGGACTACCCAAGAAAACACTTTAAGTAATTACAACAAATACCACATTAATAAAAGTTTCATATAAGTATAAATAGTTAGCACAAATACAAATACAGTATACAATACTGTATCTCATTTTCAATACAGAACATGATAGGCTACTTACTGGACTAAGTATGTATGTCTTGTCATGCCGGTCTTGTATTGTCATCAACTCTTGATCATTTGATTCCAAACGACCTTTACAAAATAATAATTACTTTCAAAAACAATTACTGTACATGTCAAATATGATATGCCATCATCTTTGCTAATCAAACCAGTAATGAATAAAATATTCAAACAATAAAATAGAAGACAAACTTTTAATTCAGATGAATCTTATATTTTTTTTGTAATGGATGAACAAGAGCAAAATATTATGGTAATTGCCTGCTTGGGGGAAAATAATATATAGAAAACTAATATAGAAATAGCAGAGAACATTATAGCATTATTCTGACACAATGAGCATTGAATGTAATGAAAAGCCAATTTCTGGGTGAGCTCTGGTGGCTCC
Organism: Procambarus clarkii; assembly: GCF_040958095.1. Lineage (NCBI taxonomy): Eukaryota > Metazoa > Arthropoda > Malacostraca > Decapoda > Cambaridae > Procambarus > Procambarus clarkii. The sequence goes on along the minus strand of NC_091192.1, from coordinate 18,527,064 downwards.
CAGAAGCTATAAGCTAAAATGGTTACCTCCACTATGTCACATCAGCCGTAGAGTTCTAGAGGCCTATTGGGGACCAGAGTTGTGAATCTGGCCCCAGAACCTAGGGCCAAATTCACGAAGCAGTTACGCAATTACTTACAAACGTGTACATCTTTCCTCAATTTTTAACGGCTTTGGTTACATTTATTAAACCAGTTTAAAAGCATGAAGACCTCCCAATCAACTGTTGTTATTGTTATAAATAACCTCCTGGTACTTTAGAACTCATTAACCGTTTAAAAATTGTAAACAAAGCCGCCAAAGATTGAGAAAAGATGTATAGTTCCATAAGTGCTTGCGTAACTGCTTCGTGAATCTGACCCCTGCCCTCCCCCCCCTCACAGAGGTGCAGGGAACAGTGACATTTATTCTCACCTCCATACCAAGGAAGGCATCCAGAAAAACCAATGTTGAATGTAATGAAACACCATTTTCTGGGTGAGCCCCGGAGGCTCCCTGGAGCTATTGGGCAAATATCTGATACATTAGACCAGGGCTTTAGTCAATGGGAGTTCTGCCTACCAGGGAGTTACCTTATCTGCCATCGACCGAGGTTAGGCACCCAGAAAGGTAGGCATAACAAAACAGATCCCACAAGGTAAGAAAATTGCAAACAAAAGCCGAACAGAGAGGTAGAACTCCCTCAATTCTCAAGGAAACAAGCGAACATCACGCCACGCTGTCGTGTCTCTCATCCACACAGCTTCCTCCTTCCCCCGGGACGGGTAACAGCAGAGCCCTGGACCCCACCCACGCTAGCTACCCAGCAACTCCAGTTCGATGGCTAAGCATCAAAACAGTGCAAAAACCGCCGACCGGAGGGAGGGAGTGTGACAGGGAGCCTCCGGGGCTCACCCAGAAACTGGCGTTTCATTACATTCAATGCTGGTTTTCTGTGGGGACCCCCTTCGGTTCCCTGGAACTACATAACCAAAGATAACGAAAAGAGGGACATACCGGGAAGCAGCCGCCACACATTTCTCAACTCAAGGACGAGACAACTAGCAGCAATCTGCGACCCAAAGCCACACACAAACACCCAGGACCTGGAATGTCGACCAGTGAATGGGTTGGCAGGACCCTATTCAACCTCCAAAATCCCCACGCCTGAAGAGCAGCCCAAGACATAGTGCCGAAGATGGCAGCTAAAGCAGCACCCTTAAAAACGTCATGGCCACGAGGATAGACCACAGGCTGGCCAGACGTAATAATCCTGTGGACGACCTGGGAGACCCAAGCTCTGGAACAGGAAATGAGTGAAACCGGATCAACACAAAGCACATCCCTGGCCACAGAAGCCAAGGTGTGCAGGTAACGGCAAAGAGCCACAACCGGACACAACACATGATGCACCCCCGGCCTGACCAACCAAGCATCAATGACCCAAGGAGCCCTCCGGAAAGCAGCTGTCACGTTCTTCACCAGATAAGAAGGCTGCAACCGAACAAATCGACTACCAAGACCAAAAGAGCAGAAACCCCTCTGCACAACGGGGTTTCTGCTCATTCAAAACGTGTTTCTGCACATTCAAAAGGTGACACCCCTAGGGTCAACACTTGCATCAGAGGAGCTCCAGCATATTCAACAATCCTAAGTATTGTAGTACACGTTGATGATAGTGAGTGGTGTCCCAGAGTACATAACGGTATAGTGCTTTTGAAAAATAGGTGAGATAACAGTTATGTGCTAAGGGAAGTGAAAAATCAGATGAGAAAAAGTTGCCCTAGTGTTTCCAGTGCAGAGAACAACATTCAAGATGGCCGCTGGCAAGAGGAAATACAAAGCAGAGCTTGATTTTGTGGGATTCAATGAAGAAAGCATTGATATAACCAGTCTATACAACAAGTTGGTAAAATTAGATACTATAGTGAACTCTCCTGTAGAAATAATTAGTAAATTGAAAGAAAGTAATGACCATTTGAATAGCAAAGTTTTATGTCTTGAGGGTTTAGTGAAAGACTTGTGCAAGGATAAGAATCAATTGGAAACAAATTGCAAAGCCATGGAAGAAGAAAATAACCTCTTAAAAATAGCTATGGAAGAAGTTAAAGTAAATTTAAACATACCAGTAATTGACTACAATAGGTTAAGTAAGGAAATTCAACAGGAGAAACAGCTTTTGTCAGCACAGATGGAGGAAGTTATAAAGGGAATAGAACAGTGCAAGAAAGATATGCAACTCACTTATGCACAAGTGGCCAAGGAGAAGGAAAGAATTGAAGAAGTAGTAAAGGAAGCCAAACACTGCAGCAACCAAGATAAAACAAGCATTAGACTGGAAGTGAGAAAGGAATTGGCATCTAACCCAAAGTTGGTGCAAAACACAGTTGATCGGAGTAAGTCCCTGAAATTTTTGGTTGCAAAGAAAAGGAGATAACATTTAGGTCAGAAAGAGCTGTAGAAGAAACGAAAGTAGTAGATAAAATTGTTGCCTTGTAGAAGGTCTTACAACCATAGAGAATGTGTGCAACTACAGGAAAATAGGCAGATACGTAAAAGGGAAAGATCGACCTTTGAGGATCACCCTAAACGGTGCCAAACAGATGGAAGAAGTACTAAGGAATGCTAAAAAATTACAAAGTGATGAGGATGGGAAAGTGTGGTCGTTAAGACGAGATCTCTCAAAAGAAGACAGAGAGAAGCTGAAACTGAAACTCGCCGAGGCAAAACGTTTAAATGAGAGCAGGAATGAAGAAGAAATCAATTCTTTTTTCTACAAAGTGTTAGGGGTAGGCAGACCAGTAAAGTGGTACATAAAGGCAAACCAACAAAATCAATAGAGAGAGGGGGAGTGAAGAATAAGGAGAGGGGAAACAAGTTCCTGAAGATTGCATACACCAACATAGACGGGGTGAGATCAAAGATACTGGAGTTAAGTCATGTAATACAGCTGCAGACACCAGACATTGTTGCACTCACGGAGACAAAATTTGAAGATGTTATTTTAAATGAGGTCATATTCCCAAGGGGCTACACAATTTGGAGACAGGACAGAAAAATTAGGAAAGGTGGTGGCGTTGCTGTGTTGGTGAAAGAACACCTAAAGGTGAAGGATATAATGACTGCCAATCCACAAGAAGTTGACATAATAGCACTAGAGATCTGCCATGAGGATGGTAAACTAATGATCATAAATGCATATAGTCCACCGCCAAGCAGCACATGATCAAAGGAGGAGCTAGATAGTAAATGAGAAGGTCTTACAACAATTATGAGAGAGATTAGAGCGAGAGCGGATAATGATAGATCACGACTGTTGATAGTCGGTGACTTCAACTTGAAATCCATAGACTGGGAAGCATATGAAGCTAAAACAGAAGATTTTTGGACCTGTAGATTTGTAGACCTCATCTGGAAACATTCTTGTATCAACATGTTAAACAAGCTATGAGGATGAGGGAAGGGGACGTTCCCTCCATGGTAGATTTGATATTTACCAGGAAGGAGGAAGAGATACTTGTATTTGACATTTCAGTACCTTCCTCCCTTGGGTAAAAGTGACCATGTCTTTTGGGAATAAAGTATGCAATGCATTATAATCTGGAAGAAAATAAGGAGGTTGAAGCAAACTGAAAAACCTGACTTCAGGAGAGGACATTATGGCGACCTTAGAAATTTTTTTAGTGAGTATAATTGGACAGACTTGATGCTAGGCAAGGAAGTGAATGAGATGTATGTCAAGTTTTGTGAAATATATGATAAAGGCACAAAAAAATTTATACCAAAACAGAGATGCAGAACTAGGAAACAGGATTGGTTCAATAGAAATTGCGAGAGGGCCAGAGACCAAAAGACACAAAAAACCAGTGTTGAATGAAATGAAACGCCATTTTCTGGGTGAGTCCCGGAGGCTTTCCAGAGCTATCCAGCCTGAATGGATATGTATAACTTTCTGGCATCAGTCAAAATGCTAGGAGTTCTTGCCTACCGGGGACCACAAGCCAGAACCTAGCTCCCTCAGAGAGGCACGAGGAGCAATGGCCTATAGAAACCCCCTTGTGGTTGGGAGCATTCTATGTCTGCCATCGACCGGGATAGGCACCCAGAAAGGTAGACGCCCCAAAACAAACCCCTATTCTGGTGAAAATATTGCTACCGAAAGCAGAATGATTGGACAGAACTCCCCAAACAAAATTATTAAACTAGCATGACGTCATCAGGTCGCCGCGCCACCGTCTGCGGAACCCCCCCCCCCCCTCCCCGGAAGGGGGATGGGGGAGCCCCAGACCCTCCACGCCGGCAATCCAACTGGCAGTTCTTAGGCTGGATGTCAAAATATGCAAAAAACGCCGCCGACCGGAGGGAGGGAGGGATGCCGGGGAGCCTCCGGGACTCACCCAGAAAACCAGCGTTGAATGTAATGAAACGCCATTTTCTGGGTGAGTCCCGGAGGCTCCCCGGAGCTATCCCAGGCTGATATGCTAATGTCAGACTTTGGCATCAGTCATGTGTATGGAGTTCTTAGGCCTACCGGGGACCACGGCCAGAACCGGGCCCCCTCAGAGAGGCAAGGGGAGCAATGGCCTATAGAAGCCCCCGTGTAGTTGGAAGCATTCTATGTCTGCCATCGACCGGAACAGGCACCCAGAAAGGTAAGCGCCCCAAAACAAACCTCTATTCTGGTTAAAATTGCTACCTAAAACCGAACTAGTGGATAGAACTCCCCAACCGAAAACAAGCAAACTAGTGTGACGTCACACACTGCCGCGCCGCTGTCTGCGCAGCTCCCCCCTCCCCGGGAGGGGGAAGGGGGAGCCCCAGACCCCCCGCGCCGGCTACCCACACCTCAGTTCTTGAGGCTGGATGTCAAAAACGCGAAAAACCGCCGACCGGAGGGAGGGAGGGATGCCGGGGAGCCTCCGGGACTCACCCAGAAAATGGCGTTTCATTACATTCAACGCTGGTTTTCTGGGGGGAGCCCCGTCGGCTCCCCGGAGCTAACTACCCACAGACAGAAAAAGAGGGACTTACCCGGGAGGCGGTCGTCGCTCACCCCTCAACTCGAAGCCGAGACAACTGGCTGCAACCGCCGACCCAAAGCAACACAGGCCCGACGAGGCCCAGGGACATTCACAAGGTAACGAGCAGCCAGGACCCTGTTCGACCGCCAAAATCCCCGCGCCCGAATATCAAACCAAGACATATTCCCAAAGACGGCAGACCGGACCGCGAACTTACGAACGTCATGGGCACGGGGATAGATCGCAGGCTGGCTGGACCTAATAACCCTGCGGACGACCTGAGAGACCCGAACCCGCGAACAGGGAAGAAGGGAAACCGGATCAACCCACAGCGCGTCCCCGGACACAGAAACTGTGGCGCGCAAATAACGGCGAAGCGCCGCAACCGGACAGACAAGGAGCTAAGACGACGTCAGCCTCAAGAACTGAGGTGTGGGTAGCCGGCGCGGGGGGTCTGGGGCTCCCCCTTCCCCCTCCCGGGGAGGGGGGAGCTGCGCAGACAGCGGCGCGGCAGTGTGTGACGTCACACTAGTTTGCTTGTTTTCGGTTGGGGAGTTCTATCCACTAGTTCGGTTTTAGGTAGCAATTTTAACCAGAATAGGGGTTTGTTTTGGGGCGCTTACCTTTCTGGGTGCCTGTTCCGGTCGATGGCAGACATAGAATGCTTCCAACTACACGGGGGCTTCTATAGGCCATTGCTCCCCTTGCCTCTCTGAGGGGGCCCGGTTCTGGCCGTGGTCCCCGGTAGGCCTAAGAACTCCATACACATGACTGATGCCAAAGTCTGACATTAGCATATCAGCCTGGGATAGCTCCGGGGAGCCGACGGGGCTCCCCCCAGAAAATGGTGTTTCATTACATTCAACGCTGGTTTTCTGGGGGGAGCCCCGTCGGCTCCCCGGAGCTACCTTACCACAGATAAGGAAAACAGGGAAGGAACCGGGAGGCGGACGCTACGCGCCCTAACCTAAAAACCAAGACCACAGACAAAACAGACCAAAACGAGAAGGAAAGAGACCACCCAGGCCAATGACCAAGATGGCACCAGAACTCAAGAGCAGGCCAGAGGGGAATAACGCCCAGGACAGCAAGCAGAATGGGACAGAAGGAACCGCAACACCGAACGCAAGTAAGAGCGGCTCCGCCAGCACCACCCAATACGGGGTGACAGGACACAAATCTAGACGACGGTCCTGGAACAACCCCAAAGGGAAGACAAGCCAACCCTATAAAAGACCGAAGGACCCTTCGCAGTGATAGGAAAACCGGAAGGACCATCAGGAAAACCGGAAGGACCTTCAGGAAAACCACACACCACCCCTGAGACGAAACACGCAGGTGGGAGACCAACAACGAACCTACCAGTGCCGACACAAACGACGAGAAACGAGCACTACGAACGAAAGCGCAAAACGCGAATAGAAAAACAGCGACCCCGCAACCCAAAAGAGCAACATAACCAGCTGCAGCAGGGAAGAATGACACACGCGTCCCTGAGGCATCCTAGAGGAGAACTACCCAGGACGTGAACCACAGGAAAGCAAACACACCCGGTCCGGAAAAGGAACAAAGAAAAACCGGAGCCAGGACTGGAACCCAGCGACCGGGTCCAAGTAAAGGAACCAGGAAGGCAGGAACTGCAGACCGAAAGGCCACAACCCCCCCACAGACAGCGCAACACCTACGCCTGCAAGAAGTCACACAGAAAATCGCAGGAACTCGGTACCAAAACAGAACTAAAGACAGGGACAAAGGAGTCACTGAAGACACACACAAGGTGACCAAAACAACACTCCACACCAAACACCCCTGTTAGGAGCCAACGACGCAATCCCGCCAAGTGGGGAAGAATAAACAAGGATGGAGCAGAGACCAAGGGTGGTGGAGCGAGTAGATTATCCCAATAAGATACTCACTCCAAACGCAGTTGCCTAACGAGAGAAGCAAAGCTCTACGTAGTACCAAGTATGGAACACAAACCTTTCCTTACTTCCAGTTAATATTCCTGCCTACCTGTGGAGAATGGTGAGGTGTTGCCCGAGCATATAAGCAGTAGAGTAGCGGATAAAAACTAGTCTACCTGCAAGTGTGGTCTAGAACAGACACTCGCGAGATACTGTACCGACTCCCAGTGTGCTTAACTCGCACCATCACCCGCTAAAGTATCACCTGCATACTACTGTATACGCAACAAAATATTTAGTCTCACAGTGTTTGTGTTGATCGTCACCAAACTTAACGAAACAACAGAACTGGGACAGTGGCACATGCCACCCTTGTGGCACACTGTGGACACGAAAGAATGGGCAGAAAAGGAATCAGTGTAGATTCAGTGAAGACCTGAAGAAAGACCAGCACGGTAAGAGGTTCGGTGATTCGCGGAAGTAATTACCACGGAACGCGGTGGTGGGGCCCCACAATTGGAGCAAGCGTGGGTTGGATATGTATATGAGTGGGAAAGGGTGGTAAGAAATAGGAGCAGGCTCGTACGGGCCAATAGGCCCTCTGCAGTTCCACTGTTCTCATGGCAGTATGTTCGTATGCACAAGGGGACACAAGAGGAAGATGAGTACCCAAAGGAGCCACAGACACGAAAAAGAACCTGAACAATGTCAGAGAGGAAAGGAAGTGGAAAGCACTAGGAAGCTACGTGGTGGAGGCAGACCCCACCCACAGGAGCAAACATAGAGAAGACAGAGCCCAGGAGGCTCAGGAAACTGCACAACCGTCAACTGACAGGAGAGGCAGGGCCCAAGAGCCAGAGTTCAACCCCCGCAAGCACCCCCCAAAAAGCGAGAACCAGCACCTGGCCGATAGAGGCGCTAGACATAATAACCTCACCTACAGAGCAGACACACGACCGTGCCACAACACAGGCAAGCCAAGGAACATACCAGGAGCAGCGCTAACAGCGCGCCTGAAAGCCATGCATGCTTGAGGCAGTAGGCATTGTATGTACCATTACCTGAATAAAATTTGGAAGTCTAAGGACAAATACATCCAGAGGCGCACGCCCCGCAGAAGACGGAGCAGTACAGAGGGGAAGGAGGAGACGCCATGCCGAGCCATCCCACACCCGGAAGCAGAGGAAGAACGAAGTGACGCCCCCAGATATAAATCCAGAACACCCTCAGCATCCAAAGGGCTACGACTGAAGGGAGAAAACGAGCAAGAAGCCATAGAAAACCGCGAGAAACGACGCGAACACACGAGCACACCGCCCATAAACAAAACGTACACCATGGCCCCAGCACACGAGGTACAAAACGCACCACCCGTCCCTCAGGTGGCGTAGCTCATACACCAGGTGGACACACATATTGTACACACACAACGTACAGACACATCGTAAACACACATCGTACAAACACCAGGAAGGCACGTGTAACGAAGACGAAGAATGCCGAAACTGGGAGTAGAGACGAAGCGAAAACGAAGCGAAAGAAAACAGAGGATGGAAGGCAACCAACGAGGCTGACAAAAGACCAGAGGGAAACCACATCGGAAATCAACAGACATTCCAATATTATTGGAAGGTACGAAGAGACACGTGAACCAACGAGAACCACGACAAGCACCCCTGAGCAAGGGACACGCAGGGACAACGATACAAAGTGGTTTAGGCATTGTATGTACTAGGTAATATATAAATCCATCAACGCGTGTTTCACACTTTGTATGAATGTACCTTACCTAAATAAACATTAAATTTTTTTTTTCCTGAACAGTATCGCAACATAAGAGCGAAGAAGGTAAGGAAAAGGGGGCGAAACACACACCCAGAAACGATGGGACCGACAAACCCAAAGGAACACGGAACCGAACCCAGGGAGGGGTACACCCGAAAACAACAGGAACACAGAGGGGGAAGGAACAACTCCACTCTGAGGAACTGCCAGCCCCTCACCAAAGGTACAAGGACTCAGGAGGGGCAAATGGGGCCGAGGCGCCCTCAGGCAACCCCTCCCGAACCCCGGGAACCTCGACGGCATGACCCGGGGCCGAGCCGCACCCCCAAAGCCCCAGCTTGACAAGGAAAAGCCGGGGCAGCCGTGCAAACACTAAGGAAGGGAGTCCACTGGTCAGACCCATACGGCACGGCTGGAGGAACCGACTCGAATGCCTCCACCGCCACCCCGGAAGAGGAAACCCCCGAGACCGCCCGAGTCTCAACTCAACCAGACCCCGCCCGGGAGGCGGAAACCATACACCCTAAACACAAAACAAAACAACTGGCAACACCGAACGACCCTGTGGAAGACCTGGGAGACCTAAACCCCGGAATAGGGAAATAGGGAACCCAGGGATCCCAAAGCACATCCAGGGACACAGAAGCCGAGGTGCTCAAAGAACAGCGGAGAGCCGCACCTTAACACAGCACATGATGCACCCCCAGCCGAACCAACCAAGCATCAACAACCCAAGGACCCCTCCGGAAAACAGCAGACACATCTCTCGCCAGAAAAGGAGGATATGGCTGCAATCAAACCAACCTACCACCAAGACCAAACGAGCAGAAATCTCTGCGCAGGATAGCATGAAGTTTCCCCTACCTGACCCCCAGAAGCCAACGCCAACAGGAAAAAGAGCCTTAGCAAAACAATCCTGAACCGAAGGGGCCACCACATACCAAAGACATGAGAGAAAAGAGCAATCCAGAAGAAGAATCCTGATCCAGAAGATCAGGACGGCTCAGGCGACACAGGAGCCGGCTAGAGGTGAAACAATGCACAAGACAGCTTGTGAAACAGCACCGACACCGTTTCCAACACCTTGCGTTCGGTGTGGAAAACCAACACCGAACGCAAGCCGCAGCAGCTCCACCAGTGCCACATCAGAAGACGGCCCAAATAACTACGAGGGAAAAACAAGGGTCGGATGGGGTAACCCCATCCGAGACCTGAGTAAACCTACGAAGGGACAAGAAAACGAAAGGCCCGCAAGGAAACTACATACGGCCACCGAGACGAAGCACGCAGGTGAGATACCTTGAACACCAAACCAGCAACATGACGGACCGGTTCGATCTGTCGAAAGAGGCTGAGCCGCGGAAATCTGCCCCATCCCTGGGTTCGGACACCGAGCAAGCATGCCTGAAACCAAGGTGTGGTCGGCCACAAAAGAGCCAAGAGGACAACCCTCCCCCGGTAAGTCTCCAAGTGACCAGCCACAAGAACCACACAAGACTCAGCCAAAACTAAACCCAGGAGGGAGCCAGATGGGATGTCAGCCAGGTCACCAGGAATCCAAACCTTGCGAGCTGGGAAAGAACCAAAACCCTAGTGAACAGACAAGGCGTTCCGGGTGGGAGCCCAGACCAACCAGTCGTCAAGGTAGGTCAGCCTAACAAATGCAGGCAGGTCACCATGACCCGAGTAAGGCGTGGAAACATGCAAGGCGCCAGGATCAAGCCGAATGGAAGGCAACAAAGCGGGAAACATGATGCTTCACAACCAAACAGAGCCAATCCCTGAGCCCCAGATGAATTGGGACATATCACTACGCATTCCTGAGGTCCAGGGACACCATTCAAGCACCCTGCACCAAGAGAAACCAAACCAGGAACAAAGCAGAAGAAGAGGCCTGCCCCGCCAGCCCCGAACCTCCCAGAGGAGGAGGGACCACCCAAAATCACCACAGACCGGAAGAAACGACCCAACAAGCCCACAATTCGGGAGACCAGGCATGAGTGAACAGTGCGAGCCATCCCTCACCACCCCATCAATGGGGTGAACAGCGAAACTGGCACCACTGGCCCACCACGATGGGAGGAACCCCAAGCCCCGGCACAACCCCTCCGGACAAAACCCTCCGTCCCCCCCTCCCGAGATCCCTGGAGGACCATCAAGTCCGATAAAGGATGACAATGAGAAGCTGCTCGCAGAAACTGCACAACCGCAGAACCCGCGAACATCAAGGAACAAAAAGGAGATGAAAACCACAGAGCCAGGATCCAGCAGAATCCAAGGAAGCGAGCACCGCCTGCCGAAATGCAAGACGCAAAGCAAAAACAGACAACGCATCCTGCAAGATCGGCACGAGTCGCTCCAACAGGCAGATGATGCACATGCAGTCAAGACCAAGGCACCCGACCCCGGGACGGCCCCAAGTGCCTCCACTCCTTCCCCTGGCCAATCCAGGAGGGAAAAGAACCACAAGACTGAAGCCAACAGGCCCCGAGTGCACGAGGCCACAGCAACGAGTGCAGCCGAAGAGAGGGAACCTGCATGGGAAACCGCACAAGGCCTACATCCCGCGGAAGGGCAGGGGGGTTGGAACAGGCACCTTGGAGGTGCACAACCTGCCCCTCCAAGGAAAACCTGGGCCACCTTAAGCGCCACGTGCCACTCCAGCGCGTGGAATGACAGAACGTATGCCAAACCACAAGGCATTCCACAAGCTAGGATGACACGGGAACCTCCCAACGAACCCAGTAGGGAGATGAAGACCCAAACCAGAATGAAGACGGATTTATGAGAGACATAACCCGGGTTGCACAGGAGTTAAGCTGTAAACGCCACCCGTACCACACGAAGTCAGATACAGGAAGCCAAAACCTCCAGGACTGGATCGAGGGACCCTAAGGGACACGGAACTTAACCCGGGAAGGGGCCGACACCAAGCCAACTTGTACACAGAGGGGGAGTGAAACCCCACTCCTCATAACAGCAAGCTCTGCTCTGAGGGTAGAAAAACCCAAGCGGGGACCAACCCAAGCTTGGGACCAACGGGTCCCAAGGCCCAACAAGTCGACCCATCCCCAGCCCCGGGAACCTCCACAGCAGGACCTGGGGCAGAGCCTTTCCCCCCAAACCCAAACATCACGAGAAAACGCCAGGGCAGCCGGAAGAACTAAGGAAGAGAGCCCACTGGTCAGACCCATACGCAACGGCTAGAGGAACGGGCTCGAATGCCTCCGTCGCCACCCCGGAAGAGGCAACCCCTGAGACTATCTGAGTCTCAACGCCAGCTAAACCCTGCACCGACCCCGAAACCCACAGACGTTTTGGAGCCTAAGGCAGGGAGAGGGGACCACAGCAGGGAAAGGATGAGAGGTGCGGACTAAACCAGAGTCGGAGCGACCACCACTCCCAAGACCGAGACCCTATACCAACGAAGTTGGTTATAGGGTCCATTTGGACCCTATATAGGTTGTAGGCTAGTTGCTGTCTCGGGGCTTCCGGGACAGCAACTAGCCTAACGTGTTGCAGAAACCAAACCACAACGCCTGTACCCAAATAATCATCAATGGACTATTTAAACTGAGTCACAAACAAGCAACAAAACTCACAGGACTCTGGGTTGAAGGTGTCACCGACCCAGCAGGCAGCACGATGGATGCAAAGACAATAAGAGCCACTCTGAGACAAGGGGACAGAGCAACCCTCAAACTTGCACAAAGTGAGGGAGGGACTCAAGGGTCACATATATCGGACCCACACATCCCCGTGGGAATTACCCCAGGGTCCCGAGACAGAACTCACGCTCAGGGAAGCCCAGGCAGGGTACTACTAACCGGCACCCAAGTCTACCAAAAAAATTTATAGAAACTGAACCCCCAGGATGTGTTCACTTACAGGGGCCTAGCAGGAAGTACCACCAAGAAGGAAAGAGCAATATAGATATATACAGGGGGGCAACAACCAAAGGCAGACCCTCCAACCAGGCAGAAGAAAAATACAAAAATAAAACCCCGCAAGAGGACAACATATCCAGGCAGAACAGAGCTCAGTAGGGGTGCCCATACCAGTGCAAACTACCTCTCTTACCCTAAGGCGAACAAGAGTGTAAGAAACCCCACCCCCGGCACACAAAAGGCAGCAGATTGCGAGCAGCAAAAGACCCAGCAGAGGTAGATCCCAAGGTGACCTGTGGAAGGTGGCCCCAAGCCCCAAGGGCAGTACTGTACTTATAAGGCACCTAGGGAAGGTGACCCCTAGGCTCATGCAGCCCGAGTACTTGGGATATTACTCCTGGTTCGTGCACCACCAGAGAAGACCTATACTACACCACAAGGCACAGAGCAGGGGACAGAAAGCAGGAGCCAGAGCCACAACAACCAATGCCATTCACATCAGTCGAAGAACTGAATGTGTGTGTAGCCGGCGTGAGGGGTCTGGGGCTCCCCCTTCCACCTTTCAGAAAGGTGGGGGAGCTGTGCAGATGGCGGTGCGGCATGTGGTGAAGTCATGCTAGTTTGCTCGTTTTCTTTTGGGTTTTAGTCAAAATAGGGGTTTGTTTTGGGATGCTTACCTTTCTGGGTGCCTGATCTAGTTGATGGCACATATATAATGCTCCATAACCACATGTGCATTTCTATAGGTCATTGCTCCTCGTGTCTCTCTGAGGGGGGCCAGGTTCTGCCTCGTGGTCCTCGGTAGCTTTAGAACTCCATTCACAATGACTGATGCCAAAAGTCGAATACTAGTAATATCCATGTAAGCCTGGATAGCTCCAGGGAGCCGAAGGGGCTCCCCCAGAAAAAAATATTGTACGTGACATACTTTAGAGAATGGAGATGGAGCTTTAGATGGAGCTGAGAAGTTGAGCAAATTATGGGAGCTGAGAGATGGAGCCCTTGGGGTGACTCGACCCCGCCACCCTCGTGGGGCGGCAATTGCCGCAAATAAAATTTTTCACAATTATTTTGATATTTCTCATTCGTTTCTTCACTTTTTTCTTTTGCTGTAATAATATTCAAAAGCGTGTAATTTGTGGAATTTATACAGTTCAATGTGTGAGAACATCGCTATGCTCAAAATTATGGGGCTCATGTGTGTGTGACATTTATATTATATTCTACAATCAATCAAACAATGTTTTTGCTGTTATTACACTACATACACAAATTGTATATACCAATCCACATATATGTTCACCATAACGAACCACTAAGTTGGTATGGCGAGTCAAAACAACAAGACAGGCCGCAACACAGCAGCTAGTAGACTCCACCTCCCTCCCTCCTTCAACAGTCACTCACCAACATTCCTCCTCCCACCATACTGTTATTGTTTTATTACACTATTCACACATGTTATATATAAGTATCTACATGTTTTGTTCACCATAACTGAACAACTAAGCTGGTATGGTGTCCATACAACATAGCAGCCACAAAAAACTGCACGACAGCAGCTAGCACACAACAGCCTCACTCATTCCATCACCAACACCTCTCTTACCAAAATAGCTCCTCCCAACATACTCCTTTCGCTGTTATTACACTATATATACACATTATATATAAGTATCTACATTGTGTTCACCATAGCGAACCACTAAGCTGGTAAGGTGAGTGCAAACAAGAATGGCTGCCACACACTACCTCCCTCCCACATCACGATTCCTCCTCCCACCATAGTGTGTGCTGTTATTACACAATATACACACGTTATATACACAAGTACCTACATGTTTTACTCACCATAACTATACAACTAAGCTGGTATGGTGTCCAAACAGCATAGTGGCCACCTTACACTGCATGACGTCACACACCAGCCAGCAGAAGACGCCAGCAGACAGCGCCACCTCCCACACCAAAATGGATCCTCCCAACATACTCCTTTTGCTGTTATTACACTATACACACACACACACGTTATATATAAGTATCTACATTTGTGTTCACCATAGTGAACCACTAAGCTGGTATGGTGAGTCCAGACAATAACAGGTTGCCACACAGTAAGCAGACAATGCTACCTCCCTCCCTCCCTAACCAAGATTACTCCCTTCCACCAGACTATAGACATCACTAACTCTCACCACAATGCTGCTATTATCAGAATCCTGGTCACTAAATCCTGTAAATGAATAATTTTCCACAAGTTTATTTGGTAAAGGAACATGAGAAGTCGTTTCAATATTCTTAGATGGACCAAACAATGGCAGTGTGCTGTGGCTAGCACTGTGAACAGCATTGTGTTCACTGATATCTGAACACTGTACAGTCTTTATCACAGTCAGGCTCTTCTGTAATACTATCATGGCTAAATAATACCAGTTATATATATATATTTTGCCATTTTAAGGCAATGCTGTGGTCACAAGCTGAACAGCAGTGCAGTTAGCTCATGCTACATGCGCCAGCCTTGGTTGCTCACTCAATACTGAGGCACCTGGGAATGTTACCCACAATTTTTTTTTTAAATGACATCTCTTAACTAGAGCCTGAGAAAACTGATGTGAACCCCGTGTAGCTGTGAGACTTTTGAATACTACACTATACCTACGAGCGCTCTGAGGCGCTCTGCGCACCCCAATCTCGCACCTCAAGGTGCTCTGCGCAATACGGTGGTTAAATGACGGTCCGAAAGTGCTAAGAAATAAAGGACAGACAACCCGATCAGAAACAGAAGACAACCTATGAAGAAAGAAAATGGCAGGAAGAATGCCAGGAAACTTCATAATGTCGTCGAAACGAACCTCTTAGTTGGGACACCATCAACAAAGCCACCTGATCATCATTCAAATGGTGATAAACCAATATCAAAAAGACCAGAAGTGAAGAGCGGAGGAGAAGACTGAACCAGACGTGTACTGGACGGGTCCGATCTGCTAAAAGAGGTGGAGCCTCTAAAAATGCCCCGGGTTCAGATACCAAGCAAGCAGCGCCTGAAACCAAGGCTGGGCCGGCCACCAAGGGGCCACTAGGATAACTCTTCTGTGGTAATACTCCAACAGAGTCAGAACCCGAAGCAACAGCTGGACCGGGGAGGGTACAGGTAATCCCACTTTGACCAGTTCTGCCGAAAGGCGTCCACTGCCATTGCTCCGTGGTTGGGGAGGGCACCACATTAATCGGGAGATGCTTCAACCACACAGATGCGAAGAGGACCACCTCAGGGAGCCTGTATGTCCAGCAGAGCCAACTGAAGGAGTTTGCATTGACCGTCCACTCCATGGAGAGGGGAATGAACCGAGACTGGCCGTTTGCCAGGACGTTGGACTTCCCGGATATGAACCACATGGACAGCCAAACTCTGAGAAACCAACAGATGAGCCACTCGAAATAACCAGCCCCAAAGAGCCAAGAACCAAGGAGAACACCTGCGGTTCAAGCAAGGCACCACTAGAGAACAGTCTGAATGGAGCCGGATGGTTGAACCCTGAGCGACCCGAACCCTCCGAAGCGACAGCCATACCGCCGCGAACTCCCGCTCAGTGCTGTGAGCCCGACAGAAGGCCAGACCCCACCACCCCTGGCTGGCCTGGTGAGTGCTGGTCACAAATCCCCAGCTGAGAGACGACGCATCCATGACCACACTAAATGAGGGCTTCGGCAGGCGCCAAGGCACTGCATCCCGAAAAACCCAAAGAGAAAGCTGGCGACACAGTAACTGACACAAGGCCCTTGGAGGCTGAACCCAGTGATCTCTAGAGAGGTGGAAGAGAGACAGGAGATTAATTCTGGTCCCCAAAAGAACCAGAACTGACACCAAAGCCAAACTCGACCCAGCGGGTAGACCAGCACAGCGAAGTTCAGACAGGATGAGGGCAGTAATCAGAGGCAATGTATCAGAATGGAGAAATGTCACAAGTGGAGTACCACAGGGTTCAGTTCTTGCACCAGTGATGTTTATTGTCTACATAAATGATCTACCAGTTGGTATACAGAATTATATGAACATGTTTGCTGATGATGCTAAGATAATAGGAAGGATAAGAAATTTAGATGACTGTCATGCCCTTCAAGAAGACCTGGACAAAATAAGTATATGGAGCACCACTTGGCAAATGGAATTTAATGTTAATAAATGTCATGTTATGGAATGTGGAATAGGAGAACATAGACCCCACACAACCTATATATTATGTGAGAAATCTTTAAAGAATTCTGAGAAAGAAAGAGATCTAGGAGTGGTTCTAGATAGAAAACTATCACCTGAGGACCACATAAAGAATATTGTGCAAGGAGCCTATGCTATGCTTTCTAACTTCAGAATTGCATTTAAATACATGGATGGCGATATACTAAAGAAATTGTTCATGACTTTTGTTAGGCCAAAGCTAGAATATGCAGCTATTGTGTGGTGCCCATATCTTAAGAAGCACATCAACAAACTGGAAAAGGTGCAAAGACATGCTACTAAGTGGCTCCCAGAACTGAAGGGCAAGAGCTACGAGGAGAGGTTAGAAGCATTAAATATGCCAAAACTAGAAGACAGAAGAAAAAGAGGTGATATGATCACTACATACAAAATAGTAACAGGAATTGATAAAATCGTTGGGAAGACTTCCTGAGACCTGGAATTTCAAGAACAAGAGGTCATAGATTTAAACTAGCTAAACACAGATGCCGAAGAAATATAAGAAAATTCACCTTCGCAAATAGAGTGGTAGACGGTTGGAACAAGTTAAGTGAGAAGGTGGTGGAGGCCAAGACCGTCAGTAGTTTCAAAGCGTTATATGACAAAGAGTGCTGGGAAGACGGGACACCACGAGCGTAGCTCTCATCCTGTAACTACACTTAGGTAATTACACTTAGGTAATTACAGGAGCCCACGTTAGCCAGACATCGAGGTAGTCCAGAACCCAGACCCCTAGCAGACGCAGATGGGTCACCATGACCCAGGTAAGAAGCATGAAAATGTGAGGTGCCAGATTCAAGCCAAAAGGGAGGCAACGAAAGTGGTAAGCTAGATGCCCCCACCATAAAACCCAACCAGTCCCTAAACCCCAGATGAATAAGAACATGCTAATACACATCCTTGAGGTCCAGGGACACCATACAGGCACCCAGCTACAAAAGAAGCCGAAACTGAGACAGAGTGGTCATCCGAAAGGAGGAGCAAGGAATCCAGGGGTTCAGATGGGCCAAGTCCAGAATGAACCGCAGATCCACACAGTCCCTTTTCGGCACCGGAAACAGGCAGGAAACCCACCTGAGGCACGAGGTCATTTCGACCACACCCAAGCGCACCCACTTCAAGATGACCTGACGAAGCACAGGGAAAGAAGCCTGTCCTGCCAGCCACCCGGCTCCCCAGGAGGAGGAAGAGCCACCCAACGCTACCACAAGTTGGGTGACACGACCCAAAACGCCCATGAATAGTGGGACCTAGCGTGAGCAAACAGAGCAACCCTCCCCCTCTTCCTCCATCACCCCACTGACGCCGTGAAAGAGCCGACGCCCCTTACAAGAAGCCGACCAATGAACAGAGCGATTATCGTGCTGACCAGATGACGCCGAATCCAAAGGAAGCACCACCTCAGATGCTGGCACCAATGACCAATCCCGACCGGCAGAAGGCCCGTCGGGGTGGGCCGAGGCTTTACTCCATAGACTAATGCTTCAGTCTAATGATTTGCATATTAGCCCGATAGTTCCAGGGAAGTGAAGGGGCTCCCCACAGAAAAGACCAAAGCCTCAAAAACAACCAAAACGATTCCCCTAACTATGTAAACAAATGATCGAAATCTCTTGGAACTAGCATAAGCTTGTTTGCCTCACATTCCCCACTCATGTTTAGTGAAAGAGGCAGATGGCTGCTAGCCAGTATCCCCAAGCTCAGTTCTAGCACAGATGTAAGCCTCCACCTGAAAACCTGGAAGGAAAAGGAGGGAATCGGGAAGCCACCAGGGATCCCCCAGAAATTGGCGTTTTACTATATTCATTGCTGGTTTTCTGGGGAAAGCCCTTTATGGCTTTTCAAGCTAACTACTCACAGATAAGGTAAATAACCAGGAAATGTACAAGGAAGGAGGGAACACCACAAGAATCAGGATGAGTTTGAGAGACTCAGTGGAGAAACACAACTCCAGACTACACAAGAGCTCCAAGGCCCAGAAATATTCATCAAATACTGGGTTGCCGGAACCATGCTTGACTCAAAAACCCTTACACCCAAATATCAGCCCAGGATACATTCACAAACACAGCCAAAAGAGCGGCACACTTTATAACATCATGGGCATGAGGGTAGACCACAGGCTGGGTAGACTTAATGACACTGCAAATGACCTGGGAAATACTAGCCTTAGGAACAGGGAACCAACACAACACAATCAACCCACAAGCATCTACTGAAGCCAGAGCAGTGGGCCAAAGGTAAAGGCAGAGAGCCACAGCCAGACAACACATTATGCAATCCTGGCTGAACCATCCAAGCAACAATGTCCAAAGGACAGCTCCAGAAACCAACTGATTTGTTTTTCATCAGAAGAGGAGGAGGCAGCTGCAAATGAACATAATGTTCCCAGGGCCAGAGGAACAAAAAAAAAAAAACACCGCCAGAGGAGAGCATGAAGCTCCTCAACCCAACAACTGGAGGCAAGAGAAAGCAGAAATAAAAGCCTTAAAAAAGGAATCCCGGACCAAACGGGGGGGGGGGGACAGTGAAAGGAGAAGAGGAAATAAAAGTCAGCACATGATCCAAGGACCAGGCTGACTTAGGGAGTGCATAAGAAGGCCAGAGGTGAAACAAGGTGCATGACATCTTGAAAACAGCGCTGAGGTAATATTAACACCGAATGCAAGCTGCAGCAGATCTACCAGTGCTGCACTATATGAGATGACAGTACAGTATTCAGCATGAGATGCTAACAAGAAAAAGCCAAAAAAGAAATGAGAGCACCAAATGCTCGGAAACCAATGAACAACGACAAAGGGATGGTAAGTGGCAAAAGGAGTGCCATGAAATATCATACTATTGCCGAGAAGAGGAATATGGGTAGAATATCATCAAAGAAGCCACCTGCTCACCGTAAAGATGGTAATAAAGATGTGTCAAAAAGACCAGGCACAAAAAGCTGAGAAGAAGGTTGAACCAGCAAAGTACAACCTGTGCCAACCTTCTGATAGAGGAAGAGCCTGAAACCAAGGCTGAGCTGGCTACCAAGGAGTCAAAAGGACCACTTTTTCCTGGAAGAACTTCAGGACCCAGAGCAACAGCTGGAGCGGGAAAAAAAAAGAGGTACAGGAACTTCAATCGTGACAAGTCCAGCTGAAAGGCAACTACTATGAGGGGCCTCGTAATCGGGGAATGGAACCACTTGAAGAGGAAGGTGCCGATTCCATGCCAACACGAGGAGTTCCACAACAAGGGCATCCAAACATCTCACAGAGCCATAGGAAGGAGGCAGCACTGATGGTTCCCTCTGTAGAGATGGAAAAAAACTGGGGCAGACTGGCTGTGGATGTTGGACATTCCCCAAACGTGAACCACATGAAGAACCAAACCCCGAGAATCCAGAAGACAAGCTACTCCCAGCATCTAGGTCTAAAGAGCAACAGACCAAAGAGAGCCCCTTCCCTCCCAGTTCAGACATTGTTCAGAAAAACACAGCTGGGACCAGCAGACTCAACTGCCTCTGCACCCGAGTAGGAAGGGGCAATCCCCGGGCTTGCCCAAATTGCATCCCAAGCTAAAACTCTACACCAAACCCAAACCCAAAGATGTTTCAGGCACAGTGTTGGGGAAGGGGGGAGGGAGATCAGAGCAATGGTGAACAAAACCTGAAAGGGAAGGAAGAAGTGCAATGGTGCCACACTGGAGAGCACCAACTCCTCCAATTTCAGGTCCCTAAACACAAGTTGGGACAGCTCTGGGACATTCAATTGGGCCCAACCATGACCACTGCAAAACAAACCTACAAAGCAGTTGCCACCTAGTATGCACTAACTGCATTAGGAGGCTTCGATAAGAAAGTTGTATGGGGAGCTCAGACTCCACAAGACTTGGCCTTGTAGGTGTCACCGACCCAACAGGCAGCATGCCAGAGTCAGTATGAATGAACCCTCAAATTCCCACAAGGCGAGACCAGGTTTGGAGGGGATATCTGTTGGCCACACAGAACCTGCAGGGAATTTCCAGGGACTGAAAGATACATCAAGCAGGGAACCCAGGCACTGGGGATGCTATGCCAGACCTAAATGGAAGCCAACACAGCCTGGGCTACATGGCTGTGAAGGCTGACCTTGGCATGCCATAAATGTTAAGCACGTAAGCCATCAGTGCGCCCCATCAGCTAAAGTCACTCCTGATCTGGGTCAAGACAGAGGGACCACAAGACCCAATTGTCTCGAGGAAGGAGGACCTTTAAAGGAGTGACACTCGTAACACACCTGAGAAGGGAACTCTAGTCAGCACAAGGGCAGTGCTAGGGAGCACCCAGGGAAGGCAAACTTGAGCACATGCAGCCCAAAGCACACTAAATACCAGGCTCAATCTACACAAGTGTACACAGAAATGTCATAAAGGGCGAAGACCCAACAACACTTAGCTGAAAAACCAGAGAAGCCTGCATAGCAGAGACAACCAGGGAACCCTATTGCAGTCTTGTTATAACTGCATCAGCTTAAGAACTGACAGCGCAGACTCCAGAGATGGTGAGCCCCCTTTTGCCTTCCCAATTCAAGTATGGGAGATGGGGGGGGGGGATGAGCTTACACTAGTTTTGATAGATTCAAGCATTTGTTTACATAGTTGGGTAGCGGGAAAGAGATCATTTGACGGGTTGCGAGACTTTGGTCTCTCCAATGAACCTAACAGTTGTCCGTTTTGATTAGCTGATTTTCTGGATACCTTTCCGGTGAAGTGACAGTCATCTTCTCCATTAGCCTCTATGACAAGGACCAGGTTCTGGCTCTTGTCTCTGGCAGGGCCTAAGAAATCCACAGCTGAAGTGACCTAGTAGTTGGGAGCCATCAGAGGTCTAATTTCTTAGACCTCTGATTTCCCTCAGAATTTTTTTCCTTCTAATATTGTTAAAATGCATTCCTGGATCACAGAAAAAAATTATGTGTAACTTACTTTGGCCATGATGGAGTGAGGAAGTGTTGCGATTCACAAGAGTTCACTGAGCCATCACCCACGGGCCAGTTGAGGGGCAGGAGTTGCCGAGAAGATATTTTTACATATTAATTTCAACGTACCTGTACCTGATTTATGTTTCTCCGTTTTTTGCAATATTATTATTTAATTGTGTCATTTGAGAAATACAGTATGTACAATATAACAAAATGTGTGAACATCTGTATGTTCAAATATATTCGTGTCACTTACATGCTACCCAAAATCCCAGTCTCCCCAAAATACCCAAAAAAATCTTTTGCTACCCAAAATACCCAGTCACTTACTCTACTACCCAAAATCATTTACGTCCTCTAATTACTCAACACAAAGCTGCTATTAGGACAATATCCAACTCTGGCCCCAGACATCACTCGGTACCCCTACTCAAATCTCTGAATATGTTAGACATTAAGTCACTGCACATTCTTTCAAGTGTATTATACATATATAAAACGCTAATCTGTAATGCCAATCCTGACCTCAAAAGCTTCATAGAAGGTTGTAACAGAACCCATGAGCACCACACCAGAAATAAATACAGTTTTGATATTCCTAGAGTACAACTTAATCAAACTAGAAATGCTCTACAAATCAAGGGGCCCAGAATGTGGAATGACCTTCCCGACCATGTTAAAGACTGTACCTCTCTCAACCAGTTTAAGATAAAAACGAAGCTATACCTAATAAATTCCCTGTAACCTACCTTACCCCTCTATTGTCAACCAATGTCTGTTTTTTTTAAAGAGCGCTGTTTGTCAATAGAATTGTATTTGTGCTGCTTTTTCAGCTATGTTTTCATTTCTTGTTTTCATTTTACTCTTTATGCTCAATTAGTATTAAGCTTTAGTCAATTAAGTTTTTCATGCCCGAAACGCTTTGCGTAATAGTGGCTTTAGGCATTGTATGTACTAGCTCTATCTATAAGTCCACCAATCTTTGTAAAAATTTCTTGTATGTATGTACCTTACCTAAATAAACATTTATTTATTTATTAATGCCTGGTAGTACAATCGGGTTCATTATCGACGCACAATCAAAAATTCCTGGTTCGAATCCCGTGCAGGACGGAAATGGCTGGGCACATTTCATTTCACCTAATGGCCTTGTTCACCTAGCAGTAAGTAGGTACTCTAGAGTTAATCAGCTTGCTGTGGGGTTGCATCCTGGGCGGGGTCAGTAATTCGGCCGTCGGAGGGAGGGGGGGGGGACCTCAATAAGAGCCAAAATGTGTATGAGTACACTCTGGCTTCCTGTCCCCCCAGCATAATGAATTATTATTTATGTGCACTATGTGTTATTCCTGTTATTACACTATATATACCCTTTATATATAACTCCACATTTCCATGCACCATTATAAACCATAAGGCAGTTCTGATGGTGTAATAATCTCATAACCAGTTATCAGATTTCAGCCTATCTCTAAATATTTTGCAAGAAATTATAACATGCATTGAATATATTATATTTTCTTTGTAATTTTAATGTTTTTACCATTTTTTCAAGTGCAATGATGCATTGAGTTGTCAATAGTTATTTATATCACAGCACATGTATAGCATAGTTCACATATTTTTGTGTCACTAATAAGTGCAAAAATACTGTATTATATTCTTTTAACCCTTTAACTGCGCAAAGCACCTGCAGGCCCACGTATGGGGTGCGCTACGCGCCTCCTGGTATTTGTATTTTTCACATTCCATTCAAATCTCCCACAGCTACATGGGGTTCACATCAGCTTCCTCAGGGCTCTTGTAAACAGACACCACCTTTAAAAAAAATAGTGGTCCACATTCCCGGGTGTGAGAGCCTCAGTATTGAGTGAGCAACCAAGGCCGGCACATGCAGCATGAGCTCACAGCACTGCTGTTCAGCTTGTGACCACAGCATCGCCTAATAATGTCAATAAATATAAATACAGTGGTACCTCGGAATGCGAGTGTCCCTGTATGCGAGTTTTTCGGAAGACGAGCAGGATTTACTCCAAAAATATGTCTCGGAAGGCGAGGGTTACCTCGGGACGCGAGTTTGTTGATACGTGTACAGGCCGACTGGCGCGTGGTGGCATGGCGATCGCGCCTCAGTTTACCAGTGTCTCGTGTCCAGTGACTATCCCACCTGAATTCTTCACAAGGATTTACAGTTTTTTATCGGTTTTTTGGCCATTTGAGAATAAAAGTTGTCATTATACATCTTGCCATGGGTCTCAAGAAAGCCATTGGTAAGGTTCAACCTAAGAAAATAGCTGTGAGTAGAGGCAGTAGAGGATGTCCCTTCTTGATTAAGAAAATGTGTGAAGTATGGGAAGAACTGCAAAGTTTTGTTGAAAAAACTCACCCAGATAAAGCTGTAGCAGGCCGTTGCATTGACCTTTTAAATGATAATGTGATGTCTTACTACAAACAAGTGTTAAAATGTAGGGAAAAACAAGTGTCATTAGACAAATTCTTAGTAAAACAAGCAAGTCCTAGTGGTATGCAAGCAAAATGTGCCAGAGTGTGCATACCAGTGAAGTCCTCACTGCCTGATGTGATAATGGAAGGGGACTCCCCTTCCAAACAGTAACTCCTCTCTTCCTCCCACCTCCTCACCATCTTCCATACGCCTACAGCATTCAACAGCAAGGTAAGTAATAACTTGAACATAGTTTTGTAGGTTTATTTAGATGAATTAGGATTAAAAATTTAGTTTGATGTGGGGTTTTTGGGGTAGTCAGGAACGGATTAATTAATTTCCCTTTATTTCTTATGGGGAAATTAGCTTCGGAATGCGAGTTTTCGGAATACGAGGCGTCTCCAGGAACCAATTAAACTCTTAAACTGAGGTATGCCTGTATATAAATAATATATATATATATATACTGTCTCCACTCGATCATCCGGACTATATGGGAAGCACCCCCAGCCGGATTATCACATTTTTCGGATAATGGTACTTTTTCACCTACGAGTCCAAAAGTGACCATTTCCAACTATTTTTATACTACAAACAACATAATTTGAATTGCCTTGCCACATACAATTATTAAATATTCAACTAGAAACCTCAACTTACCTTGTTGGTGTTCGTCTTCTTGATTGATGCCACACATCTTGAAGTTAAAAATTCTTAACAATTTACGTAACCTATACTAACACAACACTAAAATTAACACTTAAAATTACTGTACAGTTCATTAAGCTAAGTTAGTTTTGACTGCCAGCTGCTGAAGCCTCACTGGTTGAGGGCATTTTGGTTGCCTGTGAGGCCTCACTTGTTGAAGGTGCTTGCTTGCACCTCACTTGTTGAAGGCGCTTGGCTTGCCTGTGATGCCTCACTTGTTAAAGGCGCTTGCTTGCGCCTCACTTGTTGAAAGCGCTTGGCTTGCCTGTGGCGCGTCACTTGTTGAAAGCGCTTGGCTTGCCTATAATGCCTCACTTGTTGAAGGAGCTTGGCTTGCCTGTGGCGCCTCACTTGTTGAAGGCGCTTGGCTGCCTGTGACGCCTCACTGTTTAAACAACACGTAACTTGTCTTTAATTGCTAGGACAATCTTCTTCCTCTTAACACTTCCAGAATGATTGATGCTGCTACCAGACATATTCTTGGCCAAAAATGTTCAAAATTACTATGAAAATTAAGAAAGTTATTTAAAAAAATATTTCACTAATGGCGCAACACTGTGAGGCCGCACTGGTTGAGGCGTATAACTGTGACTTGTCTTTAATTGTTAGGACAACTTTCTTCCTCTTAACACCTCCAGAACGATTGATGCTGCTACCAGACATAGTCTTGGCCAAAAATGTTCAAAGTTACTATGAAAATAAAAAAGTTATTTAAAAAAATATTTCACTAATGGCGCAGCACTGTGTATAACACGAGGGACGGACGCACATGGGTTGACCAGTGTTGGACAGGTCCACTTGGGGCAGCCATAGCGTTACGTAGGCCGCCAGGAGGAAAAAAATTCACAATATTTTTTAAGGAAACTTCAGCCTGTGCACAATGCTTTTAGGAAACTTATTTATTTGTTATTACATAATTACTAGTAGTTATTTTATTTGTTTTTGGCTATGATTAATTGTTCTAAAATTAATGGTAATTCCTGTACCCAGGTAGTCCCTCCTGATGCACCCCTCCCACCCTCCCAACACCACCCACCCACCCCACCCCCACCTACACCATGCGCCTCGAGTCTCGGGCAGACGGGATTAATCCCGTATGGCCTGCCTCATGTTTTCATATACGGACAAAGGCACGATTATCTGGGGGACTGACCGGATAGTGTAATTTCTGCAGAAAACCTGCTTTAATCCGGTCCCTGTGGCTATTTTGGCCGGATATTGTGATAACTTTATCCGTTCACGATTTTGGCCGTATAAGGGCGTTTTTCGGATGATCAAATCCCGGATAATCGCGGGGTTACAGTATGTATATATATATATATATATATATATATATATATATATATATATATATATATATATATATATATATATATATATATATATATATATATATATATATATATATATATATATATATATATATATATATGTCGTACCTAGTAGCCAGAACGCACTTCTCGGCCTACTGTGCAAGGCCCGATTTGCCTAATAAGCCAAGTTTTCCTGAATTTATATATTTTTCTAAAAAAAAAAATTATGAAATGATAAAGCTATCCATTTCACTATGTATGAGATCATTTTTTTTTAATTTGAGTCAAAACTAACGTAGATATATGACCGAACCTAACCTACCCTACCTAACCTACCCTACCTAACCTAACCTAACCTAGCATAACCTAACCCAAACTTACATAACTAAGTCAATAATTTATGTTCTTAATATAATATAATAATAATAATTCAAATAAACCAATTGGAAACAATTTGTTGAAAAAAAAGAAAATCACTAGGCTTATTAGGCAAATCAGGCCTTGCATAGTAGGCCAAGAAGTGCATTCTGGCTACTAGGTATGACATTATATATATATATATATATATATATATATATATATATATATATATATATATATATATATATATATATATATATATATATATATATATATATATATATTAGTATATTTTGGTAGCAGTCTTTCCTGTAGACATATATTATTAAATATGACCGAAAAAGTAAGATTAATAATTCTAACACGAATTTTCTCAATCTTTCGTACATTACGCTTCACTGTTGGAGGTAAATCAAAAATCACTTCTCCAAAATTCATTTTTATTTCTAGTCTGACGCGACACGGGCGCGTTTCGTAAAACTTATTACATTTTCAAAGACTTCACAAATACACAACTGATTAGAACTTGCGTTTCCCTGATTTTATATCTACATTTGAGTGAGGTGGGAAGGGTGATGTGGCATTACATTTGAGTGAGGTGGGAAGGGTGATGTGGCATTAACACAAGACAAAACACTAGGGGATATTAATAGGGTATTAAAAGTATCAACACAAGACAGAACACTAGGGGATATTAATAGGGTATTAAAAGTATCAACACAAGACAGAACAGAAACAATGGGTATTGAATAGAAGTGTTTGTAGAAAGCCTATTGGTCCATATTTCTTGATGCTTCTATATTGGAGCGGAGTCTTGAGGTGGGTAGAATATAGTTGTGCAATAATTGGCTGTTGATTGCTGGTGTTGACTTCTTGATGTGTAGTGCCTCGCAAACGTCAAGCCGCCTGCTATCGCTGTATCTATCGATGATTTCTGTGTTGTTTACTAGGATTTCTAGATTGAATTTTGGAGAAGTGATTTTTGATTTACCTCCAACAGTGAAGCGTAATGTACGAAAGATTGAGAAAATTCGTGTTAGAATTATTAATCTTACTTTTTCGGTCATATTTAATAATATATATATATATATATATATATATATATATATATATATATATATATATATATATATATATATATATATATGTCGTACCTAGTAGCCAAAACGCACTTCTCAGCCTACTATGCAAGTCCCGATTTGCCTAATAAGCCAAGTTTTCATGAAATAATTGTTTTTCGACTACCTAACCTACCTAACCTAACCTAACTTTTTCGGCTACCTAACCAAACCTAATTTATAAAGATAGGTTAGGTTAGGTTAGGTAGGGTTGGTTAGGTTTGGTCATATATCTACGTTAATTTTAACTGCAATTAAATTTTTTTTACCTCATACGTAATGAAATGGATAGCTTTATCATTTCATAAGAAAAAAATTAGAGAAAATATATTAATTCAGGAAAACTTGGCTTATTCGGCAAATCGGGCCTTGCATAGTAGGCTGAGAAGTGCGTTCTGGCTACTAGGTACGACATATATATATATATATATATATATATATATATATATATATATATATATATATATATATATATATATATAATGTCGTACCTAGTAGCCAGAATGCACTTCTTGGCCTACTATGCAAGGCCTGATTTGCCTAATAAGCCTAGTGATTTTCTTTTTTTTCAACAAATTGTTTCCAATTGGTTTATTTGAATTATTATTATTATATTATATTAAGAACATAAATTATTGACATATATAACATAATTATATATATATATATATATATATATATATATATATATATATATATATATATATATATATATATATATATATATATATATATTATTAAATATGACCGAAAAAGTAAGATTAATAAGTCTAACACGAATTTTCTCTATCTTTCTTACATTTCTTTTCACTGTTGATGGTAATTCAAAGATCAATTCTCCAAAATTCATTTTTATTTCTAGTCTGAGCCCGGATGGACACATGTATAAGTAAGTAGATGGGGTCGCCATGGGTTCTCCCCTAGGTGTCCTGTTTGCAAACTTCTACATGGGTACCATTGAGCAAAAAGTCTTAGTCGACATGAACTTGAAACCGGCCATATACTGCAGGTATGTTGACGACATTTTTACACAGGTACCTGAGGTCAGACATCTGCAGGAGCTGAAGGAGGCATTTGAGCAGAATTCTGTGTTGCGTTTCACTTACGAGATGGAGAAGGATGGGAAGCTGCCCTTTCTATATGTAACAGTCATGGAAAGGAGCGGAGTTTTCCACACTGCAGTCGACACTAAGGAAACAAACATAGGAATGTGCCTGAATGCCAACAGTGACTGCCCGGACAGGTACAAGAGGAGTGTTGTTAACGCTTATGTTGACCGTGCCCTCAGCCACAGCTCAGAATGGAAGCAAGTCGACGAAGAACTCTGTAGGGTAAGGCAGGTCCTAGTCAACAACGGCTTCTCCAATGGTTTCATGGAAGACATCATAAGAAGGAAAGTGAAACGCCATGCAACCTCTGAAGAGACAACTAACACAACACCTATACCCCCTATTAGACTATTTTACAGGAACTTCTTTTCCACAGCCCATAAAACGGAGGAAAGGGTTCTGAAAGATATTGTCAGTAGAAACGTTATCCCTACAGACAAAAATCAGAAGATACAACTGACGATTTACTATAAAACCAGAAAAACGGCCAGCCTACTCATGAGAAACTCTCCAGACACAAAGCAGAATGCTTTAAAAGAGACCAACGTCGTCTATGCCTTCAAATGCCCTCTTGGGGACTGTAAGCCTCAAAAAAACCAGTATATAGGCAAGACAACAACATCTCTTTCCAGGCGTTTAACGATGCATAAGCAACAGGGCTCCATTAAGGAACATTTAATCTCTTCCCACAAACAAACCATCACCATAGAAATCTTAGCAAACAACACAGAAATCATCGATAGATACAGCGATAGCAGGCGGCTTGACGTCTGCGAGGCACTACACATCAAGAAGTCAACACCAGCAATCAACAGCCAATTAATGCACAACTATATTCTACCCACTTCAAGACTCCGCTCCAATATAGATGCATCAAGAAATATGGACCAATAGGCTTTCTACAATTACTTCCATTCAATACCCATTGTTTCGTGTTCTGTCTTGTGTTTGAATTTAATACCCATTCAATACCCATTGTTTCGTGTTCTGTCTTGTGTTGGAATTTAATACCCATTGAATACCCATTGTTGAAAGTTCGTTTTTCACCTCATCCACCTCACCCAAATGTAGATATAAACCTCGAAGATGTGAAAGCTCTATTCAGTTTCAGTTGTGTGTTTGTAAACTAAAGTCTTTGAAAATGTAATAAGTTTTATGAAACGCGCTCAAGTGTCGCGTCAGACTAGAAATAAAAATGAATTTTGGAGAATTGATCTTTGAATTACCATCAACAGTGAAAAGAAATGTAAGAAAGATAGAGAAAATTCGTGTCAGAATTATTAATCATACTTTTTCGGTCATATTTAATAATATATGTCTACAGGAAAGACTGCTACCAAAATATGCTAATATTAATATATATATATATATATATATATATATATATATATATATATATATATATATATATGTCGTACCTAGTAGCCAGAACGCACTTCTCGGCCTACTATGCAAGGCCCGATTTGCCTAATAAGCCAAGTTTTCCTGAATTAATATATTTTCTCTATTTTTTTTCTTATGAAATGATAAAGCTACCCATTTCATTATGTATGAGGTCAATTTTATTTTACTGGAGTTAAAATTAACATAGATATATGACCGAACCTAACCAACCCTACCTAACCTAACCTAACCTATCTCTATAGGTTAGGTTAGGTTAGGTAGCCGAAAAACTTAGGTTAGGTTAGGTTAGGTAGGTTAGGTAGTCGAAAAACAATTATTTCATTAAAACTTGGCTTATTAGGCAAATCGGGCCTTGCATAGTAGGCTAAGAAGTGCGTTCTGGCTACTAGGTACGACATATATATATATATATATATATATATATATATATATATATATATATATATATATACAGTGGAACCTCTATTAACGAGTTTAATCCGTTCTGGCACCGAGCTCGTTACCTGGAAAACTCCTCTTAAGAAACAAATTTCCCCATTTAAAATAAAGGAAATAAATTTAATCCGTTCCACTCCCAAAAACATCCATACTTGTATGACTTTTTTTATGTAAATATAATTCTGCACATGTAAATATAAATATTTTGTTGTAGTGTTTTAATATTTACTTTACCTTATGAAGAGTAGTTGCTGGCTGGAGGGAGACGATGGGGAGGTGGGAAGGAGGAGAGGGGTTATGGTGTGGAAGGAGAATCCACCTCTGAGTCAGGCAGACTCTCTCTTCTTGGGAATTTCACCCAAATTTCATTTGGGTGAAATTTCCAAGAAATCCGGACTCCACCTGCCAAAGATCATTGGGGAATATAAACCTGGATATGCGTATGGAAATGTCAAGACGCACAAGCCTGGAAACCCACTTCGGCCAATCATTAGCCAGATACCCACACCCACGTACAGACTGGCGAAGTGACTCAACGGCCTGCTGACTCCTTATGTTCCTTGCGCCTTCAGCCTGAAGTCTCCAAAGGAATTTGTGGACTTACTGCGGGGCACACGGGCCACAGGGATAAGAGCCTCGTTGGACGTAGAATCGCTGTTTACCAACGTACCTGTGGACGAGACAATCGGAATGATAGCCGACAGAGTGTATCGTGATCCAGCCTGTACTCCTCTTGACATACCAGAAAATATTCTGAGGAAACTACTCCAAGCTTGTACTAAAGAGGCACCCTTCTTGAGCCCGGATGGGCACATGTATAAGCAAGTAGATGGGGTCGCCATGGGTTCTCCCCTAGGTGTCCTGTTTGCAAACTTCTACATGGGTACCATCGAGCAAAAAGTCTTAGTCGACATGAACTTGAAACCGGCCATATACTGCAGGTATGTTGACGACATTTTTACACAGGTACCTGATGTCAGACATCTGCAGGAGCTGAAGGAGGCATTTGAGCAGAGTTCCGTGCTGCGTTTCACTTACGAGATGGAAAAGGATGGGAAGCTGCCCTTTCTAGATGTAACAGTCATGGAAAAGGGCGGAGGTTTCCACACTGCAGTCTACACTAAGGAAACAAACATAGGAATGTGCCTAAATGCCAACAGCGACTGCCCAGACAGGTACAAGAGGAGTGTTAACGCATATGTCGACCGTGCTCTCAGCCACAGCTCAGAATGGAAGCAAGTCGACGAAGAACTCTGTAGGGTAAGGCAGGTCCTAGTCAATAACGGCTTCTCCAATGGTTTCGTCGAAGACATCATAAGAAGGAAAGTGAAAAGCCATGCAACCTCTGAAGAGACAACTAACACAACACCTATACCCCCTATTAGACTATTTTACAGGAACTTCTTTTCCACAGCTCATAAAACGGAGGAAAGGGTCCTGAAAGATATTGTTAATAGAAACGTTATCCCTACAGACAAAAATCAGAGGATACAACTGACGATTTACTATAAAACCAGAAAAACGGCCAGCCTACTCATGAGAAACTCTCCAGACACAAAACAGAACGCTTTAAAAGAGACTAACGTCGTCTATGCCTTCAAATGCCCTCTTGGGGACTGTAAGCTCCAAAAAACCCAGTATATAGGCAAGACAACAACATCTCTTTCTAGGCGTTTAACGATGCATAAGCAACAGGGCTCCATTAAGGAACATATAATCTCTTCCCACAACCAAACCATCGCCAGAGAAATCCTAGTAAACAACACAGAAATCATCGATAGATACAGCGATAGCAGGCGGCTTGACGTTTGCGAGGCACTACACATCAAGAAGTCAACACCAGCAATCAACAGCCAATTATTGCACAACTATATTCTACCCACCTCAAGACTCCGCTCCAATATAGAAGCATCAAGAAATATGGACCAATAGGCTTTCTACAAACACTTCTATTCAATATCCATTGTTTCGTGTTCTGTCTTGTGTTGATGAAATTAATACCCTATTAATACTCTTGTTCTGTCTTGTGTTGATAAAATTAATACCCTATTAATACCACATCTTGTTCTGTCTTGTGTTAATGCCACATCACCCCTTCCACCTCACTCAAATGTAGATATAAAATCTGAGATGCGTAAGTTCTATTCAGTTGTGTATTTGTGAACTAAAGTCTTTGAAAATGTAATAAGTTTTACGAAACGCTCCCGTGTCGCGTCAGACTAGAAATAAAAATGAATTTTGGAGAATTGATTTTTTATTTACCTCCAACAGTGAAACGAAATGTACGAAAGATTGAGAAAATTCGTGTTAGAATTATTAATCTTACTTTTTCGGTCATATTTAATAATATATGTCTACAGGAAAGACTGCTACCAAAATATACTAATATATATATATATATATATATATATATATATATATATATATATATATATATATATATATATATATATATATATGTCGTACCTTGTAGCCAGAACGCACTTCTCTGCCTACTATTCAAGGCCCGATTTGCCTAATAAGCCAAGTTTTCATGAATTAATTGTTTTTCGACTACCTAACCTACCTAACCTAACCTAACTTTTTCGGTTACCTAACCTAACCTAACCTATAAAGATAGGTTAGGTTAGGTTAGGTAGGGATGGTTAGGTTCGGTCATATATCTACGTTAATTTTAACTCCAATAAAAAAAATTGAACTCATACATAATGAAATGGGTAGCTTTATCATTTCATAAGAAAAAAATTAGAGAAAATATATTAATTCAGGAAAACTTGGTTTATTAGGCAAATCGGGCCTTGCATAGTAGGCCGAGAAGTGCGTTCTGGCTACTAGGTACGACATATATATATATATATATATATATATATATATATATATATATATATATATATATGCATGCATGCATGCATGCAATTGACGATCACAAAACACTGATCATTTTATGCGGAAAATCCACAGAGAAATATGAAATGAGGTGAACGTTTCGGCTTGTTAAAGCCTTTGTCAACACCAGACTGACTCAACAGTCAGTCTGGTGTTGACAAAGGCTTTAACAAGCCGAAACGTTCACCTCATTTCATATTTCTCTGTGGATTTTCCGCATATATATATATATATATATATATATATATATATATATATATATACAGTATATATATAACTTGTATTATTTAGTCATGACAGTATTACAGAAGAGCCTGAGTGTGATAATGACTGTGTACAATGTTCAAATATTAGTGATTCAATGCTGTTCACGATGTTCACAGCGCTAGCCACAGCACCACAGCATTATTTCGTCCATCTAGGAATCTTCAAACAACTTCTTAGGTTCCTTTACAAAATAAACTTGTGGTCAATTATGTATTTACAAGATTTAGTGACCAGTATCATGATAATAACAGGAATGTGGTGATAATAAGCACTGTGCGTAGTATTGTGGGAGGAGTAATTGTGGTGAGGGAGTGAGGGAGAGAATCGAGGTAGCCTCACTGTGTGGCAGCCACTCTTGTTTTGCTCATCATACTAGCTTAGTGGTTTGTTATGGTGAACACATTTGTACATGGGTATATGCAATGTGTGTGTATATAGTGTAGTAACAGCAACAGGAGTATTTTGGGAGGAGCTATTTTGGTGAGGGAGGTGACGTAATCGTAGCATTTCGTAATCGTAATGTGATTTCTCATACAGTGTATGGTGGCCACTGTAAAGTTTGGACACAATACCAGCTTACTTGCATAGTTCTGGTAAATAAAACAAGTACAAAGGTATACATAACATGTGTAAATAGTGTAATACAAACAATAACAGTATGGTGGGAGGAGCAATGTTGGCGAGTAAGATGTTGGAGGAGTGAGGGAGAAACTGGATGTTGGAGGAGTGAGGGTGTGGCAGCTGACACTCGCGGAGTTCTGAGTGTGTTCATGGTGAATGTATATAGTGTGTGATAGTGTGTAAATAGATTGTAAACATACATAAATTAGTATAATGCAATGGAAATATGTGCCGGATATGTGTACACACGTGTCATGCACGTAACACAGTGTCTTCGGACAGTACGGATGTTCTACTGCCATAATATAGTGTACATGTTCATTATACAGTACATAGGACTGGCACATAAAAGCATATAAAATGTATTTGGAACTGTGCGCAGAAAATGAACAAAAATATATTCGCGGCAACTCGCGCATCCTGCCCCGAGCGCTCTACTGGCCCCGGAGGTGTATGCCACTGGCGACCAGGGAATGATGACATCACGCACTAACTTACGGACCCCATAGCAGCTAAAGTACTTACAATTTCGACCTTCTGTTACTATACCCTTACTCAGGGAAGGATTTTTGACACTTTAAAAACAGAAAAGAATTTTTTCCAGAGATTTTATTTCCTGCGCAATGGGGGGGGGGGGGGGTCATATTTGGAGGTCGCGCAGTTAAGGGGTTAAAAATAAAAGAGAGTTTTGCTGTTATTAAACTATACTGTATACACAAGTTATACACACCTATATATATTTTCAATGCAACATAGCAAACAACTAAGCAGGTCTAGTAAGTGTGGTAATACAATCCAAGCACAGCATAGCATCACATACTACCAGCAGATGATGCCAGCAGACACCACCACTTGATGCAGCAAAATGCCTCCAATATACTGTACTATGCATATCGTCACACCACTACTATTATCATCAGATTCCAGTCACTAAATTATGAATATGAATAATTTTCCAGAAGATTATTTTATAAGGGGAACATCAGGTCTCCTTTTATAATGCATAGATGCACAAAACTGCAGCTGTGTGCTTTGAACATTATAACTAGCATTGTGTTCAATGATATCTGAACCATGTACATTTATTTTATGCAGAAGAGGAGTCACAATAATGTGGCAGAAATATGTTGACCAAACCACACACTAGAAAGTGAAGGGACGACGACGTCTTGGTCTGTCCTGGACCAGTCTCAAGTCGATTGTGACAATCGACTTGAGAATGGTCCAGGACGGACCGAAACGTCATCGTCCCTTCACATTCTAGTACTGTATGTGGTTTGGTCAACATTTATTTTATGTTTTTGCCCGAAAAAGCTTGAGTAATAGTGGCTTCATAGATTGTGTAACTCCTGTCCCTACAATTGTACATTACTCTTATGTTCTTTGTACATACATTCTTTTGAATAAACGTTTGTACAGTATTTGTATTTGTGTATGTTTACTGGAGGCCTGAGGAAGCAAATGTGAGAAACATGTATGTGTAAGATGTTTAAATTTTGCGAGGTACTCTAAATTATCCCTGTGACTCACGCAGTGTGGTCAGATATGGCGCTGATATGCTTGACATGTGCAACTGAATACTTAATACCATAGTACTGTACTTGTTAGGCATCAACAAGGAAAATTTAAAGCAGTACAAATACATAGCATACCTGTTCTTTCCCACAGATGTCCACTTGTAAGAAGAGGTAATGAAAGTTTCTGTGCACCGATGTCTCTCATCTCCTCCTCAATTATTGTGGTCAACTTAGTGAATACTCGCTGGCCAAATGGTAACAAGGCAAACATTCCGCTGCTCCTCGAGTTTATTATTCCATAATCCATCAACAGCTTGTAAGAGCAACAGTTGATATCAAAGCATTAGAAAAGATAAGGTAAAAAAATAAGATCATCTGCAGTGTAGGGGTTATACAAATACCTCAGATGAAGACTGGTACAAACACAAATTTAGAGAAATCCAGATATTGCTTTTTATTTTAACTCAAAATCTAACTATATAACAAATTAATAATATACACCTACTATCAGGTTCTTTCTTATACTTGCTTAATCATTAATAAATATTAAAATAATAACCAGGCATCTACAGTATTGTAACTACAGTGGCACCTCGATTAACGAGTTTAATCCGTTCGGGCACCGAGCTCGTTATATGGAAAACTCGTCTTAAGAAACAAATTGCCCCATTTAAAAGAAAGGAAATAAATTTAATTCGTTCCACTCCCAAAAACACCCATACTTGTATGACTTTTATAATGTAAATATAATACTGCACATGTAATTATAAATATTTTGTTGTACTGTTTTCATGTTTACTTTACCTTATGAAGTCGTTGCTGGCTTGAGGGAGACGATGGGGAAGGTGGGAAGGAGGAGAGGCGTTATGGTGTGGAAGGAGACTCCATCTCTGAGTCAGGCGGGCTCTCTGTTCTTGGGAATTTCACCCCACTGGGACCGGGTTGTGGTTCACTAACACTGGCTCTTCTTTTCTCTACTTTTGCAGAGAACGTGTCTATTGACAACTGCTGTTGTCTTTGTTTTAGGATGTTCCTAAAATGAGACAGCAAATTGTCATTAAACATGTTCACACACACCAGGTTGTCACTGCTTTATCAGGGGTGATGCTTTTCCAAGAATGTGGTCACCTTTTCAAACATTCCCAACACTTCCCTGATCTCACTGGAAGAGGCAGCATCCTCCTTTACCTCCTCCTCCCCTTACTAATAATGCAAATTGTTGATGAGGACTTGCCATACTCCCTTGTGAGATTAGTCACATGGACACCACGCTCATGCTTTGCTATAATTTCCTTCTTCAAATCCACAGAAATTGTGTCTTTCTTCCTCTTGACAACATTATCTCTAGCTAGCAGCTTCTTTGGCGACATCGTGCATTACAAATTGTAGTCACAAAACCACAAAAAAAAACAAAGAAAAGCGCAAATAAATGCAGAGGGATGCTTGTCGTGTGCGATACAACAACAACACTGGCGTCGGAGGCGTCCGAGAATTTGCGAGAACCCGCAAGACGCTAGGAAGCACCATGTGGTTTTGCTCGTTAATAGAGGTGAAGCTCGTCAATAGAGACAAATTTGCTGCGAGTGGCTCGCTCGTTACTCGAAATGCTCGTAAATAGAGCCGCTTGTTAATCGAGGTGCCACTGTACATATCTTTGTCATAATCTAAATCCTATCTATCACCTTCATTCTTAGCCATTTACATTTAAAAATAGTTTTGAATGCAAAGAAATTACAATACCTCAGTATAATACTGAGGTATTACACCGTGTGTGTGTAATACCTCAGTAGTTCCCTGGTCTCATGGCATGAGGGAGCCGGTCGGCCGAGCGGACAGCACGCTGGACTTGTGATCCTGTGGTCCTGGGTTCGATCCCAGGTGCCGGCAAGAAACATTGGGCAGAGTTTCTTTCACCCTATGCCCCTGTTACCTAGCAGTAAAAATAGGTACCTGGGTGACAGTCAGCTGTCACGGGCTGCCTCCTGGGGGTGGAGGCCTGGTCGAGGACCGGGCCGCGGGGACACTAAATAGCCCTGAAATCATCTCAAGATAACCTCAAGATGACACCAAAGGGCCATTTTCGAACTTCAGGCTCTTAAGACGTCTTCAAACTTCCATAAGCATTAGCCGTAAAACAATTAACATCCTAAGAAACCCATCATCAACAGCATACTAAAATTCATAATTTCAAATGGTATGTATACTAGCTTTACAACATTGTCCCACATTTTTCTGACCTTTGGCAGCAAGTAGTGCAGTTGTGAAAAAATCCCTAAGCCAACACAAACTGAAAGTCCTACCTACGTACTACAATGGGTGAAAAACTGATTTTCTGGGTTAACTTTACTATCCCCTGGAAGACAGTTGGCTACTGAAGTACAGTATAAAAATAAATAACTTTGCTAGAATAAAGCCTAGTTGACTAGAGACTTGTGGTTGTTCATTATGGTACAAAATTTGCAGTTTTGATTTTACTTTTTAAATATAAAATAAGCACATACTAAATAGCACACTGTTTTTATTATGTTTGATTTTATGTCCAATATAGATATGAACACTAAATAATTGTTTATTTTAAATACAAAATAAGATACAGTGGTACCTCGGAATACGAGTGTCCCTATATACGAGTTTTCGGAATACAAGCAGGATTTGCTCGGAAAATTTACATCGGAATATGAGCGTTGCCTTGGGAGACGAGGGTGTTGATACGCGTACAGGCTGACTAGTGCGCTTTTGGCACGGCGATTGCGCCTCAGTTTACCAGTGCCTATCTTGCCTGAATTCTTCACAAGGATTTACAGTTTTTTTGACGGATTTTTTGCCATTTAAGCATAAAAGTTGTTATTATATATCTCACCATGGGTCCAAAGAAAGCCAGTGGTAAGGTTCAACCTAAGAAAATAGTAGTGAGTAGAGGCAGTAGAGGAAGTCCCTTCTTCATTAAGAAAATGTGTGAAGTATGAGAAGAACTGCAAAGTTTTGTTGAAAAACTCACCCAGATAAAGCAGTAGCAAGCCGTTGCATTGACCCTTTAAATGACAATGTGATGGCTTACTACAGACTAGTGTTAAAATGTAGGGAAAAACAAGTGTCTTTAGACAGATTCTAAGTAAGACAAGCAAGTCCTAGTATTATGCAGGCAAAACGTGCCAGAGAGTGCACATCAGTGAAGTCCTCACTGCCTGATGTTATAGTGGAAGGGGACTCCCCTTCCAAACAGTAACACCTCTCCTCCTCCCTCCTCCTCACCATCTTCCATACGCCAACAGCAGTCATCAGAAAGGGTAAGTAATAACTTGAACATACTTTTGTGTGTAGATTTAGATGAATTATGTATAAAATTTAGTTTGAAGTGAGGTTTTTGGGTAGTCAGGAACAGATTAATTCATTTTCCATTATTTCTTATGGGGAAATTAGCTGCGGTTTACGAGTTTTCGGATTACGAGCTGTCTCCTGGAATGGATTAAAACTCTTAAACCGAGGTAGTCCTGTACTTGTAAACCTATCTTTTTGTGTTTTGATCTTGAGTATTATATAAATATGTATAATAAATTTCAAATTATTTGAAGAAGTGTTAATAATGTTAACTTGTTATCTGAAGTAACAACTTTTGATGTCCTTCTCTCTCATGATGTCAGAACCTGGCTATGCCAATGATCAAGAAATACCTTTATCAGTACACTTATCATAATAAGCCAACAAAAATAAACACAATTCATGAAAGAAATAGGCCTAAACTTAATGGCAGTTATGTACCATGGTGGTATTTTACATTATGGCCACTTTTTCTAGTGGCCATAATGTAAAATCTAATGATTCCCTTCTGTGTAGGGAACAGAACGTTATTAGGGTGTGAAAGGGCCTTCCTCCTCCTACCCCACTTGAGATAGCTTTACATTTTGGTACGGTACCATTTATTTATCACTGGACGGCAACATAAATTTTTATTATTTATTAGTCACAGGCTAGCACACAGACCACCACTCTGTAGCAGCCCTATAGTCGGCTTATATAAATGCCAAATTAAACTTTCTTAAAAGCTCTAGCAAAATGTTGTGCATACTATGGCCATTACAAATATTACCAAATATGTTTTTTCATAGTGAAGATCTGTAGTCTGTAACTTTAGGTATATCTACTTATCATTATATTATTTGGTTAGTCCTCTTACCAGACCCCAGAATAAAACATGGTAGCGATTTCTTCATTGACTTTAATCTCAACTTACAATTGGGGAGCCTGGGTTCGATTCCTGAGTGGGACAGAAATGGTTAGGCAAGTTTCCTTTCATGAAATGCCTCTATTCACCTAGCAGTAAATATGCAACAGTTGTGGGGGTTGCATCCTGGGCACGGTCAATAGTAGTAGTCAGTAGGTCCCCAATAGATTGGGGACCTCAATATAAACTAAAATATACTGTATATGCAAAAGAGTTTCTGTTAATGACAACATGAATTTAAATTTTTCTTTTTTTTTACAACCTAAACTTTGATTATAAGTTTTAATATGTAAACAATAACTTATTACTAGTAAATAATAACTAAATAAGTAAAAATAACTAAATAATAATAATGACAACAATAATATTAAAAATAATTATAATAATAATAATTTTGTCAAGGGACAGGCAGCCGTGTATAAAACATGTTAGGCTTGTATCAAGGTCCCCTAGGTTGAAATACTGACCCTTTTCCCAGGATGCAACATATGATGGGGAAAGCATGCCCAACCATTTCAGTAATGCACAGGATTATTTGGAATAATCCTGTGGATTCTGTAATCCATAGAATTCTAAACTGTGAATCTAGAACAAACCCAACCATACTACCAGGACCCATACAAGGTATGGTCAAATCTGTAGCGAGTAAGCCTATACTTGCTCCATTATATCATCATCTTAATCACATAACTAATTACACAAGCTATAATCCTATCCCTATTTACAGGTAGCGGGTTTTCCACCCTCCTATCTTACTGTGAGGTGTAGTAACCGTATATAAGCCAGCGATTTGAGAATAGCAAAACAGTACAATCTCCAGTCAAGAATGTAGTACTCGGCGTGGGCAGTTTTAATCGACCTAAGACACGCTACAGTTTCGACACAGAGCAGACAGCAGACTACGACCGCATCCAGCTACAATGCTCTCGCTCCCCGAGTTCAGACACTCGCAATTCCCAATCGAGCCGCCACGCTCTCCCGCATAGAGCTCCACGACTCCGGCCTCACTCAGCTCTCTGCTCTGCTCCAGGCTTCGTCTCAACGTCTACGACACTGCTGTATCCAGGACTACTAAATAAATATGAAACTCACTAAACACTGTGTATCTAATCAACCCAACAGTGTAACATAATCGTACGTTACAAATCATACATTTGAGGCTCACAGTTTCCTCAAAAGTGAATTGATTTGATGAAAATTATCTGTGATCTCTTGCCATGGAGAGTGTTTACTATTAGGTAAATAGTCTCCGACTACCAACAGCTTTTATATAGTCAGTCATGGTGTACTGGTCACAGTACTCGATACGCCATTGCGAATGGAGAGCCAGGCTATCTACGGTTCTAATCCTTTCACAAGGAAGTGTTTTTTGGTGTGTATGTATATATGTATATATATGTATATATATGTATATGTCGTACCTAGTAGCCAGAACGCCATACTCGGCCTACTATGCAAGGCCCGATTTGCCTAATAAGGCAAGTTTTCCTGAATTTATATATTTTTCTAAAATATTTCTTATCAAATGATAAAGCTATCTATTTCATTATATATGAGTTAATTTTTTTTTAATTTGAGTTAAAATTAACGTAGATATACGACCGAACCTAACCA
This sequence comes from Procambarus clarkii, assembly GCF_040958095.1. Lineage (NCBI taxonomy): Eukaryota > Metazoa > Arthropoda > Malacostraca > Decapoda > Cambaridae > Procambarus > Procambarus clarkii. The sequence goes on along the minus strand of NC_091192.1, from coordinate 18,485,291 downwards.
ACCCTACCTAACCTAACCTAACCTATCTTAACCTAACCAAAACTAACATAACTACGTCAATACTTTATGATCTTAATATAATATAATAATAATATTTCAAATAAACCAACTAGAAACAATATATTGAAAATAAAGAAAATCACTCAGCCTATTAGGCAAATCGAGCCTTGCATAGTAGGCCGAGAAGTGTGTTCTGGCAACTAGGTACGACATATATATATATATATATATATATATATATATATATATATATATATATATATATATGAGTCCCAGTAGTACAGTCTGGTTCGTTCTCAACGCACAATCGAGAATTCTGGGTTCGAATTCCGTGTGGGACAGAAATAGTTAGGCACATTTCCTTTCACCTAATGCCCCTGTTTACCTAACAGCAAGTAGGTACTCAGGAGTTGGTCAGCTTGTTGTGGGGTTGCATCCTGGTCGGGGTCAGTAATTCAACGCCTGGAGGGGGAAGGGGACCGTGATAAAAAACTAAAATGTATGAATACACTCCAGCTTCCTATCTCCCGATACAGTGAACTATATATACATTATATATGTGAGAAAGCTGCAGGAACACGCAAGTCATAGGGTAAAATACAACCGTAGGTCTAGAGAGTATTACTTTTCTGCCAAGGGATATTGTCTCTTCCTTCTTCACTGTAACATTCGGCTGAGGTAAAAATTGTTCTGACATCTTGTAGTGATAACTCCGCCAACATGATGATAAATTTGAATGTATTCTTCGAAACATGCCGACCTGCAGCGTTCTGTTGTGTTGATTTAGGGGGAACCTGCAGCGTTGTTGTTATTGTGATGATGGTGAAGGAGTGGTCGCTTAATTTTAGTACATGGAGCCACGTTTTCTATGGTTAGTAATCGTGACAATTAATAAATAAGTAAATAAATCCTTTTTGTGTAATGAAATTTTAAAATAAAGTTAGATATATATATACACACACACACTAAAAGAATAGGGGTGGTAGGAGAAGAAAATATCAAAGAGTTCAGTGAGAATCTACAAGGTCTTCCCTGAGTACTCTCAAATTCAAAATTCAAAAATTCAAATGTTTACTCAGGTAAAGTACATACATACAAGGTGTGATACAAATATTGATGAATTTATAGATAGACCTAGTACATACAATGCCTAAAGCCACTATTACGCAAAGCGTTTCGGCAGGAAAAACACTAAAGACTAAAACTTAATACTAATTGAGATTTATTTATTTATTTATTTATATATATATATACAAGAAGGTACATTGGGTTTGTGAGAATACATTGGATAGTACAGTATTTACACTCTTGTAAAGCCACTAGTACGCGCAGCGTTTCGGGCCGGTCCTTAATCTAACAGATAATTTTAAGTAGGTAATTTCTATCAGAATTAATAAATGGTAAAGATACATGGCAAGAGAAAATTGAGATGAGAGAGCTTAGTAAGTATATTAAAGCACATTGTTATATTAAAGCTCTGATTGATTACATTGACAGCATGATTAGTAATTTAAACAAGATTAATGGACACCATACAGCAGATTGACAGCACATATAAGATTAAAGTATAAAATGTTTTAAGAAAATATAAATATAAAAATGGGGGGAACATGGCAGAAAAACAGCAAATAAATACAATTTGGTCGACAAACAGCATTGTTTATAAATAGTAGACATGGGTTAACATTTTGGGGGTGAGGTAGGTTACATGGAGTTAATTAGGTAATGCTTAGTTTTTATCTTAAACTGGTTGAGAGAGGTACAGTCTTTAACATGGTTGGGAAGGTCATTCCACATTCTGAGTCCCTTGATTTGTAGAGCATTTCTAGTTTGATTAAGTCGTACTCTTGGAATATCAAAAAGGTATTTGTTTTTGCTGTGGTGCTCATGGGTTCTGTTACAACCTTCAATGAAGCTTTTAAGGTCAGGATTGACATTACAGTTCAGCGTTATATATATATATATATATATATATATATATATATATATATATATATATATATATATATATATATATATATATATATATATATATATATATATATATATATTTTATTAAATATGACCGAAAAAGTAAGATTAATAATTCTAACACGAATTTTCTCAATCTTTCGTACATTATGCTTCACTGTTGGAGGTAAATCAAAAATCACTTCTCCAAAATTCATTTTTATTTCTAGTCTGACGCGACACGGGCGCGTTTCGTAAAACTTATTACATTTTCAAAGACTTCACAAATACACAACTGATTAGAACTTGCGTTTCCCTGATTTTATATCTACATTTGAGTGAGGTGGGAAGGGTGATGTGGCATTACATTTGAGTGAGGTGGGAAGGATGATGTGGCATTAGAGAATATTAATAGGGTATTAAAAGTATCAACACAAGACAGAACACGAAACAATGGATATTGAATAGAAGTGTTTGTAGAAAGCCTATTGGTCCATATTTCTTGATGCTTCTATATTGGAGCGGAGTCTTGAGGTGGGTAGAATATAGTTGTGCAATAATTGGCTGTTGATTGCTGGTGTTGACTTCTTGATGTGTAGTGCCTCGCAAACGTCAAGCCGCCTGCTATCGCTGTATCTACAGGAAAGACTGCTACCAAAATATACTAATATATATATATATATATATATATATATATATATATATATATATATATATATATATATATATATATAATACAAATGAGAGGATGTGTAGTGACTTAATATCTAACATATTCAGAGATTTGAGTAGGGGTACCGAGTGATGTCTGGGGCCAGAGTTGGATATTGTCCTAATAGCAGCTTTGTGTTGAGTAATTAGAGGACGTAAATGATTTTGGGTAGTAGAACCTCAAGCACAAATACCATAGTTGAGATAAGGATAGATGAGAGAGTAATAGAGTGTCACCAGGGCAGGGCGAGGTACATAATATTTGATCTTAGAAAGAATGCCAACAGTTTTTGAAACTTTTTTTGATATATTTAGAATGTGTCCCTGGAAATTCAGCTTGTGGTCAATGAGAACGCCAAGGAATTTGCCCTCTACTTTGTTACAAATTTGGGTATTGTTTATCCTGAGATGTATTTAATTTGAGGATTTATTGACAAACAAAATATAGAAAGTTTTCTCAATGTTGATTGTGAGTTTGTTGGCAGTTAGCCAGTGATGGACTTTATTTAACTCAGTATTCACTGTGACATTTAAAGCAAGGGGGTCAGGACTGGAGTAAATGAAGGTTGTGTCGTCAGCAAATAGAATTGGTTTGAGGTGTAGGGAGGCATTTGGAAGGTCATTAATGTAGATGAGAAAGAGGAGAGGGCCAAGTATGCTGCCCTGAAGAACACCAATGTTGATGGGTAGGGTGGGAGAAACTGAATTATTCAGAGAAACACACTGGAGCCTGTTAGTAAGGTAAGATTTGAGGTATTGCAGGGAGTGACCTCTGACTCCATAATGATGTAATTTAGTAAGAAGGTTTTGGTGGTTGACAGTGTCAAAAGCCTTACCCAGGTCCACAAATAACCCAACAGGGAACTCATTTTTATCAAGAGCTGCATGTATCAAGTTAATCATACTAATAAGTGCATCATTTTCACCTTCATATTAATAAGTGCATCATTAGTGCTTTTTTGGGTCTGAAGCTATATTGACAAGAGCTAAGTATATTGTGTTTGGCTAGATAAGAGTAAAGCTGCTTGTAGATTAGTTTTTCAAATATTTTTGACAAGTTTGGCATGATTGATATAAGTCTGTAGTTGTTAACTTCAGTGAGATTACCACATTTGTGGACAGGCGTTACTCTCGCTTTTTTCAGAATATCTGGAAAGGTTTGGAGTTCAAGTGACTTGTTGAAGAACAATGCAATAGCAGGGGCTAAAGATCTGGAGGCTTTTTTGTAAATTAAAGTTGGTATCTCCTCAAGGGCACTAGACTTGGTTTTTAGGGAAAGGATTATCTCATTAACATCAGTGGAATTTGCAAGCGTTAGGTACAGAGACTGTGGATAGTTACCTGTAAGATAGTCTTTAAATTAACATCAGTACTGGAAGATGGAATATCATTTGCAAGGGATGACCCAATGGAAGAGAAGAACCTATTGAACTCAACAGCAGAATCAGAGGCTGAAAGCTGACCATCGTCATTGGACAGGAGTGTTGGTTTGTTATTTAAAATCTTCTTTGATCCCAATATTTGTGAAATTGTGCTCCATGTTTTCATTCTGTTGCCCTTTGTTTGGGTAAATTTATCTTCATAGTATTTAGTTTTGGCTCTTCTAATTATTTTAGATAGCAATGAGGAGTAATTCTTTGAAAATTCTTTGGAGACGATTCCTAATCTATACTTCTTCTCAAGGTCATGTATTTTTATTAATGAATTTAAGTATTCCCTTTGTAAGCCAAGGGTATTCCCCAAGGGTGAGCTTACCCTAAGGGTAAGCTCACCCCAAGGGTAAGCTCCCTAAGGGTATTCCCCAATGGTGAGCTTTGTAAGCCAAGGGCCAACTCTTTATTTTCTTCTCCGAGGCTATGGGTCCTTACACTTGCACCAGAGGTAGTACCCCTTTTGGGTATAAATATCTATATATATATATATATATATATATATATATATATATATATATATATATATATATATATATATATATATATATATATATATATATATATATATATATATAGGGGGAAACCACGCATAACGCATTAGAGGGAATGTTTAGATCTCCTCCAATACAGTTTCTGTGTGCTTTTCTCCTACCACCCCCTTCCTTTTTTATTTTTTGTGCTTTATTATGTATTTGATGGTTACAAGATATACATGGGTTGATACAAAAATAATAATGCAAAAAGGTGCTTAAAGGTTATGGATCTCTTGAAAAACACAACAATGGGAAACATTGATGAATGTCACAGACGGGTTCGATCATTGTTGCAAGTCAAACACTTCTTCGAATTCCTCTGAAGTTGGACTAGTGCCCAAGACGCAAAAGGCATTTCCCCTCTGAATCGCAACACTGAGGCGCTGGAACAAGAAACTTTTTGCTCTCTGGTCTTTTGTAGCGCTGATCAATTTGTCCCCCAATTCCTTCAGGAACTTCAATGCACATTTTCCCCACGAACCGAGGGTCTCCGAGCCGATCGGAACAAAGCTGTAGCAGTGTGCTAGACCTCTATATTTAATAATTTTCTGCGATTCCCTGAAAGAAGCAGCACCACCGCTTTCACGTGTGCTGTAGTGGAGGTAGGTACTGGCCAGTGTGGCAGCGCACGTGTAGTCCCATACCACTTGCTTACCATCCTTCCAAGGTAGCAAGGTGACCCCATCAGGGCGCTTCTGAGGGTCGTTAGGTCTGGATAAGTGTGGTTCTCTTTGTGCCGGGCAGCGGGCTGTGGCGAGGCTCCTCTTGATGATGTCGTTGACTTCTTCATGTCTTGCAATTTTACCCTGTGATTTACGACATACCAGACCATGACGACCATATATATATATATATATATTAGTATATTTTGGTAGCAGTCTTTCCTGTAGACATATATTATTAAATATGACCGAAAAAGTAAGATTAATAATTCTAACACGAATTTTCTCAATATTTTTTATATTTCTTTTCACTGTTGATGGTAACTGAAAAGTCAATTCTCCAAAATTCATTTTTATTTCTAGTCTGACGCGACACTTGAACACGTTTCGTAATAACTTAATTATTACATTTTCAAAGACTTTAGTTTACACACACACAACTATAACTAAACAGAGTTTAAACAGCTTCGATTTTATACGTGCATTTGGGTGAGGTGATATGTTAAAACAGTTTTGGATGAGGTGAAAACAAACATTCAACACAAGACAGAATACGAAACAATGGGTATAATATTTTGTAAGTTAAAGGGAAGAATGGAAGTAACTGCAAAGGGCCTATTGGCTCATATTTCTTGATGCTTCTATATTGGTGCGGAGTCTTGAAGTGGGTAGAATATATTTGTGCATTAATTGGCTGTTGATTGCTGGTGTCGACTTCTTAATGTGTAGTGCCTCGCAGATATCAAGCTGCCTGCTATCGCTGTATCTATCGATGATTTCCGTGTTTTTTATTAAGATTTCTCTGATGATGGTCTGGTTGTGGGAAGAGATTATATGTTCCTTAATGGAGCCCTGTTACTTATGCATCGTTAATCGCCTGGAAAGAGATGTTGTTGTCTTGCCTATATACTGAATTCTTTGAGGTTTACAGTCCCCAAGTGGGCATTTGAAGGCATAGACGACATTGGTCTCTTTTAAAGCGTTCTGCTTTGTGTCTGGAGAGTTTCTCATGAATAGGTTGGCCGTTTTCTTGGTTTTATAGTAGATCGTCAATTGTATCTTCTGATTTTTGTCTGTAGGGATAACGTTTCTATTAACAATATCTTTCAGGACCTTTTCCTCCATTTTATGAGCTGTGGAAAAGAAGTTCCTGTAAAATTTAATAGGGGGTATAGGTGTTGTGTTAGTTGTCTCTTCAGAGGTTGCATGGCGTTTCATCTTCCTTATGATGTCTTCAACGAAACCATTGGAGAAGCCGTTGTTGACTAGGACCTGCCTTACCCTACAGAGTTCTTCATCGACTTGCTCTTCTTAGCAAACAACACAGAAATCATTGATAGTTACAGCGATAGCAGGCGGCTTGACATCTGCGAGGCACTACACATCAAGAAGTCAACACCAGCAATCAACAGTCAATTAATGCACAACTATATTATATCCACTTCAAGACTCCGCTCCAATATAGAAGCACCAAGAAATATGGGCCAATAGGCCCTCTGCAATTACTTCCATTCTTACCTTCAATACCCATTGTTTCGTGTTCTGTCTTGTGTTGAAAGTTTGTTTTCACCTCATCCAAAACTGGTGTAACATATCACCTCACCCAAATGCAGGTATAAAAAATCGAAGATGTTTAAGCTCTATTCAGTTACAGTTGTGTGTGTGTGTAAACTAAAGTCTTTGAAAATGTAATAAGTTTTACGAAACGCGCTCAAGTGTCGCGTCAGACTAGAAATAAAAATGAATTTTGGAGAATTGATTTTTCAATTACCATCAACAGTGAAAAGAAACATAAGAAATATAGAGAAAATTCGTGTTAGAATTATTAATCTTACTTTTTCGGTCTTATATATATATATATATATATATATATATATATATATATATATATATATATATATATATATATATATATATATATATATATATATATATATATATATATATAATATATATATATATATATATATATATATATATATATATATATATATATATATATTTATATATATATATATATATATATATATATATATATATATATATATATATATTTATATATATATATATATATATATTTATATATATATATATATATATATATATATATATATATATATATATATATATATATATTTATATATATATATATATATTTATATATATATATATTTATATATATATATATATATATATATATATATATATATATATATATATATATATATATATATATATATATATATATATATATATATATATATATATATATATATATATATATATATATATATATTTATATATATATATATATATATATATATATATATATATATATATATATTTATATATATATATATATATATATTTATATATATATATATATATATATATATATATATATATATATATATATATTTATATATATATATATATATTTATATATATATATATTTATATATATATATATATATATATATATATATATATATATATATATATATATATATATATATATATATATTTATATATATATATATATATATATATATATATATATATATATATATATATATATATATATATATATATATATATATATATGCAAACAAGCCTGAATGGTCCCCAGGACTATATGCAACTGAAAACTCACACCCCAGAAGTGACTCGAACCCATACTGCCAGTAGCAACGCAACTGGTATGTACAGGGACGCCTTAATCCGCTTGACCATCACGACTGGACAAAAGGAAGTGATAGCCGAAGCTATTTGAACCACTTCCCCGCCGGCACTCGGATGGTAATCTTGGGCATAGCATTTTATCAAATCACCTCATTCTTTGAGGCACACGTGAGGAACACAAATGCAAACAAGCCTGAATGGTCCCCAAGACTATATACAACTGAAAACTCACACCCCAGAAGTGACTCGAACCCATACTGCCAGGAGCAACGCAACTGGTATGTACAGGGACGCCTTAATCCGCTTGACCATCACGACCGGACAAAAGGAAGTGATAGCCGAAGCTATTTGAACCACTTCCCCGCCGGCACTCGGATGGTAATCTTGGGCATAGCATTTTATCAAATCACCTCATTCTTTGGGGCACACGTGAGGAACACAAATGCAAACAAGCCTGAATGGTCCCCAGGACTATATACAACTGAAAACTCACACCCCAGAAGTGACTCGAATCCATACTGCCAGGAGCAACGCAACTGGTATGTACAGGGACGCTCTTTTCCATGACTGTTACATCTAGAAAGGGCAGCTTCCCATCCTTTTCCATCTCGTAATGATGACGATTTACTATAAAACCAGAAAAACGGCCAGCCTACTCATGAGAAACTCTCCAGACACAAAGCAAAACGCTTTAAAAGAGACCAACGTCGTCTATGCCTTCAAATGCCCTCTTGGGGAATGTAAGCTCCAAAAAAAAAAAAAACCCAGTATATAGGCAAGACAACAACATCTCTTTCTAGGCGTTTAACGATGCATAAGCAACAGGGCTCCATTAAGGAACATATAATCTCTTCCCACAACCAAACCATCGCCAGAGAAATCCTAGTAAACAACACAGAAATCGTCGATAGATACAGCGATAGCAGACGGCTTGACGTTTGCGAGGCACTACACATTAAGAAGTCAACACCAGCAATCAACAGCCAATTAATGCACAACTATATTCTACCCACCTCAAGACTCCGCTCCAATATAGAAGCATCAAGAAATATGGACCAATAGGCTTTCTACAATCACTTCCATTCAATACCCATTGTTTCGTGTTCTGTCTTGTGTTGATGAATTTAATACCCTATTAATACCACCTCACCCCATCCACCTCACTCAAATGTAGATATAAACAAATCGGAGATGTGTAAGTTCTATTCAGTTGTGTATGTGTAAACTAAAGTCTTTGAAAATGTAATAAGTTTAACGAAACGCGCTCAAGTGTCGCGTCAGACTAAAAATAAAAATGAATTTTGGAGAATTGATTTTTTAATTACCACCAGCAGTGAAAAGAAATGTACGAAAGATTGAGAAAATTCGTGTTAGAATTATTAATCTTACTTTTTTTCGGTCATATTTAATAATATATATATTGTGTATATATATATATATATATATATATATATATATATATGTCGTACCTAGTAGCCAGAATGCACTTTTCAGCCTACTATGCAAGGCCTGATTTGCCTAATAAGCCAAGTTTTCTTGAAATAATATATTTTCTCTAGTTTTTTTCTTATGAAATGATAAAGCTACCCAATTCATTATGTATGAGGTCAATTTTTTTTTATTTTAGTTAAAATTAACGTAGATATATGACCAAACCTAACCAACCCTACCTAACCTAACCTAACCTATCTTTATAGGTTAGGTTCGGTTAGGTAGCAGAAAAAGTTAGGTTAGGTTAGGTAGGTTAGGTAGTCGAAAAAACATTAATTCATGAAAACTTGGCTTATTAGGCAAATCAGGCCTTGCATAGTAGGCTGAGAAGTGCGTTCTGGCTATTAGGTACGACATATATATATATATATATATATATATATATATATATATATATATATATATATATATATATATATATATATATATATATATATATATATATACATGTGAAAAATAGAAAATGCTTAACACTTTTCGGCTAATTCGCCTTCTTCAGAGCAAAGTAGAATGAAGATATATATATATATATATATATATATATATGCAGTATAACCACATATGAAAAATAGAAAATGCTTAACGCGTTTTCGGCTAATTCGCCTTCATCAGAGCAAAGTAGAATATTCTACTTTGCTCTGATGAAGGCGAATTAGCCGAAAAACGCGTTAAGCATTTTCTATTTTTCATATGTGGTTATACTGCATACTTGGATCAGTGTTTTTGTGATCATTGTTGCATATATATATATATATATATATATATATATATATATATATATATATATATATATATAACTGAAAACTCACACCCCAGAAGTGACTCGAACCCATACTCCCAGAAGCAACGCATCTGGTATGTACAAGACGCCTTAATCCACTTGACCATCACGACCGGACATAATGAGGTGATAGCCGAGGCTATTTGAACCACCCCACCGCCGGCACTCGGATAGTTATCTTGGGCATAGCATTTTACCAAATCACCTCATTCTTTGGGGCAACACGTGAGGAACACAAATGCGAACAAGCCTGAATGGTCCCCAGGACATATGCAACTGAAAACTCACACCCCAGAAGTGACTCGAACCCATACTCCCAGAAGCAACGCATCTGGTATGTACAAGACGCCTTAATCCACTTGACCATCACGACCGGACATAATGAGGTGATAGCCGAGGCTATTTGAACCACCCCACCGCCGGCACTCGGATAGTTATCTTGGGCATAGCATTTTACCAAATCACCTCATTCTTTGGGGCAACACGTGAGGAACACAAATGCGAACAAGCCTGAATGGTCCCCAGGACATATGCAACTGAAAACTCACACCCCAGAAGTGACTCGAACCCATACTCCCAGAAGCAACGCATCTGGTATGTACAAGACGCCTTAATCCACTTGACCATCACGACCGGACATAATGAGGTGATAGCCGAGGCTATTTGAACCACCCCACCGCCGGCACTCGGATAGTTATCTTGGGCATAGCATTTTACCAAATCACCTCATTCTTTGGGGCAACACGTGAGGAACACAAATGCGAACAAGCCTGAATGGTCCCCAGGACATATGCAACTGAAAACTCACACCCCAGAAGTGACTCGAACCCATACTCCCAGAAGCAACGCATCTGGTATGTACAAGACGCCTTAATCCACTTGACCATCACGACCGGACATAATGAGGTGATAGCCGAGGCTATTTGAACCACCCCACCGCCGGCACTCGGATAGTTATCTTGGGCATAGCATTTTACCAAATCACCTCATTCTTTGGGGCAACACGTGAGGAACACAAATGCGAACAAGCCTGAATGGTCCCCAGGACATATGCAACTGAAAACTCACACCCCAGAAGTGACTCGAACCCATACTCCCAGAAGCAACGCATCTGGTATGTACAAGACGCCTTAATCCACTTGACCATCACGACCGGACATAATGAGGTGATAGCCGAGGCTATTTGAACCACCCCACCGCCGGCACTCGGATAGTTATCTTGGGCATAGCATTTTACCAAATCACCTCATTCTTTGGGGCAACACGTGAGGAACACAAATGCGAACAAGCCTGAATGGTCCCCAGGACATATGCAACTGAAAACTCACACCCCAGAAGTGACTCGAACCCATACTCCCAGAAGCAACGCATCTGGTATGTACAAGACGCCTTAATCCACTTGACCATCACGACCGGACATAATGAGGTGATAGCCGAGGCTATTTGAACCACCCCACCGCCGGCACTCGGATAGTTATCTTGGGCATAGCATTTTACCAAATCACCTCATTCTTTGGGGCAACACGTGAGGAACACAAATGCGAACAAGCCTGAATGGTCCCCAGGACATATGCAACTGAAAACTCACACCCCAGAAGTGACTCGAACCCATACTCCCAGAAGCAACGCATCTGGTATGTACAAGACGCCTTAATCCACTTGACCATCACGACCGGACATAATGAGGTGATAGCCGAGGCTATTTGAACCACACCACCGCCGGCACTCGGATAGTTATCTTGGGCATAGCATTTTACCAAATCACCTCATTCTTTGGGGCAACACGTGAGGAACACAAATGCGAACAAGCCTGAATGGTCCCCAGGACATATGCAACTGAAAACTCACACCCCAGAAGTGACTCGAACCCATACTCCCAGAAGCAACGCATCTGGTATGTACAAGACGCCTTAATCCACTTGACCATCACGACCGGACATAATGAGGTGATAGCCGAGGCTATTTGAACCACCCCACCGCCGGCACTCGGATAGTTATCTTGGGCATAGCATTTTACCAAATCACCTCATTCTTTGGGGCAACACGTGAGGAACACAAATGCGAACAAGCCTGAATGGTCCCCAGGACATATGCAACTGAAAACTCACACCCCAGAAGTGACTCGAACCCATATTCTACAAAATATTCGATAATATTCTACAAAACCAAGAAGACTTCCGAACTCCTTATCAAAAACAGCCCGAAGCCGACAGAGAACCCTCTACAGCAGTCAAGCGTTGTATACATGTACACTTGCCCCCACGAAGGATGTAACCTTCAATGTAAGTACATAGGTATGACGTCGACCAAGCTGACGAGGCGTTTGACATGCCATCTTCAATCTGGTGCCCCTAGGAATCACATGAGACAAGCCCATGACATTACTCTAACAAGAGAAATGTTGAACAAGAATACTTGCATAATAGACAAAACCCAAGATTCAAGAAGATTACAAATTCTTGAGGCAATTCACATAAGAATAGAGCGACCTACCATGAACACCCAAATCACGGAACTATTTACTCTACCCACCATGAGAGTAAGGACAAGACAAGAACATATCGATGCCAACACAGAAGACAATGTCCAACATAACAGGCCAATTACACTGGATTAATCTTTGTGTTTAGATAGGAGATGCCTCGTATGGGCCAATAAGCCTTCTGCAGCCCCTATGTTTATCCCTTATGTATCCCCCCATGTTTTCACCTTCATTGTATTATCACCTGACCTAATGCGGGTATAAAATCAACTAGTATTGTAAGATCTGTTCACTTGAGAATGAACCATGGAGGTTCGAAACGTCGTGCAAATTATACAAATAAGTGTAATACACTCTATAGTAAATCACTTCTTTTCTTCACCTTAAAAGTACGAAAATGAGTTTTGGAGAACTCCTATTTCAATTAAGCCCTGATGCTAAGAAAATAGTTAGAGGGATAGAAGCCCTAAACCAGAAAATAATAAATACAGAATATGCGGTCATATTCAATGAAACATGTTTGAAAGAAAACCTGCTGCCAGTATACACCAATATATATATACATATATATATATGTATATATATATATATATATATATATATATATATATATATATATATATATATATATATATATATATATATGTATATATATATACATATATATATATATATATATATATATATATATATATATATATATATATATATATATATATATATATATATATGTATATATATATGTCGTACCTAGTAGCCAGAATGCACTTCTCGGCCTACTATGCAAGGCCCGATTTGCCTAATAAGCCAAGTTTTCCTGAATTAATATATTTTCTCTAATTTTTTTCTTATGAAATGATAAAGCTACCCATTTCATTATGTATGAGGTCAATTTTTTTTTATTGGAGTTAAAATTAACGTAGATATATGACCGAACCTAACCAACCTAACCTAACCTATCTTTATAGGTTAGGTTTGGTTAGGTAGCCGAAAAAGTTAGGTTAGGTTAGGTTAGGTAGTCGAAAAACAATTAATTCATGAAAACTTGGCTTATTAGGCAAATCGGGCCTTGCATAGTAGGCTGAGAAGTGCGTTCTGGCTACTAGGTACGACATATATATATATATATATATATATATATATATATATATATATATATATATATATATATATATATATATATATCTTGCTCAACGCCTTAAGCCATATTGATGCTCTGTCCACAGAGCATTCTCTCTCTCAAATCATATACACTGATGGTTCCCTACACCGCACCACGGGTGCAGGTGGAAGTGCAGTTGTCCTGACAATGGGCGATGGCTTGTAGTTTGAGTTTGGAGTCCGTATAAACAACTGGGCCTCTACCCTTCAGACCGAACTATTTGCCTTAATCCTTGCACTGAAATGTGTACAAGTCTCCGAACTTGATACATTAATTGTAAGTGACTCCTTATCATCCTTTATTGCTCTCAACTCTTTAAGACATAACTGTAACATGCTCGTGTCCGAAGCTAGACACAAATACAACAAAATTGTTAAGGATGGTAACAGAGTCCATTTCATGTGGTCTCCATCTCATGTGGGGCTCCGAATGCATGATAGAGCTGATAAGTTAGCCAAAGAATCTGCCTTTAAAGGAGCCGTTGAGTATAACCTTGGATTGTCAATAAGCAATCTGAGAGCAGCAGTACACCGAAAACTTCAACAAGATCTTGTAGATCTGAGGCAAAGTGAAATCGACACCAGTAATTCCATGTATCATCATACTATCATGCAAGAGGAGCCACACATCTATGGTTCATCCAATAAAATCAGCAGACTTCTAGATGTTACTACTGCTCGGCTTAGACTAGGTTACAAGTATCTCTGGGAATTCTCATTATTTGCTGATGTAGACCTGACCAAATGTAAACTGTGTCAACAAAATTATTCGCATACCCTCCGTCACTATGTGATGGAGTGCCAAAAGATACGTGAATTCAGAGACAATTCTATAACCAATGTACCAACGATGTGTCAATATTTCATTCAAAATTATCTGCTACCCGAAATTTTAGCCAAATATCCCCAGTTTGTTAACTGTAGGTAGTAACTGAGTGATTGTAACCTATCCACCGCTGCCCACTGAATGGGGGTCGGTGTGCAGGACAAACATATCAATTGTGACATTAGCTCTCCACATATGTCAGTTGCTTAATTTAGAAACTGTACTTGAGGTCGATCTCGAACCCATTGTTGATGTGACGACTTATATTGAATTTTGTAACTAGCTCATCAAGATTGTAACTTCCTTAGCTAAATGAATTGCGGGGTTCACTCCCTGAGCCCATTATGTGCCTCTGTAACCCTTTCCACTACCGCCCACAAGATGGGTATGGGGTGCATAATAATTGAACTAAACTAAGCTTTACCACGGCCGGTTGTCCAGCAGAGAGAGAGCCTCGTTACCTAATGCCCCGCGATGATGTGTCACACCTCGACCTATCATTGCACTACGCCAGCCCAGCCGCACTAATCTATCCCTATCTTATATACATACGATATGTGTGCATGGTGTTCAACCACTGCAAATTACCTCACGCCTATCATCACTCAGCAAAAATCTGCTAACAGAACTATAACAAATTCTGTCTTCGGACAACACAGCCCCCCCCCCATTTTAAGTTCCTTAACATGCTAAACATACAATCACTCCACACACTCTCATATGCTATCTACATGTACTAAACCTTGTTCCTAAATACTAATCTTGACCTGAAACGTTTCCTTGATAGGTGTAATACAACCCATGAGCACCTCACCAGAAATAAATATATCATTGATATCCCAAGTCAGACTAAATGTGTGCAAACGCTCCATGCAAATATAAGGCCCAAGTCTTTGGAACTCACTCCATGGTGAATTAAAATGTTGTCCAATCCAGCAGTCTGAGAGCAATAGTACAACAAGAACTTCATGTAGATCTGAGGCACAGTGAAATCGACACCAGTAATTCCATCTATCATCATACTATCATGCAAGAGGAGCCACACATCTATGGTTCATCCAATAAAATCAGCAGACTTCTAGATGTTACTACTGTTCGGCTTAGCCTCGGTTACAATTATCTACTGCAATTCTCATTATCTGCTGATATAGACCTGACCAAATGTAAACTGTCTACAAAATTATTCGCACACCCTCCGTCACTTTGTGATGGAATGCGAAAATATACCTGAATTCAGAAACAATTCTATAACCAATGTTCCAGCGATGTGTAAATATTTCATTCAAAATGGCCTGCTACCAGAAATTTTAGCCAAATATCCCCATTTTGCTAACTGTAGGTAGTAACTAAGTGATTGTAACTTATCCACCGCTGCCCACTGGAAGGGAGGCGGTGTGCCCGACAAACATATCAATTGTGACACTAGCTCTCCACATATGTCAGTTGGTTAATTTAGAAACTGTACTTGTGGTCGAGCTCGAATCCATTGATGATGTGACGACTTATACTGAATTTTGTAACTAACTCATCAAGATTGTAACTTGCTTAGGTATATGAATTGTGGGGTCCAGTCCCTGTGCCCATTATGTGCCTCTGTAACTCTTTCCACTACCGCCCACAATATGGGCAAGTGGTGCATAATAAATGAACCATGCCCTGACCAAAAGTAAAACCATAAAGTACCTAATTCAAGTTCAAGTATGCTTATTGAGACAAGGAAAAAAATACATCTCAAAGTGATAGAGTAGCTTAGGCTATTTCTACCCTCCCCCCCTTTATTTCAAGTCCCTCAAGGGGCGCACAAATTCAGTGAGTACAAATACACAAATCACAATACAAGAATCCCATTTAACATTTTAGGTTAATATAGTATTCTCTAAGAGTATAATAGTGTACATCCACCGCACTAAATTTTAACCCATTAACGTTCCAAGATAATATCTCAGTCTACTTTCATCCATGATTAATAATAAAACTACCTTTGCCCTGTCCGTCACATTCCATGAGATACGAGAGTTTCTTAGACACTCTCTCCTAATACTGTAACATTTTTGCTTTCTCCTCATTTGCACAACAGCTACTAATATCGAAAGTAAT
The DNA here is from genome assembly GCF_040958095.1 of Procambarus clarkii. Classification (NCBI taxonomy): domain Eukaryota; kingdom Metazoa; phylum Arthropoda; class Malacostraca; order Decapoda; family Cambaridae; genus Procambarus; species Procambarus clarkii. Next base: position 18,468,482 of record NC_091192.1, on the reverse strand, counting down.
ATTATTCATATATATTTTCTTTAATTCTGTATACCGTTTTACTTTAACCTTTGTTTCAACATTTGTCACTACAGGAGTTTGAACACCGCTAACACTACTAGAAAGTTAATTTTCCTGACTATCTTCTATCCTCAATACGTCATGTTCTTCCTTACTTTCTTCTTCGCACGTTTCACTTTCCATTTCACGTCCTGTTTCGCTTTCCATTTCACGTCCTGTTTCGCTTTCCATTTCATGTCCTGTTTCACTTTCCATTTCACGTCCTGTTTCACTTTCCATTTCACGTCCTGTTTCACCACCATCTTCACCTCGTCTGCCCTCCATAGCTAATTTTTCTAATGCCTCAATCCTCTTGTCTAGATTTTTTTTTTTTAGATATTCCAATATTTGAGCACCAACCTCCGAGTTCACTCGGTATGCAAGCATCTACCTCAGTTTCATTGTAAAATTTTACTCTTAAATCTAATCTTACCCTATTCCATTTATATTTTAAATTTATTTGTATTGATCTATGTCATTTATTGAAATCAATTATTGATCTCATTTTTGTTCTTTTAATTAAATTCATACTAATTATAAGTTAAAACTAAGCTTAATAAAATTTATTATCTTTAAGATTATTTTACTTTACAATTATCATTTGTCAAATTTTTTTATATATTCATCTTGTCAGTCTCTACTGATTTTTTGTTCTCTCCGCCAAACTTGTGTATCCTCCATGGCTATCTAGTGACCTTAATTCTACCTCTAATTGTTTCAATTCTTTGTTTGCTTGCATTTATTGTTGTGTCTTGCCATAATTATTCTCTAATTTAGCAGACTCAATACTTTGTAAGCTCTTATTGTATTGCTATATTATTATATTGTGTTTTGCTATAATTACTTCCTATTTTACAGCAGATTTGTTTTTCATCTGTTCATGTAATTGCTTATCTTATTGTATTGTGACATTCTTTTCTATATTGATATATATTTTCTGTCTATTGTTACTTACAGTGTTCCTGAGAGTACCTGTAAGCAATCTACCTCATTTTTCATTTTTGCTCAATTTTTTTTTGTATTGCTTAGTCTTGTTTATATTTTTGTTTTGTATATCTATATCTTGTGTTTTGTATAGTCCATGTTTATATGTTTTTTTCTTTAATCTCATTCTTTACCTAGGTTTCCTAGCCTAGCCATACTCCCTTACTCCATTGTACCCCTGTAAGCCCCTTTTGTGTTTGTTTGGTACAGTATTGTGTACATTTATTTCTTTTTGTTTTTCTTGTTTTTCCTGCAATCAGCTTTTTTTATGCAGTCAAGTATAGACCCAGAACTTAACCTCTTATCCACTATCTATGACAATAATCACTTTAATGATCTAAATTGCAGATATTTTGCAGCACATGATGTAAACAATGTATTAACTCATAGTCACAATATCTCTGTAATCAATTTGAACGTTAGATCCCTAGGTAAACACTTCGATGATGTTAGTGCCTTGATTGAAGCTATTGACAACAAATTCTCTTTTATTATACTTACTGAAACATGGTTGAAAGATGATACTACTCAACTCTTTAACATGCCTAACTACTCAGCAATCCACAACTGTCGTCAACTTCAGAGAGGTGGTGGCATTGCTCTTTACTACCACCAAGAACTAACATGCTTAAAAGAAATTAGAACTAGAGACTGCTATGGGGAGTATATCTTCGCCAGCTTCAGAGTCAAGGGTGCCGAGTCTATCCTGTCTGTGGGTGCAGTTTATAGAATTCCTAGCACTGATGTGTCCGAATTCAACTCAAACCTTAGAAATCTAATACTTGATAACAGACTGAACAAAAACCACCTAATTATCGCAGGGGACTTTAATATTGACCTCTGCGAGCCAGAACACCCTACTGCTGTTAGCTTCCTCAACTGTATGAATTCCTGCTTCCTCATACCCTTAATCACTAGACCTACTAGAATCACTGATAGCACTGCCACGACTCTAGATCACATCTGGACAAATATAACCTCTCCGCTTACTTCAGGTATAATCACCGATAGCACTACAGACCATTACCCCACATTTCTCTTAACTAACATTAGCAAACCACCTCTTGAGTCAAGAGAGATACGTTTTAGACTACACAATGAAACTGCTATAGACAATTTTATAACTGCTACTGATAATGTCAACTGGGAGTCCGAGTTAGGTAACATAGAGGACATCAACCTAGCAGTTCAATCTTTTCTTCAAAAAACTCTTAGCCTTTATAATACCCACTGTCCTATGCTTACAAAACAAGTCACAACCAAAAGGCTTAACAATCCCTGGCTTACAAAGGGAATACTTAAATCTATTAATAAAAAACATGACCTTGAGAAAAAGTATAGGTTAGGAATTGTCTCCAAAGAATTCTCAAAGAATTACTCATTATTGCTATCAAAGATAATTAGACGAGCCAAAACTAAATACTACGAAGATAAATTTACCCAAATAAAGAGCAACATTAAACAAACATGGAGCACAATTTCACAAATATTGGGATCAAAGAAGTCTTTAAATAACAAACCGACTCTCCTGTCTAATAACGATGGTCAGCTTTCAGCCTCTGATTCTGCTATTGAGTTCAATAGGTTCTTCTCTTCCACTGGTTCATCCCTTGCTAATGATATTCCATCTTCCAGTACTGACATTAAGGACTATCTTACAGGGAACTATCCCCAGTCTCTGTACCTAACGCCTATTAATTCCATTGACGTCAATGAGATAATTCTTTCCCTTAAAACCAAGTCTGGTGCCCTTGAGGAGATACCAACTCTAATCTACAAAAAAGCCTCCAGATCTTTAGCCCCTGCTATTGCTTTGCTCTTCAACAAGTCACTTGAACTCCAAACCTTTCCAGATATTCTAAAAAAAGCGAGAGTAACGCCTGTCCACAAATGTGGTGATCTCACAGATGTTAACAACTACAGACCTATATCAATCCTGCCAAACTTGATACAATTTTTTGAAAAACTAATCTATAAGCAGCTTTACTCATATCTAGCCAAACTCAATATACTTAGCCCTTGCCAATATGGCTTCAGGCCCAAAAAAAGCACTAACGATGCACTTATTTGTATGCTTAACTCGATTCATACAGCTCTTGATAAAAATGAGTTCCCTGTTGGGTTATTTGTGGACCTGCGTAAAGCTTTCGATACTGTCAACCACCAAAACCTTCTTCTTAAATTACATCATTATGGTGTCAGAGGACACTCCCTACAATACCTCAAATCCTACCTTACTGACAGGCTCCAATGTGTTTCTGTGAATAATACAATTTCTCCCACCCTACCCATCAACATTGGTGTTCCCCAGGGCAGCATACTTGGCCCTCTCCTCTTTCTCATCTACATTAATGACCTTCCAAATGCCTCCCAACACCTCAAACCAATCCTATTTGCTGACGACACAACCTTCATTTACTCCAGTCCTGATCCCCTTGCTCTAAATGCCACAGTAAATACTGAGCTAAATAAAGTCCATCTGTGGCTAACTGCCAACAAACTCACCCTTAACATTGACAAAACTTTCTATATTCTGTTTGGCAATAAATCCTCTAATCAAATAAATCTCAAAATAAACAATACCCAAATTTGTAACAAATTAGATGGCAAATTCCTTGGCATTCTCATTGACCACAAGCTGAATTTCCAGGGACACATTCTAAACATATCAAAAAAAGTTTCAAAAACTGTGGGCATTCTTTCTAAGATCAGATATTATGTACCACGCCCTGCCCTGGTGACTCTCTATTACTCCCTTATCTATCCATATCTCAACTATGGTATTTGTGCTTGGGGCTCTACTACCCAAAATCACTTACGTCCTCTAATTACTCAACACAAAGCTGCTATTAGGACAATATCCAATTCTGGCCCCAGACATCACTCGGTACCCCTACTCAAATCCCTGAATATGTTAGACATTAAGTCACTGCACATTCTCTGATGTGTATTATACATATATAAAACGCTAAACTATAATGCCAATCCTGATCTCAAAAGCTTCATAGAAGGTTGTAACAGAACCCATGAGCACCACACCAGAAATAAATACAGTTTTGATATTCCTAGAGTACGACTTAATCAAACCAGAAATGCTCTACAAATCAAGGGGCCCAGAATGTGGAATGACCTTCCCAACCATGTTAAAGACTGTACCTCTCTCAACCAGTTTAAGTTAAAAACGAAGCTATACCTAATAAATTCCCTGTAACCTACCTTACCCCTCTATTGTCAACCCATGTATGTTTTTTGTTTTTTGTTTTTTTTTCAAATCAACGCTGTTTTAATGTAATTTTCTGTAATAATTTGTAATTGTATTTGTGCTGTTTTTTCAACAATGTTCCCCCCTCTTTTACCTCTATTTTTATTTGTACTCAACGCATTTTTTTCTTTTTACCCATTAGTTTTAAGCTTTAGTCAGTAGTGTTTTTTCCTGCCCGAAACGCTTTGCGTAATAGTGGCTTTAGGCATTGTATGTACTAGCTCTTATCTATAAAGCCAACAAACTTTGTAAAATCTCTTTATGTATGTACCTTTGCCTAAATAAAAATTATTATTATTATTATATTGTCCTGAACCTTGTCTCCACAAGGTTTAATTTTTTCAGCTGCATTTCCTACTTTCCCTAGGCTCGCCTTAATTATCTCCGTTCCTTTCTCACACACAATGTTCATAGGGCTGTCATTGGCTTCCAGCTGTTTCCTCCATGCTCCTGCTGCACAATCTTTCCTTCCTTCGAGGATACATCTATCCTGCTTGTAGGACTAGTCCTGGAGTGTCTCAGATGAGGCTTCATGCGGCATAGATAGGAACCAGCATTGTGGCTGCCTCGACAATTGCAACAAGATAGGACGATTTTTTCACCGTTTTTAATCATGATTCTACACTCTCGAGAGTGGCGTTTCTTATCACAGTACCGACACCTGGGGTCAAACCGGCATTTCCAAGCCATACATTCCCAACGAGAACATTTCATGCATAATATGGGCTCCTCAATGTATTTTGCAACTTTCCTATACCTAGTCCTAGCACAAAAATTCTTTCTGGAGCATCACCCTTCACCAAGGCAACAACCTGGCTTTGTTTTTCACCACGAACACTGTTCCTCTTTGCCCAAACAACACTATCATTGTTGAGAAGAAGATAATCAGGATCCAAATAAGTTGGATACTTAAAAACTATGATCTTGGTGTGCATCATATTTTCTTCAAGAATAACAATCACACTATTCTCAAACCCATCCGTCGTAAGGTGTTCCACGGCCTCTTCTGTCCCAACTGTTATGTAGGGCCGGTGAAGACCCTCCTTGAATAGTGGTTCATATTCAAAAAACTCCTTAGCCAAACGAACCGTCCATTCCAGTTTTTGATGAAAGTTCAGTTGACACGTTGTAGGAATAACAGCCTCTTCCTTCTATTAGTCTGCATCTCTTGCGTCCTGCTGAGTAGGGTTTCATTTTCTGGTCTCTTTGTTATTTCATCTTCACTGTCACTGTCTCGCTGTCTGTGAATATTTCGCCGTTTATATATGTTCATTACTGCTTGATACGGCCTGGTATCATCTTGTCTGTCATCCTCACTCTCATATTCTTCAGGCCCAGTGCAGGATCGTCTATCACTTAGGCAGACAGCCTCAGCCATTTCCTCGACACAAAAGGCACTGTATCACTGCAACAGTCGAGAACAAATTCACAATATCCAGCTGCAGCAGCCACGTGCCAACACGATCGAAGAGTCGGAGCAACACGTCCACCTCGCATCATGCAGCAGACCGCACTAAGTACCTAATTTCATCCTCATAGTTTCCAACCTTGTGCTTCAAACTCACATTGTATCTTGTACTACCCAAGTCCCAATATTAATACTAAAGACATATATCCTTACCGAGCCCATCCTCCTGTTTAGGTAGTATTTATAATAACGATGAGGACCATAGTATATACCGACGAACAACGAAATTAGAGAGTAGACATCTGAACTATTGAGTTGGACAAACCGGAAAACTATTTATTTACTTGTGTTTCTTTGACTAACCAAACTAACCTAACCTTCCTAGGACCAAAACACAATATCTGAGGCCTAATATAGTACATATGTGTGCTATATTATGCCTAGGAATATTTAAGTTTGTTTTCTTTCATTTAATTGAAAATAATTCCTTACTAGTCAGTATACTACTATCTATAAGCCAAGAACGTATGAATTCTTGACGATTGACGACCGTCACAATGGGGAACTATTTCAACAGGAGGATGAGAAAGTGTTACCAGGCGGGTGACACTTTCTCTACAAGTGGGTGGGAAGCTGCATAATAAATTAACTAAACTCTTGCAGAAGATAATTTATAATACTTTACACTTAATACAGATTTATTGTTCAGTATAAAAGATTATGATATTGTAAAGGGTTTATAATCAAATTTAAGCTCCTAAAGATACAATTTCGCATGATAAATATTTTAAAACAACACCGGGCCTGTCCGGGAGTTGAACCCGGGACCTCTCGCACCCTAAGCGAGAATCATACCCCTAGACCAACAGGCCACTGAGAGAATTGCAATATATATGACAACTAAATCATTAGAAAGTGAAGCCTCTTACGTCGGCAGCAGCAACAGGAGGACCAGTCTCCCCGGGAGCCAAGCAAGCCACAACTACCAGCTGTCAACCCAAGATGGTTTAGTTTAGTTTCTCAAATGGTGATGAAAGGAAGTTTGTTAGGCCTATTAATGAACTCCTTACCAAGGGCGAGGCTGTCCGTACTGTCACCTAACGAGTTACTGGCCAGAGCAGAGAGTGTTTAACCGAGCGCCAACGTGATGTGAACACCATTCGTCAACTACGACCACTTATTTTAATGAAAGGGAGCAGTAGAACAACAGAAGTACACTTACATCGCATCAGGCTTGGATACCCATGTGCATGGGAAATAGGCTTACAGGTTCCGGAAGATTAGAGGAAATGTCAGCACTGTGGAGAAATGCCCGACAGACCACTGGAACATTATCTAACACAGTGCACAGTTACAAACCCATTAAGATTTCAACTTAGATTAAACAGAGCAGAAGTTGTTAAACACATGCGACAAAATCTTACTGAAGCGACCATACGAGTCATAAATACTCATACTCCGCCCAAGTAAAACAGAAACAAGCAACACTTAGTGGGCCAGCCAGAGGCTTAGGGCCCGCGCTGTAATATCCATGCAAAAAAAAAAAAAAAAAATGCGTCGTGCAGTGTCTTTCTGGAGAATGAATTTTAATCTTTCTTCGCGTATCTTCATATGTAGAGTTACTAACTTCTGAAATTAATTGTATTATCCTTTTTTGTACAGGTTCAAGGGGATTATATCCTCTCTGTGAGCACTAGGACAAAAGATTTTCAGTCCACAAAAACTCTCATTCAATCGTCAAACATCACCTGTGAATGATGTTTGACGCTGCTAAGATTTCAGTGTCATTTATAATGATATTGCTGGCAACATAAACACTGCATGCACTCTGGTATATATAATTATGCAACACAGTGAAATCACACTGGCGTAATATATCAATGAAAATAATTTTGAGGCAATGGAGTGGCTTCAACTCGCGTTCTGGTGATTCTCAGACACCTGCCACGATGACTCGGCACGATGGTACAGTCCACCAACCCAGGATGGTAAGTCCACCAACCCAGGACTGCTGAATTCTACTGCAGAGGAAAGAATAGGTTGGAGAGAAAAGGAGAGATGTTGGAGAGAAGAGAGGATTGGGGATAGGGAAAGATATAGTAAAGAATGAGTGACAGGGAAGAAGAAAATAGACCCTGTTGCATTCACAGGATGATGTTTGACGATTGAATGAGTTTTTGTGCACCTGAAAATCTTTTGTCCTAGTGCTCACGGAGAGGATATAAACCTACTTGAACCTGTACAAAAAAGGATAATACAATTAATTTCCGAAATTAGTAACCCTACTGTTACGACCCTGGGTTCCTCAAGTGGAAACCAGAGGTCAAATTGAACTAAATAAGCTACGTTAGATTAGCAAGACGCAAGTCGACGTGTCTTTGTTCGTTTCTTCCCTGCCAAACATAGGACGAATCTTGTTGCTCACAAGCATTCAGACTCTTGAGCTTGTTTTGATTAAGTATAACATTGTTATAAGATTAACTACCCTGAGAACGAGTAAAGTAACAATATGTTGCATAGGGGAAGATTTTTAATGTGTTTAGCTGCACGATCAATTAGGCTCCTCCCAGCACCACACAATGCAGGAGCCCCTGAGCTGGTCGCTGGAAGCTTCTTCTCTGTTGGCGTTCGAGGTGTGAACAGCGGGACTCTGTGGCTGCACCTCTCTCCCCTTCTTCCTTTCCTCTTACTTATTTCTCTTACCTTAAGTTAAGTATATCCTGTGTTGTAAGTGTGCCTACTCTGGTAGTAAAGATGGGTGAGACCTGGGGGTAGTATTTGCCAGTGTTTTGGGTACTCCTAAGTGTTGTGTTGTGTTGTGTTAGGGTACCACGTGGTCTCACTACCCTAAGCTGCATCAAGCTTCAGTTCTTAACCAGTAGTACTTTACCCTAGCTTGTTCTCAGTGTAAACCTTGTATCCTGCTTATGTGGACCAAGGCTTTTAACGTAAGACAGTGTGGTAAAGTAATTATTATTGTTATTGGTGTGAATGTATATGGGGGGTTGTTAAGGGGTTAATAAATAAGTAAGTTAAAGGAGTATCCATTTTTCCTGTGTAGGAGATCTATGATCAACCTCTAGGCTGACTATTGCTGTAATAAGCCACTACAAGGTTATTTTTATAGATTTAGTGGGGGCCGGGCCTCTGAGATCTCCCATATTTGATAACTCTTAATTCTAACTACTGCCCATACACCCATGTTATACTATATCCCCCATAGTACAGACTCTCCCATTTGTAACAAGTGGTTGGCCTGACCGGGAGGAACAGTAAATTGAAAAAAAAAATACATTTTTGAGTGCCAAAACTAAAATTCTTGTTTTCCGCAGAACGGTTGTGTGTTAGCCTAGGGTCCAGCTCAGCTAGCAAAGGATTTATTTTTACTGACTGGACACCTAGCTGGATCTCTTCACGATTGAGGTAAGTGTGGCCTTGTGTTAGGGGCTGTGCAAATTTTTGTTTTTTCCAATTTTTATTTTTTAATTTTTTTTTTTGGCTAGGAGCTAAATTAATTAGTGATGGAGGCTAAAATGCAGGAACTGGCAAAGGATCCTTCAGTGGTAGAGATCAAGAAGCTTACCAAGTCTAATTTAGTATTGTTAGGCAAGGAATTTGGCCTCGAGTTAAATGACGCGGATAAAAAGTGGACTTTGGTGAATGAAATATTACAACATTGTATGGATCAAGAACTATTGCCAGATGATACTCCTTTATGCCAGCCTAGCCAAGCAGAAAGTGCAGCTCATAGGGACAGAAAGATTGCTCTAGAGTTAGCAAAAATAAAATTAGAGGAGCAAAGACTCAAAACCGAGGAGGCTAGAATTAGAGCGAATGCCACTGGACCTCCACCTGCCGGGGATTCAAACCCCAGGCATTATGAGAAAAAGCATAACTTGCCTGAATTTTCAGAGTCGGACCCTGAAAGGTTTTTCAACCATTTTCAGAGATTGGCCATGTCCATGACCTGGCCAAAGGAAGAGTGGGTGAAAATCTTACAGGGAAGACTTAGGGGTAAGGCCCAAGATATTTTTATAAATATGCCTGACGAAGAGTGTTTTGAATATGATAAAGTCAGGGAACGTATTTTGCGGGCATATGAAATTACTCCTGAAGCTCACTGCCAAGCTTATCGCAACCTGAGGCCTACTCACTACCAACCGCTCACTGAATTTGCTAATGATCAAATTAGATTGTTTGATAAATGGATTCGCTCGGCAAAAGCCGAAATATACGAGGCATTAAAGAATGTAGTCATAATGGAACAATTTATAGATATTATGCCAGAGAATGTTTCACATTACATTAGAGGTAGAGTAGAGGTAGATTCTAAAATAGGGGATTTGGCCAAGATGGCAGAAAACTACCAGTTGGCGGGCAAAAGGCCCAATAAAAATAATTATACCCCACAGAGTAGCAAAACTTATACCCACAGCCAGACCAGACCAGCTCATTCTAACCCTTTAACTACTGCACCTTCTGTTTCAGACATAACTAACCCTGTTAAATTGTCTAACCCCACGACACCTAAGAGTGAACCGAAGGGTAATTCCGTTAGTAATATCTCTTCTCCCCGACGTATCTGTGGTCACTGTAAACGTCCAAACCACGTTATTAGCCGTTGTTGGCAACTGTACCCGGAAAAAAGATCCAATGCTCTAGTTGTGACACAGGGCTTGAGGCCTTCGGAAGGGTTAGGGAGTAAGACCTCCAACCCACAGTGGTTGGACTTGCTTACCCCATTCTTATCGAAAGGGAGACTACTTTTGTCTGAGGGTTCTTCCTGGAAGGACGTGGTGATCTTCCGAGACACCGGTGCCATCCAGACTTTAATTTTAGAGAGTGCTTTGCAAGGTGCCAACACTCGACACTGGAGAGGTGGTACTGGTCGAGGGTGTCACTAGTGATACTCGAGCAGTACCCCTCCATAAGGTTACCCTGGAATCTGATTTCCACAAGGGTGTTTGTATAGTCGGAGTCACTTCGTACCTACCTTTCCCTAATGTTGATGTAATAGTTGGCAATGATTTAGCAGGGGATAAGGTAGGGGACTCCAGACTGCCTATTATGTTGCCTACCCCTAAGGTTTGCCTGGATCCACCTGCCGCAGAGGATAATGTTGTGTACCCTGCGTGCGCGGTGACCAGGTCTATGGGACTTAATTGTAAGGGCAGCCCTGTGCTTGCCAAGGTGGTAAATCCCGAGGACACGAGGAACTTTCCGAGTGGTGAAAGCCAAGTGGACCTTGCGGACACATTCATGGCCCGACTCCATGACGTGGCCAAGGACATTGTGGAGAGCCTGCCACCGCTACCTACTGAGAGTAGTGGGGAGGTGGAGGAGAACACTGTTGAGCCTCGGCCAATGGCATCTGACCAAGGTCTGGACGCCTCCTTGAGTGAGTTACAGAAAGCTGACCCCAGTCTTGCAGATTGTCATGAGGCAGCCGTCTCTATGGAGGAAATTGTAGACGCAGCAACTGGCTACTACTACAATGATCTGATTTTGATGAGAAAATGGAGACCAAAGAGTGCTCCCTTGTCAAATGAGTGGGAGGTAGTCCACCAGGTTATGTTGCCGACCTGCTATAGAGAAAGAGTTTTGGCAGCTGCTCATGATGATCCTATGGGAGGACATCAAGGTATTAATATTACGTATCACAAAATCTTAAAGTATTTTTTCTGCCCCAAGCTGAAAAGTGATGTGGCAAAATTTTGTAATGCATGTATTGTTTGTCAACTTGTTGGGAAACCAAACCAGACTCCACCTAAAGCTCCTCTAATGCCTATTGTCGTGCCAGAGGAACCATTTTCTCATGTGGTAATGGACTGTGTTGGTCCATTACCTAGAACTAAGTCTGGTAATATTTACCTAATCACGATGACGTGTATCACTACTCATTACCCAGAGGCTTTTGCTGTAAGGAACATCCACGCAAAGACTGTTGTTGCTCGTATATTGCAATTTTTTTCCACTTTTGGACTGCCTCGAGTCGTGCAAACTGACAATGGTACTAACTTTAAGTCTGATATTTTTGAACAATTTTGTAAGGACCATGGAATAACTCATAAGGTTTCCAGCCCATACCATCCACAGAATCAGGGGGTAATTGAACGTCTCCATCTAACTCTGAAGCAGATGTTGAAGACATCGTGCGAGAGTTCCCACACCTTCTGGGATGAGAATTTACCGTATGTTTTGTTTGCGGCTAGAGAGGAATTACAAAGTTCACTGGGTTGTTCTCCTTTTGAGTTAGTCTTTGGCCATAAAGTTCGTGGACCCTTGCAAATATTACAGGAGAATCTGTTAGGGAACGTAACGTTAACCGAAGGTTCGGCTTTCTTTTCGCAACACCAGAGACTCAAGGACTGCAAGGCGGCGGCACTAAAGTATCTTGGGAAGGCCCAAGAAAAGATGAAAGAACGAAACGATGCTAAGGCTAAGTGGCGGGTATTTCAGCCTGGCGACCCTGTCCTGGTATTAAAGCCTCGACTAGGGAACACTGTTACGAACCCGGATCCAGCGTCCGAGCAAGGAGCAGTGACAACCACGCCATCTGTGGGTCAGCTCCCGAAACCCCTGCCAAACGGACAACGACACCTAGTGAGGACAGCGTGTACTGGCCTCGAGGACCAGTTTCCAGTCTGGTTCAGCGCTCAACACCGCCGCTCCTGACCTCTGGTGAGGTGGTGCTCGACGACAGCGCCATCTATGGACTGGATACGTCAGGTGTTTGTGCCCGAGCCCGTAAGTGAGATGTATTAGTGTCCCGGTTATTGATGACGTGTCTGTTTACAGAGTCGACCTGGGACCACTGTGTTGAAGGTTGAGTCAGTCTACCCGAGGCAGCCAGTCTCCATACTGTGAAGTTTGCTGCAGCTGTTGTGACGTCGTCCCCCCGGAAGAACACTGTGGTGTGTTAGCCTGCCAGTGGAGTGGCAGTGAAAGGATTTACCCGGGACCGACTGTTGGAGACGATAATCCACTGGGGTATTGAGGACAGGAGGGTGATTGGTGATATCACACGAGACTCCTGTCTAGGGCGTACCCCTTATATCGTTCGTGGAGTGGCCGTACCAGCCTTGGTGGCTCAGTACCTGCCAGCAGACCAGCTGGACGTGTGGTTGACGGCCTCCACGACGGTGCCCCCAGTGGACCTGTGTTTTGGCTGACCTGTGGCCAGGGTAGGCTCGGCATTCTCAGAAGACACGTCTTGAGGCCACGAAGAAAGCACCGCGGACTCAGCACCTAGCTTCGTGATCAAGAGTCTTCAGCAGAAGACTAGATTGTGCATGATCCCCTTGTAAAGTGTTAATACCCCTCCCCCTTGTGTACTCTTTTATTCTATATATTTAATCGGTGATGGTGAACATTATAATATTAAGTTCTTAACTTTCTTTCCCTACTCCCTTTTAAGTTACTTGCGTCACGGATCTCATCCCTTGATAGCCACTACTGGCTTGGGAACGGATACATATATCTTCCTCTAACAACATCAGAGTGAGAACCCCGTTGCGTCCCGAGAGGGCCGTAACAAACACTATGTTCCACAAGTACGAAGGCCCTTACATTGTGACAGAAAAGACTGGGGACCTCACGTACAAAGTGAGGCACTCTGACAAACGTAACCAGGTAATGCTCGTACACGTAAATCGGCTGAAGAAGTTCCAGGGCCCCAGGCCCATTGCACTAACCAATGTTTCCATTTCCAGTGAGGGAGGGGATGATTGTTCTGGGGACCCAACTAATCTCATTCTCAATAATTCTAGTTCTGTGAATGCTGTGGAGGAGGGACTGTCCCATTTGCAGATGGCCCAACGTAAAGAGGTGCAGTCATTGCTTGGTGAATTCTCCAGTCTGTTCGGGGAGGTCCCGACCCAGACTGATGCCATTTGCCATGATGTCAAGTTGATGGACTACACCCCCATTCGCCTTCAACCCTATCGGATGAGTCCAGAAAAGAAGGCCATCGTACGGAAGGAGGTCGACTTCTTGCTCCAGCACGGCCTCATCCGGCTGAGCCAGGGCTCTTGGTGCTCGCCATGCCTTTTGGTCCCCAAACCAGACGGCTCCTGGCGATTATGCACCGACTACCGGCAGCTCAACAAGGTGACCATTGTGGATGCCTATCCGTTGCCCCATCTCGAAGACTGCATCGACGAAATCGGGAACGCCACATATGTCTCGAAATTCGATCTCTCAAGGGGGTACTATCAAATCCCACTCACTGAACATGCTAAACAACTTACTGCGTTCGTGACACTCGAGGGTGTTTTTGAGTATCAAGTGTTACCGTTCGGCTTGCGTAATGCCCCTGCCACGTTCCAGAGGCTAATGAACTCTTTGCTCACTAATGTGGCAAATTGTCGGGAGTATTTAGATGATATTGTGCTCTTTGATAGTAATTGGGCTGACCACATAGCTAGGTTACGCCAGTTGTTCACAATTTTGAAGAATGCAAATCTAACCTTAAATGCAAAAAAGTGTCATTTTGGCCAAGGCACAGTGATGTACCTCGGTTATGAAGTGGGCCAAGGAAAAGTGTTACCTCGGCAAGATAAAATCAGTGCCATTCTGGAGTATCCCGTGCTTCAGTCTAAAAAGGACATTCATCAATTTATCGGTATGTGTGCGTACTATCGACGCTTTTGTCAGAACTTTTCCAGTGTTGCCACTCCTCTCACAGACTTGTTGCGGAAGGCCGTTAAATTTAAGTGGTCATCAGACTGTGCAGAGGCATTTAAAAATTTGAAATTGATCTTAGCTTCTGCCCCAGTACTCGCTAGTCCAAGGTTCGACAGACCATTTAAAATTCATGTTGACGCGTCTGACTCGGGTGCTGGTGCAGTGTTGTTGCAAACTGGGGATGATCAAGTGGAACACCCAGTATACTATTACTCTGTGAAATTTGACAAGGCGCAACGCAATTATTCAGTGGTAGAAAAAGAGGCGTTGGCGCTAGTGTTTACATGTAAAAAGTTTGAAGTTTACCTCACAGGTAATATAGTGGAAGTGTACACGGACCATAACCCACTAGTCTTCCTGACTCAGATGAAGGGGAAGAATAAACGCATCCTCAGGTGGGCATTGTACCTACAGGACTTCAATCTGTCTATTACCCACCAAACACACATCGAAACTACGACGTTGGTACAACGTTCAAACAAGTTTTAACCCTTCCTAACCAGTTATAACAACCAATATAGCAAGTTGTAACAACGTTCTAATACGTCATAAACACGTTAAGCCAAGATGTAATAACTTTATTACAAGTTGTAACAAGCGGAAAATAGAGACAGTTTCGGTTTGTGTTTCCAGGGTATCCACCTACCGGGCCAGCTCAACGTGATAGCCGAGGCTCTGTCCCGGTTGCCTGAGTAACGTTCATCTGAGCCACAGGAAGCCATATACCAACTGTCAGGCTGTAGTTATTTTTTTGTAGGTTCTCCTGTGGCATTAAATATTCCGTGTCCAATTTATTTACTTCCCTGTTTTTTTGTGTATGTGTTTTTTTCTTTCAGAGAATTCCTTTGTACTTTTCTTGCAGGGAAATTGTTGTTTTGATTGATTTTTCTTTTATGTCATAGATTTTCCTTTCTAGTCTCTACATACTCTTACAAAAAAATATGACTACTATTCTAGTAGTAACATTTTTTTTTCTCTGAAGGGGGGAGGAGTGTTACAACTCTGGGTTCCTCAAGTGGAAACCAGAGGTCAAATTGAACTAAATAAGCTACGTTAGATTAGCAAGACGCAAGTCGACATGTCTTTGTTCGTATCTTCCCTGCCAAACGTAGGACGAATCTTGTTGCTCACAAGCATTCAGACTCTTGAGCTTGTTGTGGATTAAGTATAACATTGTTATAAGATTAACTACCCCTGAGAACGAGTAAAGTAACAATATGTTGCATAGGGGAAGATTTTTAATGTGTTTAGCTGCACGATCAATTAGGCTCCTCCCGGCACCACACAATGCAGGAGCCCCTGAGGTGGTCGCTGGAAGCTTCTTCTCTGTTGGCGTTCGAGATGTGAACAGCGGGACTCTGTGGCTGCACCTCTCTCCCCTTCTTCCTTTCCTCTTACTTATTTCCCTTACCTTAAGTTAAGTATATCCTGTGTTGTAAGTGTGCCTACTCTGGTAGTAAAGATTGGTGAGACCTGGGGTAGTATTTGCCAGTGTTTTGGGTACCCCTAAGTATTGTGTTGTGTTGTATTAGGGTACCACGTGGTCTCACTACCCTAAGCTGCATCAAGCTTCAGTTCTTAGCCAGTAGTACTTTACCCTAGCTTGTTCTCAGTGTAAACCTTGTATCCTGCTTATGTGGACCAAGGCTTTTAACGTAAGACAGTGTGGTAAAGTAATTATTATTGTTATTGGTGTGAATATATATGGGGGGTTGTTAAGGGGTTAATAAATAAGTAAGTTAAAGGAGTATCCATTTTTCCTGTGTAGGAGATCTATGATCAACCTCTAGGCTGACTATTGCTGTAATAAGCCACTACAAGGTTACTTTTATAGATTTAGTGGGGGCCGGGCCTTTGAGATCTCCCATATTTGATAACTCTTAATTCTAACTACTGCCCATACACCCATGTTATACTATATCCCCCATAGTACAGACTCTCCCATTTGTAACACCTACATATGAAGATACGGGAAGAAAGATTAAAATTCATTCCTGGGAAGATGCTGCACGGCCTTTTGTAGGCTTACTCATAGGCCACTCAGAGCTGCGTCCCAATGTTCTGCTGTAGGCATACTGAGACAAGTTGGCTTCCCAAGTATCCTACCATACCAAGCTTCTTCCTTGAGGTTTCTTAAGAGATATTTGCTATTGATCAATATTATTACTGGTGGAGTCTGACACAAGACAAGCCGCACTCAGATCGCTCTTTTAGGAAGATGTCCTTGATGGCGACGCTTGTAATACCTACATACACATTGCATGTGATCAATGGCGAAGGAAAAGATAGCTCCATCATGCTCATAATGTATTATTGCCCTATGCGTTAGTATCTTAAGGTAGTGTTGCCTGACTACCACCCACCACCTGTTGACTCGATACAGGTGGTCTTAAGATGAGTGACGGCATTACTTTTGTAGCGAGTGAGGGTCACAAATTTCAGCAACCAGCACCATTACCCGGGCCATCACCGCCATGGCTGGCCCCTGGTGATAACACCCGGGGGCCACCATGTTCCTCTCTATGCGTTCGTGTTGGCTGGGACTATTGATCCTGCGTGTGTGTGTGTGTGTGTGTGTGTGTGTGTACTCGTCTAGTTGTACTCACCTAGTTGTGCTTGCGGGGGTTGAGCTTTGTCTCTTTGGTCCCGACTCTCAACTGTCAATCAACTGGTGTACAGATTCCTGAGCCTACTGGGCTCTATCATATCTATATTTGAAACTGTGTATGGAGTCAGCCTCCACCACATCATTTCCTAGTGCATTCCATTTATTAACTACTCTGACACTGAACAAATTCTTTCTAACGTCTCTGTGGCTCATCTGGGTACTAAGTTTCCACCTGTATCCCCTTGTTCGTGTCCCACCCGTGCTGAAGAGTTTGCCTTTGTCCACCCTGTCAATTCCCCTGAGAATTTTGTAGGTGGTTATCATGTCTCCCCTTCCTCTTCTGCTTTCCAGGGACATGAGGTTCAGCTTCTTTAGCCTTTCTTCGTAGCTCATTCCTCTCAGTTCCGGGACCAGTCTGGTGGCATACCGCCGAATCTTCTCTAACTTTGTCCTGTGTTTAACTAGGTATGGACTCCAGACTGGAGCTGCATATTCCAGGATTGGTCTGACATAAGTGGTATACAGGGTCCTGAACGATTCCTTGCACAAGTTTCTAAAGGCAGTTCTTATGTTGGCTAACCTAGCATATGCCGCTGATGATATTATTTTGATGTGGGCCTCTAGGGACAGGTTCGGTGTGGTATCAACCCCCAGATCTTTCTCTCTATTTGACTCTTGCAGGATTTCACCTCCCAGATGGTACCTTGTGTTCAGCCTCCTGCTCCCTTCGCCTAATTTCATTACTTTACACTTTCCTGAGTTGAACTTTAGCAGCCATTTTTTAGACCATTTCTCCAGTTTGTCCAGGTCATCCTGTAGTCTCTGTTTATTATTCACCTGTCTTGATTCTTCTCATAATTTCTCCATCATCAGCAAACATTGAGAGGAATGAGTTTATACCCTCCGGAAAATCGTTTACATATATTAGAAACAGGATGGGCCTAAGTACTGGGTCCTGTGGGACTCCGCTGGTGACATCTCGCCACTCTGATGTCTCCCCCTCACAGTTACTCGCTAATTTAAGAAGAAGGTTTTGGTGGTTGACAGTGTCAAAAGCTTTACGCAGGTCCACAAATAACCCAACAGGGAACTCATTTTTATCAAGAGCTACATGTATCAAGTTAAGCATACTAATAAGTGCATCGTTAGTGCTTTTTTTGGGTCTGAAGCCATATTGGCAAGGGCTAAGTATATTGTCTTTGGCTAGATACGAGTAAAGCTGCTTATAGATTAGTTTTTCAAAATTTTTTGACAAGTTTGGCAGGATTGATATAGGTCTGTAGTTGTTAACATCTGTGGGGTCACCACATTTATGGACTAGTGTTACTCTCGCTTTTTTTTTAGAATATCTGGAAAGGTTTGGAGTTCAAGTGACTTGTTGAAGAGCAATTCAATAGCAGGGGCTAAAGATCTGGAGGCTTTTTTGTAGATTAAAGTTGGTATCTCCTCAAGGGCACTAGACTTGGTTTTAAGGGAAAGGGTTATCTCATTGACGTCAGTGGAATTAATAGGCTTTAGGTACAGAGACTGTGGATAGTTACCTGTAAGATAGTCCTTAACGTCAGTACTGGAAGATGGAATATCATTTGCAAGGGATGACCCAATGGAAGAGAAGAACCTATTGAACTCAATAGCAGAATCAGAGGCTGAAAGCTGACCATCGTTATTGGTCAGGAGTGTTGGTTTGTTATTTAAAGTGTTCTTCGATCCCAATATTTGTGAAATTGTGCTCCAAGTTTTTTTAATGTTGCTCTTTATTTGGGTAAATTTATCTTCGTAGTATTTAGTTTTGGCTCGTCTAATTATCTTAGATAGCAATAATGAGTAATTCTTTGAGAATTCTTTGGAGACAATTCCTAACCTATACTTCTTCTCAAGGTCATGTTTTTTATTAATGGATTTAAGTATTCCCTTTGTAAGCCAGGGATTGTTAAGCCTTTTGGTTGTGACTTGTTTTGTAAGCATAGGACAGTGGGTGTTATAAAGGCTAAGAGTTTTTTGAAGAAAAGATTGCACTGCTAGGTTGATGTCCCCTATGTTACCTAACTCGGACTCCCAGTTGACATTATCAGCAGCAGTTATAAAATTAAATTGAAATTGAAATTGAAATTGAAATTGAAATTGAAATTGCAGTTATAAAATTGTCTATAGCAGTTTCATTGTGCAGTCTAAAACTTAACTCTCTTGACTCTAGAGGTGGTTTGCTAATGTTAGTTAAGAGAAATGTGGGGTAATGGTCTGTAGTGCTATCGGTGATTATACCTGAAGTAAGCGGAGAGGTTATGTTTGTCCAGATGTGATCTAGAGTCGTGGCAGTGCTATCAGTGATTCTAGTAGGTCTAGTGATTAAGGGTATGAGGAAGCAGGAATTCATACAGTTGAGGAAGCTAACAGCAGTAGGGTGTTCAGGCTCGCAGAGGTCAATATTAATGTCCCCTGCGATAATTAGATGGCTTTTGTTCAGTCTGTTATCAAGTATTAGATTTCTAAGGTTTGAGTTGAATTCGGACACATCAGTGTTAGGAATTCTATAGACTGCACCCACAGACAGGACAGACTCAGCACCCTTCACTCTGAAGCTGGCGAAGATATACTCCCCATAGCAGTCTCTAGTTCTAATT
Organism: Procambarus clarkii; assembly: GCF_040958095.1. Taxonomy (NCBI): domain Eukaryota; kingdom Metazoa; phylum Arthropoda; class Malacostraca; order Decapoda; family Cambaridae; genus Procambarus; species Procambarus clarkii. Next base: position 18,448,875 of record NC_091192.1, on the reverse strand, counting down.
TCTTTTAAGCATGTTAGTTCTTGGTGGTAGTAAAGAGCAGTGCCACCACCTCTCTGAAGTTGACGACAGTTGTGAATTGCCGAGTAGTTAGGCATGTTAAAGAGTTGAGTAGTATCCTCTTTCAATCATGTTTCAGTAAGTATAATAAAAGAGAATTTGTTGTTAATAGTTTCAATCAAGGCACTAACATCATCGAAGTGTTTACCTAGGGATCTAACGTTCAAGTTGATTACAGAGATATTGTGATTATGAGTTAATATATTGTTTACATCATGTGCTGCAAAATATCTGCAATTTAGATCATTAAAGTGATGATTGTCATAGATAGTGGATAAGAGGTTTAGTTCTGGGTCTATACTTGTCTGCATAAAAAAGCTGGTTGCAGGAAAACAAGGCAAGAAAGGCAAATTACAAAGTAGAATTAAGCTATAAAAGGGGAAAAATTTATAAACAATAATATACAAAACAAACACAATATGAACAACAAAAGAAAAAAATGAGGTAGCTTACAAGGGGCTTACAGGGCTACAATGGAGTAAGGGAGTAGGCGAGGCTAGGCAACCTAGGTAATAAATGAAATTAAAGAAAAAACATATAAACATGGACTATATAATATAAAAGATATAGAAATACAAAACAAAGATATAAACAAGACTATACAATACAAAAACAAATTGAGCAAAAAAAAAAGAAAAAATGAGGTAGATTGCTTACAAGTACTCTCAGGTACACTGTAAGTAACAATTTGCAATTTGAGATACAGGCAAAGCCAGGGGTACAATGGAGCAAGGGAGTATGGCGAGGCTAGGCAACCTAGATAATAAATGAAATCAAAGAAAAAGTTGAATAATAATGTACTTATTTATTACCCCCTTAACAACCCCCCATATACACTCACACCAATAACAATAATAATAACTTTACCACACTATCTTACGTTAAAAGCCTTGGTCCACATAGGCAGGATACAAGGTTTACACTAATAACAAGCTAGGGTAAAGTACTACTGGATAAGCACTGAAGCTGGATGCAGCTTAGGGTAGTGAAACCACGTGGGACCCTAATACAAAACACAACACTTAGGGGTACCCAAAACACTGGCAAATACTATCCCCAGGTCTCACCAATATTTACTACCAGAGTAGGTACACTTAGAAATCATACAATACTTAACTTAATGGTACAGGAACTTAAGGTAAGGGAAATAAGTAAGAGGAGAAGGGAGGGGATTAGGGGTGCAGCCACAGAGTAGGTCTCGTCCGCACGAACGCCAGCCAGAGAAGGCCCTCCTAGCGACCAGCTAGGCCTCCCATGTCGTGGTGCCGGAAGGAGCCTAATTGATCGTGCAGCTAAGCACATTAAAGATCTTCCCCTATGCAATGTATTGTTACTTTACAAATGATTAGAAAGTATTAGTAAGCAAAGTTGGTGCCTATGTTATTATTTAATAATCAACCCCCAGCTCAGGGTCGTAACAGTTACACCGGAACCAAAGGTACCCTTCCAAGAAAATGCTACACAGGATTAACTACACTGCCACCATCTGCCTTATAAATAACCCTTATAAATAAGAAATAACCCTCCTCCGCGAGGATATTAGAAACTTTAAGGCTAGCCAAGACCAACTCCAGCATGACTTGAATGATCTCCGTGAGGAAAACAATCTTCTGAAAACTGATGAAGCCATAAATAAACAGGAGGAAGCTCTCAGTAAAATGACTGCATGTATCAGTACATTATCCGCCCAACGTTCCGTCTCCCAGGAAGAACAAGACCAACAAAAGCTGCTAGACTCTGTTATTGTGTCGTCCCAAGATATACCTGTGGAACGTGAAGGTGAAAAGTGTGTCGAAATAGCTCAGGCTCTCATAAAAAACGAATTGCAGGTCATTTTAAACAAAACTGACATTATTGCTGCCTACAGAGTAGGCAAAAAGAATTCATCAGGTTAAAACCAGCGGAAAATTCGCCTGAAGCTGTCTTCCCAGTTCATGAAATCCCATCTTGTCCGGACAGCTGCATCCCCACGGAAGGGATTATACATCAACGAGTGCTTGACTAGGAACAGACAGCAACTCCTCTACCGCCTGCGTCAAATCCGTCAACAAAACCCAGATGCGATTCATCAGTGCTTCGTTAGAGATGGATTGATAAAGGTGAGAAAGACCGCAGAGGGCAAAATGTTTACAATTGCTAATGAAGAGAACCTCAATACTTTCCTCTCCCAATGTGGTTTGTCTCACCATATTATTGTTCTCAATGAATTAACTTAATTAACCCCCTTGTCAACTAGTGGGGCTAGGTATCCTAAGTCTCCTTGTTTCATTTTTTGACTTAATTTTTAACTTACTCTTCACTAGTCATTTACTGAACTTAATTAATTGAGTGCATTAATATTTCTTCAGGTCTTATTAATTACACAGTCATAACTGAACTATTTATAGTTAATAATCATTAGCTTAAATTTGCCTATGTTTATTATTCAACTTTTTCTTTGATTTCATTTATTATCTAGGTTGCCTAGCCTCGCCATACTCCCTTGCTCCATTGTACCCCTGGCTTTGCCTGTATCTCAAATTGCAAATTGTTACTTACAGTGTACCTGAGAGTACTTGTAAGCAATCTACCTCATTTTTTCTTTTTTTTTGCTCAATTTGTTTTTGTATTGTATAGTCTTGTTTATGTCTTTGTTTTGTATTTCTATATCTTTTATATTATATAGTCCATGTTTATATGTTTTTTCTTTAATTTCATTTATTACCTAGGTTGCCTAGCCTCGCCATACTCCCTTACTCCATTGTAGCCCTGTAAGCCCCTTGTAAGCTACCTCATTTTTTTCTTTTGTTGTTCATATTGTGTTTGTTTTGTATATTATTGTTTATAAATTTTTCCCCCTTTTATAGCTTAATTCTACTTTGTAATTTGCCTTTCTTGCCTTGTTTTCCTGCAACCAGCTTTTTTATGCAGACAAGTATAGACCCAGAACTAAACCTCTTATCCACTATCTATGACAATCATCACTTTAATGATCTAAATTGCAGATATTTTGCAGCACATGATGTAAACAATGTATTAACTCATAATCACAATATCTCTGTAATCAACTTGAACGTTAGATCCCTAGGTAAACACTTCGATGATGTTAGTGCCTTGATTGAAACTATTGACAACAAATTCTCTTTTATTATACTTACTGAAACATGGTTGAAAGAGGATACTACTCAACTCTTTAACATGCCTAACTACTCGGCAATTCACAACTGTCGTCAACTTCAGAGAGGTGGTGGCACTACTCTTTACTACCACCAAGAACTAACATGCTTAAAAGAAATTAGAACTAGAGACTGCTATGGGGAGTATATCTTCGCCAGCTTCAGAGTCAAGGGTGCTGAGTCTGTCCTGTCTGTGGGTGCAGTCTATAGAATTCCTAACACTGATGTGTCCGAATTCAACTCAAACCTTAGAAATCTAATACTTGATAACAGACTGAACAAAAACCATCTAATTATCGCAGGGGACTTTAATATTGACCTCTGCGAGCCTGAACACCCTACTGCTGTTAGCTTCCTCAACTGTATGAATTCCTGCTTCCTCATACCCTTAATCACTAGACCTACTAGAATCACTGATAGCACTGCCACGACTCTAGATCACATCTGGACAAACATAACCTCTCCGCTTACTTCAGGTATAATCACCGATAGCACTACAGACCATTACCCCACATTTCTCTTAACTAACATTAGCAAACCACCTCTAGAGTCAAGAGAGTTAAGTTTTAGACTGCACAATGAAACTGCTATAGACAATTTTATAACTGCTGCTGATAATGTCAACTGGGAGTCCGAGTTAGGTAACATAGGGGACATCAACCTAGCAGTGCAATCTTTTCTTCAAAAAACTCTTAGCCTTTATAACACCCACTGTCCTATGCTTACAAAACAAGTCACAACCAAAAGGCTTAACAATCCCTGGCTTACAAAGGGAATACTTAAATCCATTAATAAAAAACATGACCTTGAGAAGAAGTATAGGTTAGGAATTGTCTCCAAAGAATTCTCAAAGAATTACTCATTATTGCTATCTAAGATAATTAGACGAGCCAAAACTAAATACTACGAAGATAAATTTACCCAAATAAAGAGCAACATTAAAAAAACTTGGAGCACAATTTCACAAATATTGGGATCGAAGAACACTTTAAATAACAAACCAACACTCCTGACCAATAACGATGGTCAGCTTTCAGCCTCTGATTCTGCTATTGAGTTCAATAGGTTCTTCTCTTCCATTGGGTCATCCCTTGCAAATGATATTCCATCTTCCAGTACTGACGTTAAGGACTATCTTACAGGTAACTATCCACAGTCTCTGTACCTAAAGCCTATTAATTCCACTGACGTCAATGAGATAACCCTTTCCCTTAAAACCAAGTCTAGTGCCCTTGAGGAGATACCAACTTTAATTTACAAAAAAGCCTCCAGATCTTTAGCCCCTGCTACTGCATTGCTCTTCAACAAGTCACTTGAACTCCAAACCTTTCCAGATATTCTAAAAAAAAGCGAGAGTAACGCCTGTCCACAAATGTGGTGATCTCATAGATGTTAACAACTACAGACCTATATCAATCCTGCCAAACTTGTCAAAAAATTTTGAAAAACTAATCTATAAGCAGCTTTACTCGTATCTAGCCAAACACAATATACTTAGCCCTTGCCAATATGGCTTCAGACCCAAAAAAAGCACTAACGATGCACTTATTAGTATGCTTAACTCGATTCATACAGCTCTTGATAAAAATGAGTTCCCTGTTGGGTTATTTGTGTTTTTTTTTTTTTTTTTTTTTTTTTTAGATATATACAAGAGTTGTTACATTCTTGTACAGCCACTAGTACGCGTAGCGTTTCGGGCAAGTCCTTAATCCTATGGTCCCTGGAATGCGATCCCCTGCCGCGAAGAATCGTTTTTTCATCCAAGTACACATTTTACTGTTGCGTTAAACAGAGGCTACAGTTAAGGAATTGCGCCCAGTAAATCCTCCCCGGCTAGGATACGAACCCATGACATAGCGCTCGCGGAACGCCAGGCGAGTGTCTTACCACTACACCACGGAGACTTCTTAAATGACATCATTATGGAGTCAGAGGACACTCCCTGCAATACCTCAAATCCTACCTTACTGACAGGCTCCAGTATGTTTCTGTGAATAATTCAATTTCTCCCACCCTACCCATCAACATTGGTGTTCCTCAGGGCAGCATACTTGGCCCTCTCCTCTTTCTCATCTACATTAATGACCTTCCAAATGCCTCCCAACACCTCAAACCAATTCTATTTGCTGACGACACAACCTTCATTTACTCCAGTCCTGACCCCTTGCTCTAAATGCCACAGTAAATACTGAGCTAAATAAAGTCCATCTTTGGCTAACTGCCAACAAACTCACCCTTAACATTGACAAAACTTTCTATATTCTGTTTGGCAATAAATCCTCTAATCAAATAAATCTCAAAATAAACAATACCCAAATTTGTAACAAATTAGATGGCAAATTTCTTGGCGTTCTCATCGACCACAAGCTGAATTTCTAGGGACACATTCTAAATATATCAAAAAAAGTTTCAAAAACTGTTGGCATTCTTTCTAAGATCAGATATTATGTACCCCGCCCTGCCCTGGTGACTCTCTATTACTCCCTTATCTATCCATATCTCAACTATGGTATTTGTTCTTGGGGCTCTAGTACCCAAAATCATTTACGTCCTCTAATTACTCAACACAAAGCTGCTATTAGGACAATATCCAACTCTGGCCCCAGACATCACTCGGTACCCCTACTCAAATCTCTGAATATGTTAGACATTAAGTCACTGCATTCTCTCATGTGTATTATACATATATAAAACGCTAAACTGTAATGCCAATCCTGACCTCAAAAGCTTCATAGAAGGTTGTAACAGAACCCATGAGCTCCACACCAGAAATAAATACAGTTGTGATATTCCTAGAATACGACTTAATCAAACTAGAAATGCTCTACAAATCAAGGGACCCAGATTGTGGAATGACCTTCCCAACCATGTTAAAGACTGTACCTCTCTCAACCAGTTTAAGATAAAAACGAAGCTATACCTATTAAATTCCCTGTAACCTACCTTACCCCTCTATTGTCAACCAATGTCTGGTTTTTTTAAAGAGCGCTGTTTGTCGACAGAATTGTATTTGTGCTGCTTTTTCAGCTATGTCTTCATTTCATGTTTTCATTTTACTCTTTATGCTCAATTAGTATTAAGCTTTAGTCATTTAAGTTTTTCATGCCCGAAACGCTTTGCGTAATAGTGGCTTTAGGCACTGTATGTACTAGCTCTATCTATAAGTCAACCAATCTTTGTAAAAATTTCTTGTATGTATGTACCTTACCTAAATAAATATTTATTGTTTTTATTTATTTATTTATCCATTAACTATATCAAGCAATGAGGCAAGAAACATTGCTAGACTTGGAGAGTTCTCTTTCTTTGACTGTCAGTAATTACGGGACGGTTGTTAGCAAACTATATCCAGAGGATAAGAGGATCCAACAATTGACACAGACGGAAAGTTTAACATGAGTTTATTGAGAACAAATTATGATATTCATCACTATAAATCCCTACTCTGACACAGGCAATTGTTAAAATAATTCAGACATGGAAACGTATCAAAGATCACACACATTACCTCAAGACCACTCTCTGCCTCTCAATCTGGTGGATTCACTCTGTCTCTCCCTGGCTGTGTGATGGTCTCACAGACCAGCTTGCCACCCTGGTATCCAGCACTCTGTCTCCTAACTATCATACAGGGGTATATATACAACCGAATCAGGGGGAGGGGGGGGGGCGTTTTACACTGTTGTGGGAAAGTCTGGTGTGGTCCTGTTCCCAGCTGATTCAGTCTACACGGGGAAAAAGTGTTTTGCACACCTAAATAGTTCGTCAGCACATCAGGGCGTCAGCTTCCCCCTGATGTGCAAAAAAGCACTCAAGATGTACCATTAAGTTGTTTGCCAAGACTCTCAGGACTATTCATAAACAGGAACAAGCTGACTAGAGTGTAGCCAGAAAATATTTTAATTAACTCTAGCTGAATCTGAGGTCATAGGCTGACCTTACCAGGACGTTCCCATGGTGAGTCATGGGTGTACTCTCTGGGCGTTACAATAATGCAAGAGATTGACATGGTGGCACTTGAGTATTGTTGAGTGTTTTATGTACGAGAGTGTCCGTAGTTATTATTATTAACATCTTGATTGACAAAATTTAATTACAATTTTGCTTACTCTGAGGATTTCAATTAAGTCTTATTAAAGTGAGGATAATGCTGGTATTCACTGTCACGCAGGACAGAGGGTCATACATAAGACAACAGGTCTAAACTGTAGGCAGAAGCACACACATATATATCCTGGTTACACTCAATGTTTCAGTGTATGAATATGTAAAATCAACTTTCTATTGTTCACAACACATAGTGGAAGGGAAGGGTTCATAATTAATGCAGCTTAAAAAATAACATAAATTAAATTGTTATTCATTCTTTAAAATGGACAAGCAAATTTAGGATAAATTGTTAGAAAGTCGTCCAGTTCACCAGATTCAATGAAATAGTTACACAGTTGGTGGTATAATAGGCCAGGAGGTCTAAAATCTTTTACGGCTTCACATTCAACAATATAGTGTTATAGTAAATGCATTAAAGGTTTGTCACAAAGTTTGCAATCTGAATATTCTGGTAGTGGCTCAGCCTCACTAACTTGCCAGATGTGTCTATAGCCAAGGCGAACTACGGCAATGACTGTACGATAGTTTGTGCAGCTCGGTACCCACCCACGGGGTTGGCTTGGCTTCCCTTCCTTGAAATTGAGGCAACAGCAACTTTCAATAATTTACTTATTATGCATCCCATACCCATCCCGTGGGCGGTGGTGGAAAGAGTTACAGAGGCGCGTGATGGGTTCAGGAACTGTACCCCATAGTTGGCTTAGTTAAGCAAGTGACAATCTTGTGAAGCAAGTTAAACAATTGTTACCATTTCATACACACACATCCCTCTGACAAGTGCTCTTGCATCTTGGTTTAACTGGAAAAGGATTTCTCCAACTGTCATCTTTGTTCGAGTAAATACAATAATTAACTTGTATTACAAGAATGTATTACACTTATTATATATTTACACAACGTTTCGAACCTACATGGTTTATTCTTAAGTGATGGGACTGTACTGGATGTACTGGATGTATACCAATTACGGGCATAAGGTACATAATACAAATAGGTCTCCCAGGTCTCCCAGCAACACCAGTCAACACACTGCCAGGCCTCCCAGCAACACCAGTCAACACACTGCCAGGCCTCCCAGCAACACCAGTCAACACCGCCAGGCCTCCCAGCAACACCAGTCAACACCGCCAGGCCTCCCAGCAACTCCAGTCAACACACTGCCAGGCCTCCCAGCAACACCAGTCAACACTGCCAGGCCTCCCAGCAACACCAGTCAACACTGCCAGGCCTCCCAGCAACACCAGTCAACACACTGCCAGGCCTCCCAGCAACACCAGTCAACACACTGCCAGGCCTCCCAGCAACACCAGTCAACACACCGCCAGGCCTCCCAGCAACACCAGTCAACACTGCCAGGCCCTCCCAGCAACACCAGTCAACACTGCCAGGCCTCCCAGCAACACCAGTCAACACTGCCAGGCCTCCCAGCAACACCAGTCAACACTGCCAGGCCTCCCAGCAACACCGCCAGGCCTCCCAGCAACACCAGTCAACACTGCCAGGCCTCCCAGCAACACCAGTCAACACTGCCAGGCCTCCCAGCAACACCGCCAGGCCTCCCAGCAACACCAGTCAACACTGCCAGGCCTCCCAGCAACACCGCCAGGCCTCCCAGCAACACCAGTCAACACTGCTAGGCCTCCCAGCAACACCGCCAGGCCTCCCAGCAACACCGCCAGGCCTCCCAGCAACACCGCCAGGCCTCCTAGCAACACCGCCAGGCCTCCCAGCAACACCAGTCAACACACCGCCAGGCCTCCCAGCAACACCAGTCAACACACCGCCAGGCCTCCCAGCAACAACAGTCAACACCGCCAGGCCTCCCAGCAACAACAGTCAACACACCGCCAGGCCTCCCAGCAACACCAGTCAACAAAAGCACTGCACATAATAATAAGCAATAGGAAAGGCTTGGAAATGAAATAGGATTCTCTAGCGCGGACAGCTGGAGCATTGAGGTGGAACAGCTGGTCTCCTGCACCAGCTGCTTGGACCCTCTCATGCACCACCTAATCCCTTCCCAGAGATTCTGACCCTCTGTGCCATATTCTCTCTTCCTGTTCCTCTAGCCTCTCGTCGTCTCCAGCTACCTAAGGAAAGGATCTGTGCTAGGAACTTCAAAAGCCGTTGTCAACACGAAATGCACATTTTGTTGCGAATAAATGCATTATATTAATATCTATAAAGATTACAAGCTCACGGAAATTTAAAAACGAACCATTTTTAAATGTGACGAAGAGCTGCGGCGGGGCGGAGTCTGGGTTGAAGTGATAACATGTAAATCAAATTCACTGTCGAGGGAAGAGTCTTTTTCATCACTAACATTTTCCTGCAGCATTCATGGTATGCTATTTTAAACCTCATTTTACGTTTTATGGGATTAAAAGTAAGTGTGTATATTTAAGTGTGCACACTTTTATGTTGTCGTGTTTATTTATGTGAAATTATTTACTTAAGCAAAGGTATGACAAATTCTTATTATTATTCGGAGAGATTTGTAATTTACAAAATTTTCTTTAAACATTAAGTTTTGAAGATCGTTAAACTAAGTTCTGACGATTATATACTTAGCTTTAGATAATTAATTTTGGTTAGTTCAAGAATTGGAAAAACATGAGAAATTAAAAGTTTAAATGTCGAAAAGTCCGTCATCCACTCCTCTCAGCTTTGATCTAAAAGTTAAAAATAATGAGAACAATGTAATATTAAATAAATAAATATAACAATATGATTACCAGTTGTCACTAAATTAAGCCTCAATATATGTCCTTATGGCCGCCATGTTGCCGTCAAACGTTCTCCAGCTTAGACTGGTCGTGTTATCAGCTGGGCGAATTTGTTACAGGGGAAGTTGGTCGATCTCACCAGAGGGGTGCCTGTTCGATTTTACCACGGGGGGGAGCTGGTAGGTCTTACCAGAGGGAGAGCTGGTCGATTTTATCATAGGGGAGCTAACTCGTCGAACTCACCAAAAGGGGGGGGAGCTGGTCGATCATACCATAGAGGAAGCTGGTCGACCTTACCACAGGGGTATTGGACTGGCTGATCTGACCACGGGAGAGTTGCATGCATGGTTGATACTACCACAGGGAATGACTTGGTCGCTTTTAACAAAGTACATGCAATACAAGTCGTCCTCGTCACATACAGTGTAGGTCGTCCTCGTCACATACAGTGTAGGTCGTCCTCGTCACATACAGTGTAGGTCGTCCTCGTCACATACAGTGTAGGTCGTCCTCGTCACATACAGTGTAGGTCGTCCTCGTCACATTCAGTGTTGGTCGTCCTCGTCACATTCAGTTTTGGTCGTTCTCGTCACATTCAGTTTTGGTCGTTCTCGTCACATTCAGTGTAGGTCGTCCTCGTCGCACACAGTGTAGGTCGTCCTCGTCGCATTCAGTGTAGGTCGTCCTCGTCGCATTCATTGTAGGTCGTCCTCGTCACACATAGTCACATACGATGTTAGACGTGGAGCTGTAAGTCTGGTCCTCACCACACACTCAGACCTTGACAAAGCACTCGGGAGAGTGCGGAAGTCTTGGTGTAAATTCTTTACATATGTTTTACATATACTTAAGTGTGGGTTTTTATCCTATTATTGGTGTTATTATTAATAATAACTATTACTATTACAACAACGTATAGCCAGTAGGTATGCAATACGGGTAAGTTCTTGGAAAATTAATATATATAATGCTGTAAAAAGAATCTGGGTACTCAGTGATTGCTTTCATATGTACAGAAGATGGGTATTATTCCCTCAAACTTTGCTGTGATCTTTGTCTCAGACAGCTTAGGGAAGACGTCTTAAAGGTGCCTGAAGGTCGCCACCTCGTGAAACAATTACGTGTCACGTCGCCAGTCTTCAGGTACCTTCAAGACATCTTCCCTAAACTGAGGTGGACGTCACAGCAAAGTTTGAGGGAAAATAAGAGCCATTTTCTATGCTTTCGAGGCGCAACTAATCAGAAAATATCACTCACTACTCAGGAACAACAATTGTTGCATTGTGTAAATATTTATTGCATAGGGATATGTTCACGGAGCGGCGAGTCCTACTTCACGATGCACGTATATACTGGAGTTGACTTTAGTCTTGAACTGTGTGTCCAGGGATAGGAATTAACAGGGGAAACTCCAATCCATTACGGGTATATCACACTTGGAAGGGATCAGGATAACGATTTGGGATGGGACGGGGGAAAGGAATAGTGCCCAACCACTTGGCTGATCGGGGATTGAACGTCGACCTGCATGAAGCCAGACTGTCGCTCTACCGTCCAGCCAAAGTCGTTGGACAATAATAAAGTATACTTGCTGGAGGTCAGTACTCTTGTGATGACCTTAACCTCCCGGTTTGATAGGCCTATATTTATATATATATATATATATAACCTAACCTATAAAGATAGGTTAGGTTAGGTTAGGTTAGGTAGGGTTGGTTAGGTTCTGTCATATATCTACGTTAATTTTACCTCCAATAAAAAAAAATTGACCTCATACATAATGAAATGGGTAGCTTTATCATTTTATAAGAAAAAAAATTGAGAAAATATATTAATTCAGGAAAACTTGGCTTATTAGGCAAATCGGGCCTTGCATAGTAGGCTGAAAATTGCGTTCTGGCTACTAGGTACGACATATATATATTATATATATATATATATATATATATATATATATATATATATATATATATATATATATATATATATATATATATATATATTCCCATTTCTCACATTTTGCAGTGAGCTCCGCACACGCCTGTTGTCATGTACCACGTGAGTTAATTTAGTTCATTTATTATGCACCCCATACCCATCCTGTGGGCAGTAGTGGAAAGGGTTACAGAGGCACATAATGGGCTCAGGGACTGAACCCCACAATTCATTTAGCTAAGCAAGTTACAATCTTGATGAGCTATTATAAATGGATTCGAGATCGACCACTAGTTCAGTTTCTAAGTTAAGCAACTGACATACGTGGAAAGCTAGTATCACAATTGATATGTTTGTCCTGCACACCGCCCGCCATCCAGTGGGCAGCGGTGGATAGGTTACAATCACTCTTAGTTACTACCTACAGTTAGCAAACTGGGGATATTTGGCTAAAATTTCTGGCAGCAGAAAATTTTGAATGAAATAATTACACATTGCTGGAACATTGGTTACAGAATTGTCTCTGAATTCACGTATCTTTTCGCACTCCATCACATAGTGACGGGGGTGTGCGAATAATTTTGTTGACACAGTTTACATTTGGTCAGGTCTACATCGGCAGATAATGACAATTCCCAGAGATACTTGTAACCGAGTCTAAGCCGAGCAGTAGTAACATCTAGAAGTCTGCTGATTTTATTGGATGAACCATAGATGTGTGGCTCCTCTTGCATGATAGTATGATGATACATGGAATTACTGGTGTCGATTTCACTTTGCCTCAGATCTACAAGATCTTGTTGAAGTTCTCGGTGTACTGCTGCTCTCAGATTGCTTATTGACAATCCAAGGTTATACTCAACGGCTCCTTTAAAGGCAGATTCTTTGGCCAACTTATCAGCTCTATCATGCATTCGGAGGCCAACATGAGATGGAGACCACATGAAATGGACTCTGTTACCATTGTTTTAGATTCAGCTACTGGGAACAAAAGTTCTAAGTAGCACAGGTTATGGTGAGCTCGTAGTAACGATAAAGCTTCATCCAGCCCTGATACAGGAGAGTTTTGGCTCCCACTATCGCTTGAAGGTGGAGTTCAATTCCCAATTATCAATTGAACATGGGAGTTGTGTCCCACTGTCGGTGAACGGTAAGAGCTCAGCCTCCCAGTTAGTCAATAAGAGGGGGAATGATAATTAATCATTTCATTCTCTAATTCACCGGTTCCCAAACTGGGGGCCATGACCCTCTGAGAGGGTTTTTTTCAATATATAAGGGGCCATATGTCGAGACAATGACCAGCTAATGATACCACAGGAGTCCTTTTCTAAGTGTAGGTACATAGTCTCGAGCCCCGGCTTGGCGCAACTCTTTTGATAATTACTTACTTTACTAAGTGTAGGGGACCATTAATAAGGACTCTAAATGAAAAAGGGGTAATGACCGATAAGAATTTGGGAACCACTGTTCTAATTCACTTGGGGTTCGTGAGCTATATATAACTCATCCCACACACGAAGGTAATCCAATTAAGTGACGAGGTTAGGGTCCGTCAGAGCGCCTCCTCACGTCCTAGTTGCTTGTGTCAGACAAGTTATTGTGACTTACTCTCTCCTCGTGTAAACATTGTAATTATTTCTGTAAATAATTTTTTTTTAAATAATAGAAACATTACCGTTGTTGAAAGAAAAGACAAACAACGTTAATGGTGCGTGAGTAATTGTAATATATTCAAAGCTCTATAAATTTCATTGTAACACTAATCTATCAACTTTGTATGAACCACAATAATATTTTCTGTAAATATTAACTAATATTAATATTAGTTTGACCAGGATTTGAAGCTCGGTCTTTCTTCACTCAAACGAAGGTTCGAATCCCTGGACCCAAGGGCCCGCAGACACTATAGCGACAAATCACATTATAATTTAATTGTTAATACATAAATAATATGTATAGAGCCTGTCCGGGAGTTGAACCCGGGACCTCTCACACCCGAAGCGAGGATCATACCACTAGACCAACAGGCCATGTTCATAAAAGTCACATTCCTAGATTCCTAAATGTTAAATTTCAAACTATAGTTTTCATTTAATTATCTAAAATGTACGTGAGACTTGCCCGGAAGTTGAACTCGGGACCAGCGAGCCGACAGTACGGCTAAATAACACATGCGTCTAATAATAGTAATAAGAATAATTATTACTACTTTTATAAAGGGCTCAAATATCATTTTTAATTAAATTACTTTCTTTATTCCTTATACAAGTTTCCTTCTTGATATGCCGAGCTATGCTCACGACAGCGCCCGCTGTCACAGTGTCATGAATATACCTGAATATAATCTGAGGGACACTAATAGTAGTGGCCTCGGCGAGGACAGGAAGCCGGCAGCTTGTCAAAGGTCCCCCCCCCCCCATTTACGTGGATGATCTTTTCCAGTTTTAAAACCCAACAATTTAGGCATTTACGGCATCATAAAAAGTAGCTCCCGTACCATTCACCTGGACTGTCTGGGTCTCGAACCATCTCCCGTACTCAGTCCTACACTGTGTACCTATGAAAGTAGGTACTTTGTGGTTTTACTTTTTATTAAGGCGTAGGTTGGACAACTTTTTAATTCGTTAGGGGAGTGAGTTCCATAGACTAAGTCCCTTTATTTGCATAGAGCGTTTACACAGATTTAGTTTGACTCTGGGGATATCAAAGATATATTTATTTCTGGTGTGGTGAGTATGGGTTCTATTACATCTGTCCAGGGTTGCCAGATCCAAATTGCTAAAAGTAGCGAGCTGACGGTCAAAAAGTAGCGAATTTGCAAGTAGAGTAGCCCAATTTTTTGTTTAGTCAAATTGAATCAAATCAAATGTTTATTCAGGTAAAAGTACATACGTACAAAATGAGTTACAAACATAATGTTAGATTTCTAGATAGCGACAGTACATACAGACAGACGACATTCAAATTTAGTAAGTTTATCTTCCTTCTTTGATAGAACAGACTTGATGCTCATCTGCTGATACCTTACCTCCGATATATTTTGTCTGTGTTTTAATGTTTCACTGTGTTTCTTTAAATCACTTCTATGAGCTCTTATCTCAGTTCTACAAACTTTACAATATGCCATATTTGCATCTTCTTTCACTTCAGTCAGCCACTTTCCAAACACGGGATCCTTAAGCCAGGACATCTCAAACGCTTCCTGGTATTTAGACCACTTCCCCATTTTACACTTCTTTATCTTAACACTTAAGCAAATTCTAAAAGTAACAGCGGTAACTTCTTTTCTATATGCGGTAACTTGTGTCGAACTATCCTTCTGGAGGTCAGAGCCACATTAACAATGCAAGCACAGATGAAGCTGCCAAGTTCACTGTATGCTAATCCGCTCTAACGACAGTCATTTGATTCTTGGAAACACCTAAAGAGAAACCTAATATTTACAGTAGGCAACAGTGGGAGGTCACTTAACATAGACAGTACCCGGGATGAAGTATTAATGGCAATTAAGGTTGGGAAATCTATAGCCCCTGGGGAGGATTATCTTGCCTTGCGGTTACTTTTTCTTTGGGAAGTTCCTAGGATCAACGTCTCCAAGGGGTCGGTCTCTGACCTGGCCTCCTGCGGTAAGTGGTCTATTCAATCAAGCTGTTGGTCGCGGCTGTGATTTGTACTCATGATATTAAAAAAAACATAAAAATCATCATTGAGTTTCTTAACATTAATAGCCCAACTTGTTTTTAAAGTAGCCCAAAAAGTAGCAAGTAGCGAAATTAAAAATTTGGGAGCACGTGGCTCTGAAAAGTAGACCAATTCGCTACTTGTAGCCCAATTTGGCATCGCTGCATCTGTCAAGAAAGAGTTTCATATCAGGATTTTCATTTAGAAAGAAGATTTTGTACATGTAAATGGCACAAGAGAATGTTTGGAATGAGTGTATGTTTAGTATTGTTCTAATAGTAGATTTTTGTTGGGTGATAATGGACTTGAGATAATTTCCAGTAGTTGAATCCCCATACACAAATATCGTATGTAAGTTAGGGATAAATTAGCGCGTAGTATAATGAGAGCACAGCAGAATGGGGAACATAATATCTGATTTTAGAGAGTATACTGACCGTTTTATAGACTTTTGTTTGGCTATGTGTTGTATGTGGGTGCTGAAGATGAATCTCTTGTCAATGTATAGGCCAAGAAACTTTCCATCATTTTTATTGCTGATGTTATTATATATCTGAAATTGAATTTCATTTTACGATTTGCTTCAACATAAAATGTAGTAGGTCTTTTCTATGTTTAGAGTGAGTTTGTTGGTTGACATCCATGAGCAGACTCATTTTAATTCATTATTTACACCATTATTTAGTGTGTGTGTGGGTTGGGAGTCTGAGTAGAAGGGGGTAGTATCATCAGCAAATGGCATAGGTTTAAGAATGTTAGAGCCATTTGGCAAAAATATTAATGTGTATAAGAAATAGGAGAGGTCCTAGGATGCTGCCCTGTACTCACCTAGTTGTACTTGCGGGGGTTGAGCTCTGGCTTTTTGGTCCCGCCTCTCAACTGTCAATCAACTGATGTACAGATTCCTGAGCCTACTGGGCTCTATCATGTCTACATTTGAAACTGTGTATGGAGTCATGCTCCACCACATCACTGCCTAATGCATTCCATCTGTTAACTACACTGACATTGAAAAAGTTTTTTCTAACGTCCCTGTGGCTCATTTGGGTACTCAGTTTCCACCTGTGTCGCGTACTACCCGTGTTAAACAGTTTATCTTTATCTACCCTGTCAATTCCTCTGAGAATTTTATAGGTAGTGACCATGTCTCCCCTTACTTTTCTGTCTTCCAGTGTCGTGAGGTGCATTTCTCGCAGACTTTCTTGGTAACTCCTGCCTCTCAGGTGTGTCTCTTGGAAGATCGACAGCAAGAACCTCATACTCCCAATTATAAATGACCTAATTGCTGCACAGAGTAAAGGGTCTCGAATCTCCTTTGTATGGATACCTTCACACATAAATATAACCCATCATAATGAGACAGACATTGCAGCCAAATTAGAGTGTAACAAGGATGAAGTTGAATTAGATCTAGGTATCCCCATCTCTGCTGTCAAAACTGTATTGGTCCAAACACTCAGATCTGATAGGAAAGAAATTACTGACTCCCAACGACCTGAAAGTACTAGTATAAAAAGCTATGATCTGTTCAGATCTGAAACCTATATCTATGGGCAGCACAAAACGTCCACTAGACTGTGCGACACAGTGGTTGCAAGGATCTGGTTGGGTTACCGTTACCTGTGGCAGGTGGCTGCAGGTGACGGATCTCCCAATCCTGAGCACTCCAGTTGCAAACTCTGTGAGCAGGAACTACGGCACGATCTCCCGCACTACATCACCGAATGCCCAGTTATTAGACCTTTCAGACCAGTTGGCATGAGGTACCTGGAGCTTTGTAATTACTTTATTCATTCTCGTATTCTTGAAGATATCCTCACAGTGTTCCCAAAATTTGTCAGTGCAGGCTACTAAACATATGGCCCTGTATGACTAACCACCCTGCGAGATGGTGACTTTTATTACCACTGCTACCTTATTCAATCTTGTATTGATGATATCCTCATAATGCACCCAGAGTCTGCTAGTGCAGACTGCCCATCACATGCCTCTGTATGACTAACCATCCTGTGTGAAGGGGATTTTTTTTAGCATCACCTAGTTAGCTTTTTTGATACACTGTACTCCACTTCATATAGTCTAGGGTAGCTGCACTAATGCAGATGTAGCTTCATGTATTAATAAAAAAAATTAGTTCTGGGACTAGCCTAGTGGCATATCTCTGAACTTTTTCAAGCTTCGTCTTGTTCTTGACAAGGTACGGGTTCCATAATGGGACCGCATACTCCAGGATTGGTCTTACATATGTCGTATACAAGGTTCTGAATGATTCCTTACACAGGTTCCTGAAGGCTGTTCTGATGTTAGCCAGCCTCGCATACGCCGCAGATGTTATTCTTTTGATGTGGGCTTCAGGAGACAGGTTTGGTGTGATATCAACTCCTAGATCTTTCTGTCCGTTTCATGAAGTACTTCATCGCCCATTCTGTATCCTGTGTCTGGCCTCCTGTTTCCACTGCCTAGTTTCAAGTGGTACTCCTACGGTTAATGGTTGAGTGGGGAAGGTTATATCAATGATGGCTACATATTGACGTCTGTCACTAAGATATGATCGAATATAGTTCAGGGGCAGGGCCTCGAATGCCATAGTGATGAAGCTTTAGTAAGAGGTAGTTATGGTTTACAGTATCAAAGGCCTTTCTCACTACCCCTTACGGGTGATCAATAAGTGGAATGCACTGAAAGAAGTTGTGGAGCACAATAAACTACCACTCACAGCATAAGTATGGAATGCACAATAAACCACTGTTCACAGGAGGAGTATGGGGTGCACAATAAACTACCGCTCACAGGACGAATATGGGGTACACAATAAATTACTGCTCACAAGACGAGTATGGGGTGAACAATAAACTACGGCTCACAGGACGAATATATATAACAATAAATTACTGCTCACAAGACGAGTATGGGGTGTACAATACACTACTGTTCACAGGACGAGTATGGGGTGCACAATAAACAACCGCTCACGGGACGAGTATGGGGTGCACAATAAATTACTGCTCACAAGACGAGTATGGGGTGCACAATAAACTACCGCTCACAGGACGAGTATGGGGTACTCAATAAACTATTGCTCACGGGACGAGTATCGGGTGCACAATAAACTACCGCTCACGGGACGAGTATGGGGTGCACAATAAACTACCGCTCACGGGACGAGTATGGGGTGCACTATACACTACTGCTCACGGGACGAGTATGGGGTGCACACTACACTACTGCTCACGGGACAAGTATGGGGTGCACACTACACTAATGCTCACGGGACGAGTATGGGGTGCACACTACACTACTGCTCACGGGACGAGTATGGGGTGCACACTACACTACTGCTCACGGGACAAGTATGGGGTGCACACTACACTAATGCTCACGGGACGAGTATGGGGTGCACACTACACTACTGCTCACGGGAGGAGTATGGGGTGCACACTACACTAATGCTCACGGGACGAGTATGGGGTGCACACTACACTACTGCTCACGGGAGGAGTATGGGGTGCACACTACACTACTGCTCACGGGACGAGTATGGGGTGCACACTACACTACTGCTCACGGGACGAGTATGGGGTGCACTATACACTACTGCTCACGGGACGAGTATGGGGTGCACTATACACTACTGCTCACGGGACGAGTATGGGGTGCACAATAAACTACCGCTCACGGGACGAGTATGGGGTGCACACTACACTACTGCTCACGGGACGAGTATGGGGTGCACACTACACTACTGCTCACGGGACGAGTATGGGGTGCACTATACACTACTGCTCACGGGACGAGTATGGGGTGCACACTACACTACTGCTCACGGGACGAGTATGGGGTGCACTATACACTACTGCTCACGGGACGAGTATGGGGTGCACACTACACTACTGCTCACGGGACGAGTATGGGGTGCACACTACACTACTGCTCACGGGACGAGTATGGGGTGCACACTACACTACTGCTCACGGGACGAGTATGGGGTGCACACTACACTACTGCTCACGGGACGAGTATGGGGTGCACACTACACTACCGCTCACGGGACGAGTATGGGGTGCACACTACACTACTGCTCACGGGACGAGTATGGGGTGCACACTACACTACTGCTCACAGGACGAGTATGGGGTGCACACTACACTACTGCTCACGGGACGAGTATGGGGTGCACACTACACTACTGCTCACGGGACGAGTATGGGGTGCACACTACACTACTGCTCACAGGACGAGTATGGGGTGCACACTACACTACTGCTCACGGGACGAGTATGGGGTGCACACTACACTACTGCTCACGGGACGAGTATGGGGTGCACACTACACTACTGCTCACAGGACGAGTATGGGGTGCACACTACACTACTGCTCACGGGACGAGTATGGGGTGCACACTACACTACTGCTCACGGGACGAGTATGGGGTGCACACTACACTACTGCTCACGGGACAAGTATGGGGTGCACACTACACTACTGCTCACGGGACGAGTATGGGCTGCACAATATAATAAAGCTGCAGAGTTCGAGCAGCAACACATCAGTAGAATACTCTCCCAACAACACATTGAGTATGGAGAACGTGTTCTCTAGTGCAGGTGCATGCGACTCCACTTTTTAATTACTTGATTGTTATATTTCATAGCTGTTGCTGTGGCCTGTTGGTCTAGGGGTATGATTCTCGCTTAGGGTGCGAGAGGTCCCGGGTTCAACTCCCGGACAGGCCCGATTTTAAAATAAGGATTTATTATGTTAAATATTATAGTTATTGTGACGGTGTTCCCCCCCCCCCCCTTATGTTTCTCCCACGCCTGCTGTAAGAGTCATGTTCACTTTACCCGAGCGTTCTCTACGTCGCAGGCATCAGTTTGATATATGTGGGAGAGTGTAGTGTTCTCGAGGTGGCGAGAAATTTGTAAAAGAAGAGTATTTTGGGCTGTGGTATAGACCCTTTAGGAAGCCAATATGGCGCTGGCTCCTCTGTTTTGCCGCCAAAACTGTGTGACGTCAGTGACACCAGATTGGTCACCGACAGCGACGTGGCACAGGGAGCCAATGAAAACCTCCCATGGCGAATATGATGTCACGAAGGAAGGGGGTCCGGTCAGTGCGCGACTCTGGCGCCAGCAGTCTAAGACAGCACGTCAAGGAGGTCGGACGTGCGCTGGGGGGGTCCTGTCAGTTGGACAGTTTACCCCGTCTCCGGAGGATTTACGCATCACCCGTGGTCTGCCAGCACCTGTGGGGTCTTCCTTCGTTCATGTGTTGGACCAGAGAAGGAATTGACAGAATATTGAGCATCAAGTGCTCCATGGACAGGTGTTGTGCAAGAGTGGAGTCTAGGCAGCGACATATGCGACGGCTGATAGTTTCACAATGATGACGTAGTGGCTGGGCCAATCCTCCGTGAGGGAATCAGTCTGACACGACACGTCAAGGTGGACGGATGTGTGAAGGTTGATCCTGTCAATCTGACAGTAATACGCCACTCCCGTGGATCTTACGCGTCACCCGTAGTCTGCAAGTACGCCGGGAGGTCTTCCTTCATTCCATGTGTGGACCGAAGAGGGAATTGACGGAATATTGAGCGTCAAGTGCTCCAGGGTCGGGTGCTGTGCAGGTGAAGTCTAGGCAATATCGTCTGGGACGTCTGATAGCTTCACAGTGACGACGTAGCAGCTGGGCCAATCCACTGGGAAGCAGTGAAAGAAGACACTAATTGGGAATCCGAACGACTGCAGCCGAGACGTAGGTAGGCAGCCGTAGTTGGGAGGAGAAGTTGACAGCCGGGAGACCGACTCCAACCCTACAAGACGTGGAGGAAGGGCACGGACCCGCGGAGGACAGAACACGAAGACGACGCGTTTATTTTGGAACGTTGATTGGGTTCCTGGAGGACACGACAGGGTGTGTGTGGGGGCGTTCCCTACACGAGGCGGGAGCCTGGACCAGGAGCTACAACTCAACTCTCACCGGAGGATAGGTGGAAGTAGGTGATTCTAGTTTCACTCCCAATTCCCCTTTAGTCAGCTATATTATTTAGCCAGAGTATTTTGTATGTCGTGAGCAAGGCTCACCTATGTCACAGTAAGGCACAAGTGTGCAGAGTGGGGCTACATAGAGCACTCACGGTATCTATTATTATTATTGGTGTGTGCAGGCACCCGGAGTAATTAATGAATTTACTGTGTTGATAACATCTTTCATGAGACTTTAATATGATCATTTAGTGAGAGAATATATATATATATATATATATATATATATATATATATATATATATATATATATATATATAAATGTACCAGTATTTGGTGTTAGGCTATGTGCCCAGTAACTATATTATTACTATTATTGATATCTATGATTTATGTATATATATATATATATATATATATATATATATATATATATATATATATATATATATATATATATATATATATATATATATATATATATATATGTCTATGCTTGTGTATTGAATGACCATTCAGGTGTGCAGTGATCAATTGAATATTCGCCCACGAAAGGAATTACTGAGAACTCCAGTAATATATACTTGTATGCGTTATCATTAAATGAAGTGCAGTGTGTTATACCATGATAGTGAATTATTGTGTTCATTAATATAGAAATGTTTGATTGAGCTCAAGATCAGTGCAGCGAAGTATTTACGTTCTATTGCTATTGTCTCAGATATTGTTGTTTGAACATGTAGTGATCCTTGAGAATTTTAAGAAACAGGCATATTTCGCCAACAAACAAGTGCAGTAAGAGATCATTTGACATTGACGTGAGGGGGAGCATTGCCAGCTTGGCGAGTTCATGATTATATGTGGGAACGAGCGACTTACGCATGAAATAGCTGTTTACTTGTTGATATACGGATGTGATGTCTTGAGTTTTAAGTAAAACACAAAATACCTTGGCGTTTGTATCATCCCCTCCATATTTCTTGTGGCTATATAATACATGAAAGGAGATAGAGTGATAGAAATAAATACCTGCCTGATATCAGACCTATTGAGTGTGCTCTTGCCACTTTTACCACAATTCAACGAAACCACTGACGTGTTACTGGACACAGGAAACACCAGTTGGCGACCTTGTGGTTAATAGTAGAGCCCTTGCCAGGGCGGGCACACAGCTGTAAAGAGAACAAGCTGTGTTCTCACTCATTCTCGATCAGAGGCCGGTTGGGATTGACTGGGATACTCTCCTGGCGTACAGTGGCGCCGCGAGGATAGAGTGAAGACCCGCAGGGCTACGGTGAGTAAGGGTTATTGCTGATAGTGCGACCGTTGAGAGGATATCTTGTATACTGTTGCTCACCCCTCTTATGGTGAACCCAGACATTATATATGTTTTTATGCGTAATTGCAACATTAGGAGCTTAAATTTGAAAATAAATTCTCTACTGTCACTGGAAAGGGTACCCGGTGGTGCCCGGGTCTGTCTCTCCTATCATCCTCTCTTCCCTCTTTCCTCTGCAGTTTACCCCTGTCTTTACCCTACTCGTATAACTACTCCCCCTTCTGCCCCTCCTCCGCTTATTTTATTTACTTTATTTTATTCATATATATACAAGTAGGTACATTGGGATTGTGAGGATACATAGCATAGTAATTACAATCTTGTAATTACCCTCAAAAGCCCTCCTTTTGCCCTCTCTCTCTCCTCTTTCCCCTCCTCCTTTCCTCCCCTCATTTCTCTCCCTCCCTCAGAATAAACAATACCAGCAAACACAGCATAACCGCAATATTACTTTTATAATTATTACTTTGCTTCAATAATTTAACGATGTAATTAGAAAATGATGTGGTTATGTTGTGTTTAACTTGCCATGTTATTAACGAAAATGTTTTGAACAAATATCTGGAAAATTGAACCCCTATTTTGGACTTCGTAGGAGTTCCTGGGATTTGGAATAGGGGCCGATCCTTCTTTAAGTGGTGCGACCTTGACCACACTATGACACTCCTCACAATCAAAAATCGCCATTCAAAATTTTGTGAGGCTAGCCCCTAGTATCTGGCCTGTAACCTTGGACAAACTGATAAAAAACAGACACATTATCTTGTATAGATACAAGACGGGGGGGCGGGGTACATGGCTGCAACTGGTCTATTTTCCCCTTCTTCTAAGTCACCATTCTTTATTATATTTTTCCCTATCCTCAACCCTTTCTTCTCCTCTCCAACATCTCTCCTCTCTTCTTCCCTCTGCAGTAAGTAGAAAACTAAAAATACAGCTCCAGGCGAGGACAAAATCACTTACAACATGCTGGCCAAGCTAGGAGAAAAGGGTGAAGAAGTCTTCTTGAATCTCATCAACAGAGTAGCGATGACAAGAACTCGACCACTCTCTTGGAACAGTGTAATTATAGTTCCCATTCCAAAACCTAAAGACCCAGGAAATCCAAGACCCATCTCATTAACCAGCTGTCTGGCCAAAACTGCAGAAAGAATGGCCCTTAATCGAATTGAATGGAAAGCCAATCCACTACACTAAAATATGTTTGCTTACAGAAAAGGTGTTGGAACCACAGAATGCCTTACCTCCCTCCTGGATCAAATCAATGACAAACCTGGAATTCTTATTTTCCTAGACCTTGAAAAAGCCTTCGAGTTAGCCAGTGCTCCAGCTACACTGTGCTGCCTTGTGGATAAGGAAATCAAAGGACACGCTCTTGCCTTTGCCAAAGGAAGCCTGCTTAACCGAGAAGCTAAAGTCAAATTCCAAGGAAAAACATCGATCTCAAAGAGGCTGGAAAATGGAACTTCGCAGGGAGGAATACTAAGCCCTTTCCTCTTCAACTGTCTCATGGAACAATTCATGAAGCTCAAGCTACCAAAAGCCAAACTTCTTAACTATGCAGACGACTTTGTGGTCACCATCAATGGCAAAGGCGCAAGGAACCATGCACACTGTGAAATCATCCACGTGTGTAATGTGAAAAATAATAGTAGTAGTAGTTGTAGTAGTTAGAAACAGTTGATTGACAGTTGAGAGGCGGGCCGAAAGAGCAGAGTTCAACCCCCGCAAGAACAACGAGGTGAATACAAAAATGTCTACATATTATCAGCAGGGAAGCGGAACGCATAGCAGTGAAAATAAACAGCAATAAAACAAAAGCTATGGCCGTTAAAATGAGAACTCAAGACATCAGACTCGCAATACAACGACATGAAATTGAGTGGTTATCTCTTTTCAATACCTAGGAGTCATAATAGACAACCAGTTGAAATTCACTCAAGAAATTGAATATCTTCGGGAACGCTGTAAAGCCAGAAACTCAGCTTTGCGCTCCTTGACCAGTCTTAGAGAGGGTGCATCTCCACCAGCACTCAAAATGTACTACGTTCAAGCAGTTAGGTCACTCATTGACTATGCTGCTCCTGCTCTTACATCCCTCAGTGATAACCAATGGGAGAAACTGGAAGTGTCTCAAAATGATGCTCTGAGAACAATGCTGGGAGCACCTATATGGTCGCGTAGAGAGAACCTTAGAATGGAAATCAGTTTACCAGCATTAGAAAACAGGATGAAACAAAGGATAGCCACCATAACAGCAAAACGTATTGGAACCACCGCCAGTCTGTCAATCAAAGACAGCATACAGAGATCCTTTCAGGAAAACCTTTAATATAGAACAAGCACATGGATGGATAATCTGGTCAAGATTCTAGAGAAAGTGGACCTGAAATGGACCATTAAAAACAAAGGGGAAGATAGACCATATCAACACTTTCGGCAGCCTCCTCCATGGGAAGGTTCGAATCTAAAGATAATCATTGAAGGATTACCCGTTAAAAAATCAGCATGTGACTCGCAGAGGCTGAAAGCAGTCATATAACAACAAATGGAAACCATCTCAAGACCCACAACAACTCACATCTTCACAGACGGGTAAGTTGATCAAGAAAGAGGTTCTGCTGGGGCAGCAGTTTACACTAACAACCATGAAGCTTACTGGAGCATGAATAGTGGGTGCTCAACATTGCAAACAGAATTATATGCCCTGAAGGAGACAATAAACTATACAATTGAGAATAATTTACATGATGTCATCATTCATACCTACTCTAAATCATCGCTCCAGGCATTGTTATCCAGTCAGCACAGAGATAATATACAACTCCTCACAGAAATTCAACATATAGGAAAAGAAACCCATAATCTAGGGCTGTCAATCACCCTAACTTGGATAACACGTCACATTGGCATAGATGGTAATGAAAATGCAGACTCACTAGCAAAAACTGCCACTGCTCTACCAGTTGTACAGGTTGAAATACCTCCAAGTTTTTCACAGATTAAGGAGCAAATGAAGAAGAAAATTTTCTCAATTATCAAAAGTCGCCATAGAGCCAAAGTAGCCGAAGGGTGATCCAATGCGGTATGGTACGAACAAGCCACTGGTTACTCCTCTTTCAAGCCTGACAAAAAGATATCCAGAGACATTGCAGAAGCAATACACAGACTCAGACTTGGTTACAAGTGCTGCTGGGAGGTAATGAACCCAGTAGTTAAAGAGTGTTACATCTGTGAAACAGAAGCAGAGGCGCCACTATTGCACTACTTACTATAATGTGAAGCTGCTGAAGCCCTACGCATCAAACTCAACATTAATCCAACGACAACAGCTGCATTAGATGCACATTCCACAGCGACTACTATGATTAGAAAAGCCGTTGAGGAATGGGACTCACTAGTGAGCAGTCTGCATCTACATCCGCCATCAAGATAATTTAATAAAACAAGACTAAAACCAGTGCACTAAAACAGAAGCGATAAACAGACAGGGAAAGAGGAGGAATCCACTCCTCCATTTTAAACCTATAGCCAAATATCACAGAAACAAGGTTATCGCGAATAACCGAACTCAATTACGGGCTCACCATAGCCCGTGCTACATGGACACTTCGTTCTGAGTAGCTAAATCTGAAACAACACAAAAACAGCAGGCAGTAAGTTCTGGGTTGGTGGACTTTTGTACCATCGTGGCCGAGTCGGTTAAGGCAGGTGTTTGAATATCATCAGGACGTGAGTTGAAGCCACTCCATTTCCTCAAAATGATTTTCATTGATATATCACGCCAGTGTGATTTCACTGTGGCACAATTATATATAACAGAGTGCGTGCAGTGCTTATGTTGCCAGCAATGTCATTATCAATGCCATTGAAATCTTAGTAGCGTCAAACATCATTCAAAAGTTGATGTTTGACGATTGATTGAGAGTGTTTGTGCACTGAAAATCTTTTGTTCTAGTGCTCACAGAGAGGATATAAACCCACTTGAACCTGAACAAAAAAGGACAATAAAGTTAATTTTAGAAATTAGTAACCCTACATATGAAGATTTATTTATTTATTTATTTATTTATTTATATACAAGAAGGTACATTAATTGGGTTTATGAGAGTACACATATAGCATTAATGATTACACATTCTTGTAAAGCTACTTGCATGCATAGCGTTTCAGGCATGTTCTTAATCTAACAGAAAAATTTAAGTAGGTAATATGTATCAAAACTGAAACAGAAAGTACAGGCACATTTGTAAGAAAATTTGAAGAAAATTAGCAGTTAAATTAAAGTGAAGTTTGAGGCTTATCAAACAGGTACATTGTAGCATAATTTGAGGTTTATTTCTAGGTACATTGTAGCAAAATTTGCTTTCAACATAACAACCATGATATAAGATGATGGCAGTGAATACAACGGTGAAGTTGTATGGCTTAGGCACACATTTTGGGGGGAGTGGGCAGCACACGATACAGTGCGAGTTTAAAGCACTACGTAGGAAACTATGAGGATGAAATTAGGTACTTTTTGGTTTTACTTTTGAATAAAGCGTACGTTGGACAACTTTTAAATTTGTTAGGGAGTTCCATAGACTAAGTCTCTTTATTTGCATAGAGTGTTTACACAGATTTAGTTTGACTGGGGATTTCAAAGAGATATTTATTTCTGGTGTGGTGATTATGGGTTCAATTACATCTGTCAAGGAAGAGTTTCAGATCAGGAATTGCATCTAGAAACAAGGTTTTGTACTTGTAAATGGCATAAGAGAATGTGTGGAGAAAGTTCATGTTTAGAATGTTTAGGAATTTAAACAGGAGAGCTGTGTGTTCTCTTAAAACTGAGTTTGTTATTGTTCTAATAGCAGATTTTTGCTGAGTGATGATGGGCTTGAGGTGGTTTGCAGCAGTTGAACCCCCATGCACAGATCCCGTATGTAAGATAGGGATAGATTAGCGCGTAATATAATGAGAGGAGAGCAGAGTTTGGAACATAATTGATTTCAGAAAGTACACTTACCGCTTTTAAAACTTTATTGGTTGCGTTGTATGTGCGTGTTGAAGTTGAGTCTCTTGTCTTGGCCAAGGAACTTTCCATCACTTTTATTGCTGATGTCTATCATCAATAGATGATTCATTGTCTATCTGAAGCTGAATTGCATTTGTCGATTTGGTTCCAAATAAAATGCAGTATGTCTTTTCTATGTTTAGTGTGAGTTTGTTGGTTGCCATCCATAAGTAATCTATTTAATTGGTTATTTACATCACTATTTAGTGTGTGGAATGGGGGTCTGAATAAAAGGAGGTAGTATCGTCAGCAAATATTATAGGTTTAAAAATGTCAGAGAAGTTTGACAGTTCATTGATGTATATAAGAAACAGGAGAGGTCCTAGGATGTTGCCCTGTAGCACCCTTACGGTTAATGGTAGAGTGAGGGAGGTTACATAATTTTTGTCTACATATTGATGTCTGTCACTAAGATTGGATCGAATATAGTTCAGGGCAAGGGCCTCGAATTCCAAAGTGGTGAAGTTTAAGGAAGAGGTAGTTATGGTTAACAGTATCAAAGGCCTTTCTCAGATCAATGAAGAGTCCAATTGGGAACTTATTTTTGTCAAGGGCTGTGTTAATGATATTAAGCAGGCTAAAAATTGTATCATTGGTACTCTTTTGGGAGCGGAAGCCAAACTGACAGGGACTTAGTACGTTGAATTTTACGAGGTAGGAGTAGAGCTGTTCATAAATAATTTTTTCAAATATATTGATAATATAGGTATAGTTGATATTGGTCTGTAATTGTTTATGTTTGCCATATTGCTTCTTTTATGAACTGGCGTTACTCGTGCTTTTTGAAGATATCAGGGAAAGATACGCGAAGAAAGATTAAATTAAATTGTCCAGGAAGGACAATTTAATTCTTATTAATTAAGAATTAATTAAAAAGATTCATTAATCTTAATGAATCATTAAGATTGTAATAAACTAATGTCATTAATTCATTAAAATTCATTCTCTAGGAAGACGCTGCTCGACGTATGGTGTTCACATCACGTTGGCGCTCGCTTAAACACTCTCAGCTCTGGCCAGTAACTCGTTAGGTGACAGTACAGTCAGCCTGACCCTAGGTCAGGAGTTTTTTAATAAATAAATAATAAATATAGATATGTTTATTCAGGTAAGGTACATACATACAAGTGATGTTACATTAATGGATTGATATATAGATAGAGCTAGTACATACAATGCCTAAAGCCACTATTACGCAATGCGTTTCGGGCAAGAAAAACATTAATATCTAGAACTTAATACTAATTGAGCATAAAGAATAAAAAGTGTTGAAAACAAATACAAATAAAGATAAAAAAAAGGGGGAACATGACTGAAAAAGCAGCACAAATACAATAGGTTGACAAACAGTGTTGATTAAAAAAAATAATAATAATAAAATAACAGACATGGGTTGACAATAAAGGAGTGAGGTGGGTTACAGGGAATTTATTAGGTAGTGTTTAGTTTTTATCTTAAACTGGTTGAGAGAGGTACAGTCTTTAACATGGTTGGGAAGGTCATTCCACATTCTGGGTCCCTTGATTTGTAGAGCATTTCTAGTTTGATTAAGTCGTACTCTAGGAATATCAAAACTGTATTTATTCCTGGTGTGGTGCTCATGGGTTCTGTTACAACCTTCAATGAAGCTTTTGAGGTCAGAATAGGCCTAACGGACTTCCTTTCATCACTATTTGAGAAGCTAAACTAAACCATCTTGTGTTGACAGCTGGTAGTAGTGGCGCGCCAGGCTTCCAGGGAGAATGATCCTCCTGCTGCTGCTGCTGCTGCCGCAATAGGCTCCACTTTCTAATGATTTAGATGTCATATATATTGCAGTTCTCTCAGTGGCCTGTTGGTCTAGGGGTATGATTCTCGCTTAGGGTGCGAGAGGTCCCGGGTTCAACTCCCGGACAGGCCCGAGTTAATTTTAAAACAAGGATTTATTATGTTAAATATTATAGTTATATATGTTCTTATACGTAATTGCAACATTAGGAACTTAAATTTGAAAATAAATTCTCTAAAGTCACTGGAAAGGGTACCCGGTGATGCCTGGGTCTGTCTGCCTCTCCTATCATCCTCTTTTCCCTCTTTCCCCTGCAGTTCACCCCTGTCTTTACCCCTACTCGTATAACCACTCCCCTTCTGCCCCCCTCCTTTTGCCCTCTCTCTCACTCCTCTTTCCCCTCCTCCTTTCCTCCCATCATTTCTCTCTCTTCCTTAG
This sequence comes from Procambarus clarkii, assembly GCF_040958095.1. Classification (NCBI taxonomy): domain Eukaryota; kingdom Metazoa; phylum Arthropoda; class Malacostraca; order Decapoda; family Cambaridae; genus Procambarus; species Procambarus clarkii. Next base: position 18,418,623 of record NC_091192.1, on the reverse strand, counting down.
AATAAACAATACCAGCAAACACAGCGTAACCACAGTATTACTTCTATAATTATTACTTTGCTTCAACGTTTTAATAACGACGTAATTAGAAAATGATGTGGTTATATTGTGTTTAACTTGCCATATTATTAACGAAAATATTTTGAACAAACATCTGGAAAATTGAACCCCTATTTTGGACTTCGTAGGAGTTCCTGGGATTTGGAATAGGAGCTGATCCTTCTTTAAGTGGTGCGACCTTGACCACACTATGACACTCCTCATACAATAAAAAATCGCCATTCAAAATGTTGTGAGGCTAGCCCCTAGCATCTGACCTGTAACCTTGGACAAACTGATAAAAAACAGATACATTATCTTGTATCGATACAAGACCGAAAGGGGGGGGGGGGGTACATGGCTGCAACCGGGTCTATTTTCCCATTCTTCCCAGTCACCCATTCTTTATTATATCTTTCCCTATCCCCAACCCTCTCTTCTCCTCTCCTCTCCAACTTCTTCCTTCTGCAGCAAGTTCTGGGTTGGTGGACTTTTGTACCATCGTGGCCGAGTCGGTTAAGGCAGGTGTCTGAATATCACCAGAACGTGAGTTGAAGTCACTCCATTTCCTCTAAATGATTTTCATTGATATATCACGCCAGTGGAATTTCACTGTTGCATAATTATATATAACAGAGTGCATGCAGTGCTTATGTTGCCAGCAATGTCATTATAAAATGACATTGAAATCTTAGCAGCGTCAAACGTCATTCAAAAGTTGATGTTTGAAGATTGATTGAGAGTTTTTGTGCACTGAAAATCTTTTGTTCTGGTGCTCAGAGAGAGGATATAAACCCACTTGAACCTGCACAAAAAAATGACAATAAAGTTAATTTTTGAAATTAGTAACCCTACATATGAAGATTTATTTATTTATTTATTTATTTATTTATTTATTTATTTATTTATTTATTTATATACAAGAAGGTACATTAATTGGGTTTATGAGAGTACACATATAGCATTGATAATTATACATTCTTGTAATGCTACTTGCAGGCATAGCGTTTCGGGCATGTTCTTAATCTAACAGAAAAAATTAAGTAGGTAATATGTGGCAAAATTGAAAAAGAAAGTACAGGTACATTTGTAAGAAAATTAGCAGGTAAATTACAGTGAAGTTTGAGGCTTATCAAACAGGTACATTGTAGCATAATTTGAGGAATATTTCTATGTACATTGTTGCAAAATTTGCATTTAACAAAACAACCATGATATAAGATGATGGCAGTGAATACAACGGTGAAGTTGTATGGCTTAGGCACACATTTTGGGGGGAGTGGGCAGCACACGATACAGTGCGAGTTTAAGGCACTAGGTAGGAAACTATGAGGATGAAATTAGGTAGTTTTTGGTTTTACATTTGAATAAAGCGTAGGCTGGACAACTTTTTAATTCGTTAGGGAGTGAGTTCCATAGACTAAGTCTCTTTATTTGCATAGAGTGTTTACACAGATTTAGTTTGACGGGGGATTTCAAAGAGATATTTATTTCTGGTGTGGTGATTATGGGTTCTGTTACATCTGTCAAAGAAGAGTTTCAGATCAGGAATTGCATCTAGGAACAAGGTTTTGTACTTGTAGATGGCACAGAATGTGTGGAGTAAGTTTGTATTTAGCATGTTTAGGGATTTAAACAGGGGGAGCTGTGTGTTCTCTGAAAACAGAGTTTGTTATTGTCCTGATAGCAGATTTTTGCTGAGTGATGATGGGCTTAAGGTGGTTTGCAGCAATTGAACCCCCATGCACAGATACCGTATGTAAGATAGCGATAGATTAGCGCGTAGTATAATGAGAGGACAGCAGAGTTTGGAACATAATTGATTTTAAAAAGTATACTGACCGTTTTTGAGACTTTTTGTTTGTGTTGCATGTGCGTGCTAAAGTTGAGATTCTTGTCTAGGCCAAGGAACTTTACATAATTTTTATTGCTGATGTTAACATTGTCTATCTGAGGCTGAATTGCATTTGTCGATTTTGTTCCAAATAAAATGTAGTAGGTTTTTTCTATGTTTTGTGTGAGTTTGTTGGTTGACATCCATGAGTAAACTTTTTAATTGGTTATTTACATCATTATTCAGTGTATGGATTGGGGGTCTGAATAGAAGGAGGTAGCATCGTCAGGAAATATTATAGGTTTAAAAATGTTAGAGAAGTTGGACAGATCATTGATGTATATTAGAAACATAAGAGGTCCTAGGATGCTGCCCTGTGGCTCCCCTACAATTAATGATAGATTGGGAGAGGTTACATAATTTTTGTCTACATATTGATGTCTGTCACTAAGATTGGATCGAATATAGTTTAGGGCAAGGGACTCGGATTCCAAAGTGGTGAAGTTTAAGTAAGAGGTAGTTATGGTTAACAGTATCAAAGGCCTTTTTCAGATCAATGAAGAGTCCAATTGGGAACTTATTTTTGTCAAGGACTGTGTAAATGGTATCAAGCAGACTAAAAATTGTATCATTGGTACTCTTTTGGGAGCGGAAGCCAAACTGACAGGGACTTAGTACGTTGAATTTTACGAGGTAGGAGTAGAGCTGTTTATATGTAATTTTTTCAAATATTTTTAATAATATAGGTATGGTTGATATTGGTCTGTAAATGTTTATGTCTGCCATATTGCCGCACGAGTAACTGGCGTTACTCGTTCTTTTTCAGGATATCAGGGAAAGGTACGCGAAGATTAAATTATATTGTTTAGGAAGGACAATTTAATTCTTATAAATTAAGAATTAATTAATAAGATTCATTAATCTTAATGGATCATTAAGATTCTAATGAACTAATGTCATTAGTTTATTAAAATTCATTGTCCGGGAAGGCACTGCACGTCGCATGGTGTTCACATCACGTTGGCGCTCGGTTAAACACCCTCAGCTCTGGCCAGTAACTCGTTAGGTGACAGTACAGTCAGCCTCATCCTAGGTCAGGAGTACTTTAATAGGCCTAACGGACTTCTTTTCATCGCCATTCGAGAAACAAAACTGAACCATCTTGGGTTGACAGCTGGTTTTGAAATTGAAATTGAAATAAGTTTATTGAGGTAAAAGGGGGTTGTGGCGCGCTAGGCTTCCCTGGAGACTGATCCTCCTGCTGCTGCTGCCGGCGCAAGCGGCTCCACTTTCTAATCACTTAGTTGTCATATATTGCTATTTTCTCAGCGGCCTGTTGGTCTAGGGGTATGATTCTCGCTTAGGGTGCGAGAGGTCCCGGGTTCAACTCCCGGACAGGCCCGAGTTAATTTTAAAACAAGGATTTGTTATGTTAAATATTATAGTTATATATGTTTTATACGTAATTGCAACATTAGGAGCTTAAATTTGAAAATAAATTCTCTAGTGTCACTGGAAAGGGTACCAGATGGTGCCCGGGTCTGTCTCTCCTATCATCCTCTCTTCCCTTTTGCCCCTGCAGTTCACCCTTGTCTTTACCCTACTCGTATAACCACTTCCCTTCTGCCCCCCCCCCCTTTTGCCCTCTCTCTCTCTCTCTCTCTCTCTCTCTCTCCTCTTTCACTTCTTCCTTTCCTCCCCTCATTTCTCTCCCTCCCTCAGAATAAACAATACCAGCAAACACAGCGTAACCGCAATATTACTTTTATAATTATTACTTTGCTTCAATGTTTTAACGACGTAATTAGAAAATGATGTGGTTATATTGTGTTTAACTTGCCATATTATTAACGAAAATGTTTTGAACAAATATCTGGAAAATTGAACCCCTATTTTGGACTTCGTAGGAGTTCCTGTCAGTTGGAATAGTAGCTGATCCTTCTTAAAGTGAGGCATTGGAATCGACCTTGACCACACTATGATACTCCTCATGCAATCAAAAATCACCCTTCAAAATTTTGTGAGGCTAGCCCCAAGTATCTGGCCTGCAACCTTGGACAAACTGATAAAAAACAGACACATTATCTTGTACAGATACGAGACGGGGAGGGGGGGGGTACATGGCTGCTACCGTGTCTATTTTCCCCTTCTTCCCAGTCACCCATTCTTTATTACATCTTTCCTTATCCCCAACCTTCTCTTCTCCTCTCCAACATCTCTCCTCTCTTCTCCATCCTCTTCTTCCCTCTGCAGTAAGTAGAAAACTAAAAATACAGCTCCAGGCGAGGACAAAATCACCTACAACATTCTAGCCAAGCTAGGAGAAAAGGGTGAAGAAGCCTTCTTGAATCTCATCAACAGAGTAGCGATGACAAGAACTCGACCACTCTCTTGGAACAGTGTAATTATAATTCCCATTCCAAAACCTAAAGACCCAGGAAATTCAAGACCCATCTCATTAACCAGCTGTCTGGCCAAAACTGCAGAAAGAATGGCCCTTAATCGAATTGAATGGAAAACCAATCCACAACACCAAAATATGTTTGCTTACAGAAAAGGTGTTGGAACCACAGAATGCCTTACCTCTCTCTTGGATCAATTCAATAACAAACCTGGAATCCTTATTTTTCTTGACCTTGAAAAAGCCTTCGAGCTAGCCATTGCTCCAGCTACACAGTGCTGCCTTGTGGATAAGGAAATCAAAGGACACGCTCTTGCCTTTGCCAAAGGAAGCCTGCTTAACCGAGAAGCTAAAATCAAATTCCAAGGAAAAACATCGATCTCAAAGAGGCTGGAAAGTGGAACTCCGCAGGGAGGAATACTAAGCCCCTTCCTCTTCAACTGTCTCATGGAACAATTCATGAAACTCAAGCTACCAAAAGCCAAACTTCTTAACTATGCAGACGACTTTGTGGTCACCATCAATGGCAAAGGCGCAAGGAACCATGCACACTGTGAAATCATCCACGTGTGTGATGTGAAAAATAATAGTAGTAGTAGTAGTTGTAGTAGTTAGAAACAGTTGATTGACAGTTGAGAGGCGGGCCAAAAGAGCAGAGCTCAACCCCCGCAAGAACAACGAGGTGAATACAAAAATGTCTAGATATTATCAGCAGTGAAGCGGAACGCATAGCAGTGAAATAAACAGCAATAAAACAAAAGCTATGGCCGTTAAAATGAGAACTCAAGACATCAGATTTGCAATACAACGACATGAAATTGAGTGGTTATCTCTTTTCAATACGTAGGAGTTATAATAGACAACCAGTTGAAATTCACTCAAGAAATTGAATATCTTCGGGAACGCTGTAAAGCCAGAAACTCAGCTTTGCGCTCCTTGACCAGTCTTAGAGAGGGTGCATCTCTACCAGTACTCAAAATGTACTACGTTCAAGCAGTTAGGTCACTCATTGACTATGCTGCCCCTGCTCTTACATCCCTCAGTGATAATCAATGGGAGAAACTGGAAGTGTCTCAAAATGATGCTCTCATGCTGGGAGCACCTATATGGACGCGTAGAGAGAACCTTAGAATGGAAATCAATTTACCAGTATTAGAAAACAGGATGAAACAAAGGATAGCCACCATAACAGCAAAACTTATTGGAACCACCGCCAGTCTGTCAATCAAAGACAGCATACAGAGATCCTTTCAGAAAAACCTTTAATATAGAACAAGCACATGAATGGATAATCTGGTCAAGATTCCAAAGAAAGTGGACCTGAAATGGACCATTAAAAACAAAGGGGAAGATAGACCATATCAACACTTTCGGCAGCCTCCTCCATGGGAAGATTCGAATCTAAGGATAATCATTGAAGGATTACCAGTTAAAAAATCAGAATGTGACTCGCAGAGGCTGAAAGCAGTCATAGAACAACAAATGGAAACCATCTCAAGACCTACAACAACTCACATCTTCACAAACGGATTAGTTATCAAGAAAGAGGTTCTGCAGGGGCAGCAGTTTGCACTAACAACCATGAAGCTTACTGGAGCATGAATAGTGGGTGCTCAACATTGCAAACAGAATTATATGCCCTGAAGGAGGCAATAAACTATACAATTGAGAATAATTTACATGATGTCATCATTCATACCAACTCTAAATCATCGCTCCAGGCATTGTTATCCAGTCAGCACAGAGAAAATATACAACTCCTCACAGAAATTCAACATATAGGAAAAGAAGCCCATAATCTAAGGCTGTCAATCACCCTAACTTGGATAACACGTCACATTGGCATAGATGGTAATGAAAAGACAGACTCACTAGCAAAAACCGCTACTGCTCTACCAGTTGTACAGGTTCAAATACCTCCAAGTTTTTCACAGATTAAGGAGCAAATCAAGAAGAAAATATTCTCAACTATCAAAAGTCGCCACAGAGCCAAAGAAGCCGAAGGGTGATCCAATGCGATATGGTACCAACAAGCCATTGCATGGTTACTCCTCTTTCAAACCTGGCAAAAAGATATCCAGAGACATTGCAGAAGCAATACACAGACTCAGACTTGGTTACAAGTGCTGCTGGGAGGTAATGAACCCAATAGTTAAAAAGTGTTACATCTGTGAAACAGAAGCAGAGGCGCCACTATTGCACTTCTTACTGGAATGTGAAGCTACTGAAGCCCTACGCATCAAACTCAACATTAATCCAACGACAACAGCTGCATTAGATGCACATTCCACCGCGACTACAATGATTAGAAAAGCCGTTGAGGAATGGGACTCACTAGTGAGCAGTCTGCATCTACATCCGCCATCAAGATAATTTAATAAAACAAGACTAAAACCAGTGCACTAAAACAGAAGCGATAAACAGACAGGGAAAGAGGAGGAATCCACTCCTCCATTTTAAACCTAGAGCCAAATATCAGAGTAACAAGGTTATCGCGAATAACCGAACTCAATTACGGGCTCACCATAGCCCGTGCTACATGGACACTTCGTTCTGAGTAGCTAAATCTGAAACAACACAAAAACAACAGGCAGTAAGTTTTGGGTTGGTGGACTTTTGTACCATCGTGGCCGAGTCGGTTAAGGCAGGTGTCTGAATATCACCAGGACGTGAGTTGAAGCCACTCCATTTCCTCTAAATGATTTTCATTGATATATCACGCCAGTGTGATTTCACTGTGGCACAATTATATATAACAGAGTGCGTGCAGTGCTTATGTTGCCAGCAATGTCATTATCAATGCCATTGAAATCTTAGTAGCGTCAAACATCATTCAAAAGTTGATGTTTGACGATTGATTGAGAGTATTTGTGCACTGAAAATCTTTTGTTCTAGTCCTCACAGAGAGGATATAAACCCACTTGAACCTGAACAAAAAAATGACAATAAAGTTAATTTTAGAAATTAGTAACCCTACATATGAAGATGTATTTATTTTTTTATTTATATACAAGAAGGTACATTAATTGGGTTTATAAGAGTACATATATAGCATTGATGATTACACATTCTTGTAAAGGTATTTGCATGCATAGCGTTTCGGGCATGTTCTTAATCTAAAAGAAAAATTTAAGTAGGTAATATGTAGCAAAATTGAAACAGAAAGTACAAGTACATTTGTAAGGAAATTTGAAGAAAATTAGCTGTTAAATTACAGTGAAGTTTGAGGCTAATCAAACAGGTACAATGTAGCATAATTTGAGGAATATTTCTAGGTACATCGTAGCAAAATTTGCTTTCAACATAACAACCATGATATAAGATGATGGCAGTGAATATAACGGTGAAGTTGTATGGCTTAGGCACACATTTTGGGGGGAGTGGGCAGCACACGATACAGTGCGAGTTTAAGGCACTAGGTAGGAAACTATGAGGATGAAATTATGTAGTTTTTGGTTTTTACATTTGAATAAAGCGTAGGCTGGACAACTTTTTAATTTGTAAGGGAGTGAGTTCCATAGACTAAGTCTCTTTATTTGCATAGAGTGTTTACACAGATTTAGTTTGACTGGGGATTTAAGGAGATATTTATTTCTGGTGTTGTGATTATGGGTTCAATTGCATCAGCCAAAGAAGAGTTTCAGATCAGGAATGGCATGTAGGAACGAGGTTTTGTACTTGTAAATGGCACAAAAGAATGTGTGGAGTGAGTTTATATTTAGCATGTTTAGGGATTTAAACAGGGGAAGCTGTGTGTTCTCTGAAAACAGAGTTTGTTATTGTTCTGATAGCAGATTTTTGCTGAGTGATGATGGGCTTAAGGTGGTTTGCAGCAGTTGAACCACCATGCTCAGATCCCGTATGTAAGACTGGGATAGATTAGCGCGTAGTGTAATGAGAGGAGAGCAGAGTTTGGAACAATTGATTTTAGAAAGTACACTTACCGCTTTCAAAACTTTATTGGTTGCGTTGTATGTGCGTGTTGAAGTTGAGTCTCTTGTCTAGGCCAAGGAACTTTCCATCACTTTTATTGCTGATGTCTATCATCAATAGATGATTCATTGTCTATCTGAAGCTGAATTCCATTTGTCGATTTGGTTCCAAATAAAATGTAGTATGTCTTTTCTATGTTTAGTGTGAGTTTGTTGGTTGACATCCTTGAGTAAATTTTTTAATTGGTTATAAACATCATTATTTAGTGTGTGGATTGGGGGTCTGAATAGAAGGAGGTAGTATCGTCAGCAAATATTATAGGTTTAAAAATGTTAGAGAAATTAGACAGATCATTGATGTATATAAGAAACAGAAGAGGTCCTAGGATGCTGCCCTGTGGCACCCCTACGGTGAATGGTAGAGTGTGGGAGGTTACATAATTTTGTCTACATATTGATGTCTATCTCTAAGATTGGATCGAATATAGTTCAGGGCAAGGGCCTCGAATTCCAAAGTGGTGAAGTTTAAGGAAGAGGTAGTTATGATTAACAGTATCAAAGACCTTTCTCAGATCAATGAAGAGTCCAATTGGGAACTTATTTTTGTTAAGGGCTGTGTAAATGATATTAAGCAGACTAAAAATTGTATCATTGATACTCTTTTGGGAGTGGAAGCCAAACCGACTGGGACTTAGTGCGTTGAATTTTACGAGGTAGGAGTAGAGCTGTTTATAAATAATTTTTTCAAATATTTTTGATAATATAGGTATAGTTGATATTGGTCTGTAATTGTTTATGTCTTCCATATTGCCTCCTTTATGAACTGGCGTTACTCGTGCTTTTTCAGGATTTCAGGGAAAGATACCGAAGAGTAAATTAAATTGTCCAGGAAGGACAATTTGGTTCTTATTAATTAAGAATTAATTAATAAGATTCATTAATCTTAATGAATCATTAAGATTCTGATGAATTAATGTCATTAGTTCATTAAAATTCATTCTCCAGGAAGGCGCTGCTCGACGCATGGTGTTCACATCACGTTGGCGCTCGGTTAAACACCCTCAGCTCTGGCCAGTAACTCGTTAGGTGACAGTACAGTCAGCCTCACCCAAGGTCAGGAGTTTTTTAATAGGCCTAACGGACTTCCTTCCATCGCTGTTTGAGAAACTAAACTAAACCATTTTGGGTTGACAGCTGGTAGTTCTGGGGCTCTAGGCTCCCAGAGAGACTGGTCCTCCTGCTGCTGCTGCTGCTGCCGCAAGAGGCTCCACTTTCTAATGATTTAGTTGTTATATATATTGCAGTTCTCTCAGCGGCCTGTTGGTCTAGGGGTATGATTCTCGCTTAGGGTGCGAGAGGTCCCGGGTTCAACTCCCGGACAGGCCCGCGTTAATTTTAAAACAAGGATTTATTATGTTAAATATTATAGTTATATATGTTCTTATACGTAATTGCAACATTAGGAGCTTAAATTCGAAAATAAATTCTCTAGTGTCACTGGAAAGGATACCAGATGGTGCCCGGGTCTGTCTCATCTATGATCCTCTCTTCCCTCTTTCCCCTGCAGTTCACCCCAGTCTTTACTCTACTCGTATAACCACTCCCCTTCTGCACCTTCCCTTTTGCCTCTCTCTCTCCAGGGTTGCCAGATTGGGCTACAAGTAGTGAATTGGGCTACTTTTGAGAGCCCCACGCTCCTAAATTTTTAATTTTGCTACTTGCGACTTTTTGGGCTAGTTTAAACGCAAGTTGGGCTATTAATATTAAGAAACTCAATGATGATTATTTATGCTTTAATAACATAATCTGTACAAATCACTGCCGAGTCCAACAGCCTGATTGACTAGACCACTTACCGCAGGAGAGCCCTGGTCAGAGAACGGCCCCTGGAGACGTTGATCCTAGGAACCTTTGAAAGAAAAAGTAACCGCAAGGCAAGGTAATCCTCCCTAGGGGCAATAGATTTCTCAACCTTAATTGTTAATAATACTTCATCCCAAAAGCTACACCTGGTTCCACAGATCTTCATTAAGGGGAGAAAGTTATCTAGAAATTTACAGATTGATAAATGATGGGAAAGATCCCTTACAGTTAATACCTTTGTCAGGAAGACGATGGTTGGCAAGGAGCGGTAGTGTAAAGCGGCCGTTTGATCAGTGAGGTTCTCTAACAACTCATTACCAAATAGCTTTTTCCTCTTGTGGTAAATATGTTGCAAAGGCAACTATTTTCAATGTACGCTGATCCCTCCAATAAGCTATATTTCACATGTCTCAAACCAATCCTAAATGATTTTGAAAGGATGAATTTACTTTATCAAAAGATGAAGCAGATCAGTAAAGCCTTCTCACTGTCTTAGAAAACTTCACTCTTGGAATACTCAGAAGAATCTTTCGTCCTCATCATGCAAAGCTTCATGTTAATTTGGACTACAATTCTATGTATCTGCCCCTGGAGAAAGTTGACTTTGGTTACGAATTTTCAACACTTCTGGCCACTAACAGACAAAACAATTTTACAGCCCAGGAAAAGTTTCAAAATGTTCAAGAAAGATGCGATAATTTTTTAATGAAAGCTTGCAAATAGCTTCTTTCTCGTATTCTAAGTAATGTTGAAACTATAAAAAAGGTGAAAAATCTGTTACCTATCATATGCCTTAGCTTACATGGCCACTATTTTCGGAACTTCCGTTAGTATTAGCTGACCAATCTAAGCTTAGTGAAATTGAAAGTCAGTGGCGCCTACTGTTAACCATTGACTAGTCCAACATTTGTAAGGGACAAATTCCGACATCTGAATCGTCATTTTAGACCAAGACAATAACTGTCAAGAACACTGCTGGCGATCCCATACTGATTGACCTCGCTGAATTTGTGTTGAAAATATACAGCTTGCCAATCAGTAATGCCCTGGTTGAACGGATATTTTCGAGAGTAACGTCTGTGAAAACTAAACTGAGAAATCTTGAATGGGAATGAGACTTGAGGTTTTGACATCAGTCTTGAGAATCAAAACATATCTTGAAGAAAATGTTACTTGTTGCTCGTCATTTGAACCACTCATGTCAATGCTTAAATATGAGTCTGCAATATACAAGAACGAGGTTGTGGATGCAGATCAAGATCTTGGTAATCTTCAACTGTAAAGACGTGGAAGGACTTCGCACCCATTAAGCTTCAAACAGTAAATATTGGTAAGTTATCCTATTATCATATTGGTTAAATATATATATGCAGAGATAATGTTAATAAAACAATTAAAATCGTTTAATGTACTCTATATATCATAATAGATTACTTTGAAACCCGTATCAGTCACTAAACGAAAAATTGGGCTACTCTTATTACAAATTCGCTACTTTTAGACCGTCAGCTCGCTACTTTTTAGCAATTTGAATCTGGCAACCCTGTCTCTCGCTCCTCTTTCCCCTCCTCCTTTCCTCCCCTCATTTCTCTCCCTTCCTCAGAAAAAACAATGCAAGCAAACACAGCGTAACTGCAATATTACTTTTATAATTAATACTTTGCTTCAATGTTTTAACGACGTAATTAGAAAATGATGTGGTTATGTTGTGTTTAACTTGCCACATTATTAACGAAAATGTTTTGAACAAATATCTGGAAAATTGAACCCCTATTTTGGACTTCGTAGGAGTTCCTGGGAGTTGGAATAGGAGCTGATCCTTCTTATGGTGTGCGACCTTGACCACACTATGACACTCATACAATCAAAAATCGCCATTCAAAATGTTGTGAGGTTAGCCCCAAGCATCTGGCCTGTAACCTTGGACAAACTGATAAAAAAAAAGACATATTATCTAGTTTAGATACAAGACGGGGGGGGGGGTGGTTGGTACATGGCTGCAACCAGGTCTATTTTCCCATTCTTCCCAGTCACCCATTCTTTATTATATCTTTCCCTATCCCCAACCCTCTCTTCTCCTCTCCAACTTCTTCCTTCTGCAGCAAGTTCTGGGTTGGTGGACTTTTGTACCATCGTTGCCGAATCGGTTAAGGCAGGTGTCTGAATATCACCAGAACGTGAGTTGAAGCCACTCCATTTTTTAAAAATGATTTTCATTGATATATCACGCCAGTGGGATTTCACTGTTGCATAATTATATATAACAGAGTGCATGCAGTGCTTATGTTGCCAGCAATGTTATAATAAATGACATTGAAATCTTAGTAGCGTCAAACATCATTCAAAAGTTGATATTTGACGATTGATTGAGAGTTTTTGTGCACTGAAAATCTTTTGTTCTAGTGCTCACAGAGAGGATATAAACCCACTTGAACCTGTACAAAAAATGACAATAAAGTTAATTTTAGAAATTAGTAACCCTACATGAATGAAGATTTATTTATTTATTTATTTATATACAAGAAGGTACATTAATTGGGTTTATGAGAGTACACATATAGCACTGATGATTATACATTCTTATAAAGCTACTTGCAGGCTTGGCGTTTCGGGCCTGTTCTTAATCTAAAATAAAAATTTAAGTAAGTGATATGTAGCAAAATTGAAACAGAAAGTACAGGTACATTTGTAAGAAAATTTGAAGAAAATTAGCAGGTAAATTACAGTGAAGTTTGAGGCTAATAAAACAGGTACATTGTAGCATAATTTGAGGAATATTTTTAGGTACATTGTAGCAAAATTTGCATTCAGCATAACAACCATGATATAAGATGATGGCAGTGAATACAACGGTGAAGTTATTTGGCTTAGGCACACATTTTGGGGGGAGTGGGCAGCACACGATACAGTGCGAGTTTAAGGCACTAGGTAGGAAACTATGAGGTTGAAATTATGTAGTTTTTGGCTTTACATTTGAATAAAGCGTAGGCTGGACAACATTTTAATTCGTAAGGGAGTGAGTTCCATAGACTAAGTCTCTTTATTTGCATAGATTGTTTACACAGATTTAGTTTGACTGGGGATTTCAAAGAGATAATTATTTCTGGTGTAGTGATTATGGGTTCTATTACATCTGTCAAAGAAGAGTTTCAGATCAGGAATTGCATCTAGGAACAAGGTTTTGTACTTGTAAATGGCACAAAAGAATGTTTAGAGTGAGTTTATATTTAGCATGTTTAGGGATTTAAACAGGGGGAACTGAGTGTTCTCTGAAAACAGAGTTTGTTATTGTTTTGATAGCAGATTTTTGCTGAGTGGTGATGGGCTTGAGGTAGTGTGCAGCAGTTGAACCCCCATGCACAGATACCGTATGTAAGATAGGGATAGATTAGCGCGTAGTATAATGAGAGGAGAGCAGAGTTTGGAACATAATTGATTTTAGAAAGTATACTGACCGATTTTGAGACTTTTTCGTTATGTTGCATGTGCGTGCTGATGTTAAGATTCTTGTCTAGACCAAGGAACGTTACATAATTTTTATTGTTGATGTTAACATTGTCTATCTGAGGCTGAATTGCATTTGTCGATTTTGTTCCAAATAAAATGTAGTATGTCTTTTCTATGTTTAGTGTCAGTTTGTTGGTTGACATCCTTGAGTAAACTTTTTAATCGGTAATAAACATCATTATTTAGTGTGTGGATTGGGGGTCTGAATAGAAGGAGGTAGCAAATATTATAGGTTTAAAAATGTTAGAGAAATTAGACAGATCATTGATGTATATAAGAAACAGGAGAGGTCCTAGGATGCTGCCCTGTGGCTCCCCTACGGTGAATGGTAGAGTGTGGGAGGTTACATAATTTTGTCAACATATTGATGTCTGTCACTATGATTGCATCGAATATAGTTCAGGGCAAGGGCCTCGAATTTCAAAGTGGTGAAGTTTAAGGAAGAGGTAGTTATGGTTAACAGTATCAAAGGCCTTTCTCAGATGAAAAATAAGTCCAATTGGGAACTCATTTTTGTCAAGGGCTGTGTAAATGATATCAAGCAGACTAAAAATTGTATCATTGGTACTCTTCTGGGAGCGGAAGCCAAACTGACAGGGACTTACTACGTTGAATATTACGAGGTACTAGTTGAGCTGTTTATAAATAATTTTTTCAAATGTTTTAATAATATAGGTATAGTTGATATTGGTCTGTAATTGTTTATGTCTGCCATATTACCTCCTTTATGAACTGGCGTTACTCGTGCATTTTCAAGATATCTGGGAAAGATATGCGAAGAAAGATTAAATTAAATTGACTAGGAAGGACAATTTAATTCTTATTAATTAGGAATTAATTAATAAGATTCATTAATCTTAATGAATCATTAAGATTGTAATAAACTAATGTCATTAGTTCATTAAAATTCATTCTCCAGGAAGGCGCTACACGTCGCATGGTGTTCACATCACGTTGGCGTTGGGTTAAACACTCTCAGCTCTGGCCAGTAACTCGTTAGGTGACAGTACAGTCAGCCTCATCCTAGGTCAGGAGATTTTTAATAGGCCTAACAGACTTCCTTTCATCGCTGTTTGAGAAACTAAACTAAACCATCTTGGGTTGACAGCTGGTAGTTGTGGGGCGCTAGGCTCCCAGAGAGACTAGTCTTCCTGCTGCTGCTGCTGCTGCTGCCGCAAGAGACTCCACTTTCTAATGATTTAGTTGTCATATATATTGCACTTCTCTCAGTGGCCTGTTGGTCTAGGGGTATGATTCTCGCTTAGGGTGCGAGAGGTCCCGGGTTCAACTCCCGGACAGGCCCGAGTTAATTTTAAAACAAGGATTTATTATGTTAAATATTATAGTTTTATATGTTTTTATACGTAATTGCAACATTAGGAGCTTAAATTTGAAAATAAATTCTCTAGTGTCACTGGAAAGGGTACCAGGTGGTGCCCTGGTCTGTCTCTCCTATCATCGTCTCTTCCCTCTTTCCCCTGCAGTTCACCCCCGTCTTTACCCTACTCATATAACCACTCCTCTTCTGCCCCCCCCCCTTCTTTTGCCCCCCTCTCTCTCTCTCTCTCTCTCTCTCTCTCTCTCTCTCTCTCTCTCTCTCTCTCTCTCTCTCTCTCTCTCTCTCTCTCTCTCTCTCTCTCTCTCTCTCTCTCTCTCTCTCTCTCTCTCTCTCTCTCTCTCTCTCTCTCTCTCTCTCTCTCTCTCTCTCTCTCTCTCTCTCTCTCTCTCTCTCTCTCTCTCTCTCTCTCTCTCACTCTCTCTCTCTCTCTCTCTCTCTCTCTCTCTCTCTCTCTCTCTCTCTCTCTCTCTCTCTCTCTCTCTCTCTCTCTCTCTCTCTCTCTCTCTCTCTCTCTCTCTCTCTCTCTCTCTCTCTCTCTTCTCTCTCTCTCTCTCTCTCTCTCTCTCTCTCTCTCTCTCTCTCTCTCTCTCTCTCTCTCTCTCTCTCTCTCTCTCTCTCTCTCTCTCTCTCTCTCTCTCTCTCTCTCTCTCTCTCTCTCTCTCTCTCTCTCTCTCTCTCTCTCTTTCTTTTCTTTCCCCTCCTCCTTTCCTTCCCTTATTTCTCTCTCTCTCTCTCTCTCTCTCTCAAAATAAACAATACCAGCAATATTTTTTTTATAATTATTCCTTTGCTTCAATGTTTTAACGACTTAATTAAAAAGTGATGTAGTTATGTTGTGTTTAACTTGCCACATTATTAACGAAAATGTTTTGAACAAATATCTGGAAAATTGAACCCCTATTTTGGACTTCGTAGGAGTTCCTGGGATTTGGAATAGTAGCTGATCCTTCTTAAAGTGGGGCATTGGCCACACTATGACACTCCTCATACAATAAAAAATCACCATTGAAAATTTTGTGAGGCTAGTCCCAAGCATCTGGCCTGCAACTTTGGACAAACTGATAAAAAACAGACACATTATCTTGTATAGATACTAGACGGGGGTACATGGCTGCAACCGGGCCTATTTTCCTGTTCTTCCCAGTCACCCATTCTTTATTATATCTTTCCTTATCCCCAACCTTCTCTTCTCCTCTCCAACATCTCTCCTCTCTTCTCCATCCTCTTCTTCCCTCTGCCGTAAGTAAAAAACTAAAAATACAGCTCCAGGCGAGGACAAAATCACTTACAACATGCTAGCCAAGCTAGGAGAAAAGGTGAAGAAGCCTTCTTGAATCTCATCAACAGAGTATGGGTGACAAGAACTCGACCACTCTCTTGGAACAGTGTAATTATAGTTCCAATTCCAAAACTTAAAGACCCAGGAAATCCAAGACCCATCTCTAACCAGCTGTCTGGCCAAAACTGCAGAAAGAATGGCCCTTAATCGAATTGAATGGAAAACCAATCCACTACACCAAAATATGTTTGCTTACAGAAAAAATGTTGGAGCCACAGAATGCCTTACCTCCCTCCTGGATCAAATCAATGACAAACATGGAATCCTTATTTTTCTAGACCTTGAAAAAGCCTTCGAGCTTGCATTGCTTCAGCTACACTGTGCTGTCTTGTGGATAAGGAAATCAAAGGACACGCTCTTGCCTTTGCCAAAGGAAGCCTGCTTAACCGAGAAGCTAAAGTCAAATTCCAAGGAAAAAATCGACCTCAAAGAGGCTGGAAAATGGAACTCCGCAGGGAGGAATACTAAGCCCTTTCCTCTTCAACTGTCTCATGGAACAATTCATGAAGATCAAGCTACCAAAAGCCAAACTTCTTAACTATGAAGACGACGTTGTGGGCATCATCAATGGCAAAGACGCAAGGAACCATGCACACTGTGAAACTATCCATGTGTGTGTGATGTGAAAAATAATAGTAGTAGTAGTTAGAAACAGTTGATTGACAATTGAGAGGCGGGCCGAAAGAGCAGAGTTCAACCCCCGCAAGAACAACGAGGTGAATACAAAAATGTCTACATATTATCAGCAGTGAAGCGGAACGCATAGCAGTGAAAATAAACAGCAATAAAACAAAAGCTATGGCCGTTAAAATGAGAACTCAAGACATCAGACTGGCAATACAACGACATGAAATTAAGTGATTACCTCTTTTCAATACCTAGGAGTCATAATAGACAACCAGTTGAAATTCACTCAAGAAATTGAATATCTTCGGGAACGCTGTAAAGCCAGAAACTCAGCTTTGTGCTCCTTGACCAGTCTTAGAGAGGGTGCATCTCTACCAGCACTCAAAATGTACTACGTTCAAGCAGTTAGGTCACTCATTGACTATGCTGCCCCTGCTCTTACATCCCTCAGTGATAACCAATGGGAGAAACTGGAAGTGTCTCAAAATGATGCTCTCAGAACAATGCTGGGAGCACCTATATGGACGCGTAGAGAGAACCTTAGAATGGAAATCAATTTACCAGCATTAGAAAACAGGATGAAACAAAGGATAGCCACCATAACAGCAAAACGTATTGGAACCACCGCCAGTCTGTCAATCAAAGACAGCATACAAAGATCCTTTCAGAAAAACCTTCAATATAGAACAAGCACATGGATGGATAATCTGGTCAAGATTCTAGAGAAAGTGGACCTGAAATGGACCATTAATAACAAAGGGGAAGATAGACCATATCAACACTTTTGGCAGCCTCCTCCATGGGGAGAATCGAATCTAAAGATTATCATTGAAGGATTACCAGTTAAAAAATAAGCATGTAACTCGCAGAGGCTGAAAGCAGTCATAGAACAACAAATGGAAACCATCTCAAGATCTACAACGACTCACATCTTCACAGACAGATCAGTTGATCAAGAAAGAGGTTCTGTTGGGTCAGCAGTTTACATTAACAACCATGAAGCTTACTGGAGCATGAATAGTGGGTGCTCAACATTGCAAACAGAATTATATGCCATGAGGGAGCCGGTCGGCCGAGCGGACAGCACGCTGGACTTCTGATCCTGTGGTCCCGGGTTCGATCCCGGGCGCCGGCGAGAAACCATGGGCAGAGTTTCCTTCACCCTATGCCCTTGTTACCTAGCAGTAAAATAGGTACCTGGGTGTTAGTCAGCTGTCACGGGCTGCTTCCTGGGGGTGGAGGCCTGGTCAAGGAACGGGCCGCGGGGACACTAAAGCCCCGAAATCATCTCAAGATAACCTCAAGAAGGAGGCAATAAACTATACAATTGAGAATAATTTACATAATGTCATCATTCATACCAACTCTAAATCATCACTCCAGGCATTGTTATCCAGTCACAGAAATTGAACATATAGGAAAAGAAGCCCATAATCTAGGGCTGTCAATCACCCTAAATTGGATAACACGTCACATTGGCATAGATGGTAATGAAAAGGGAGACTCACTAGCAAAAACTGCTACTGCTCTACCAGTTGTACAGGTTCAAATACCTCCAAGTTTTTCACAGATTAAGGAGCAAATCAAGAAGAAAATATTCTCAACTATCAAAAGTCGCCACAGAGCCAAAGTAGCCGAAGGAAGATCCACTGCGGTATGGTACGAACACGCCACTGGTTACTCCTCTTTCAAACCTGGCAAAAAGATATCCAGAGACATTGCAGAAGCAATACACAGACTCAGACTTGGTTACAAGTGCTGCTGGGAGGTAATGAACCCAATAGTTAAAGAGTGTCACATATGTGAAACAGAAGCAGAGGCGCCACTATTGCACTAATTACTGGAATGTGAAGCTACTGAAGCCCTGCGCATCAAACTCAACATTAATCCAACGACGGCAGCTGCATTAGATGCACATTCCACCGCGACTACAATGATTAGAAAAGCCGTTGAGGAATGGGACTCACTAGTGAGCATTCTGCATCTACATCCGCCATCAAGATAATTTAATAAATCAAGACTAAAACCAGTGCACTAAAACAGAAGCGATAAATAGACAGGGAAAGAGGAGGAATCCACTCCTCCATTTTAAACCTAGAGCCAAATATCAGAGTAACAAGGTTATCGCGAATAACCGAACTCAATTACGGGCTCACCATAGCCCGTGCTACATGGACACTTCGTTCTGAGTAGCTAAATCTGAAACAACACAAAAACAACAGGCAGTAAGTTCTGGGTTGGTGGACTTTTGTACCATCGTGGCCGAGTCGGTTAAGGCAGGTGTCTGAATATCACCAGGACGTGAGTTGAAGCCACTCCATTTCCTCTAAATGATTTTCATTGATATATCACGCCAGTGTGATTTCACTGTGGCACAATTATATATAACAGAGTGCGTGCAGTGCTTATGTTGCCAGCAATGTCATTATCAATGCCATTGAAATCTTAGTAGCGTCAAACATCATTCAAAAGTTGATGTTTGACGATTGATTGAGAGTGTTTGTGCACTGAAAATCTTTTGTTCTAGTGCTCACAGAGAGGATATAAACCCACTTGAACCTGAACAAAAAAATGACAATAAAGTTAATTTTAGAAATTAGTAACCCTACATATGAAGATGTATTTATTTTTTTATTTATATACAAGAAGGTACATTAATTGGGTTTATAAGAGTACATATATAGCATTGATGATTACACATTCTTGTAAAGGTATTTGCATGCATAGCGTTTCGGGCATGTTCTTAATCTAAAAGAAAAATTTAAGTAGGTAATATGTAGCAAAATTGAAACAGAAAGTACAAGTACATTTGAAAGGAAATTTGAAGAAAATTAGCTGTTAAATTACAGTGAAGTTTGAGGCTAATCAAACAGGTACAATGTAGCATAATTTGAGGAATATTTCTAGGTACATTGTAGCAAAATTTGCTTTCAACATAACAACCATGATATAAGATGATGGCAGTGAATATAACGGTGAAGTTGTATGGCTTAGGCACACATTTTGGGGGGAGTGGGTAGCACACGATACAGTGCGAGTTTAAGGCACTAGGTAGGAAACTATGAGGATGAAATTATGTAGTTTTTGGTTTTTACATTTGAATAAAGCGTAGGCTGGACAACTTTTTAATTTGTAAGGGAGTGAGTTCCATAGACTAAGTCTCTTTATTTGCATAGAGTGTTTACACAGATTTAGTTTGACTGGGGATTTAAGGAGATATTTATTTCTGGTGTTGTGATTATGGGTTCAATTGCATCAGCCAAAGAAGAGTTTCAGATCAGGAATGGCATGTAGGAACGAGGTTTTGTACTTGTAAATGGCACAAAAGAATGTGTGGAGTGAGTTTATATTTAGCATGTTTAGGGATTTAAACAGGGGGAGCTGTGTGTTCTCTGAAAACAGAGTTTGTTATTGTTCTGATAGCAGATTTTTGCTGAGTGATGATGGGCTTAAGGTGGTTTGCAGCAGTTGAACCCCCATGCACAGATCCCGTATGTAAGACAGGGATAGATTAGCGCGTAGTGTAATGAGAGGAGAGCAGAGTTTGGAACAATTGATTTTAGAAAGTACACTTACCGCTTTTAAAACTTTATTGGTTGCGTTGTATGTGCGTGTTGAAGTTGAGTCTCTTGTCTAGGCCAAGGAACTTTCCATCACTTTTATTGCTGATGTCTATCATCAATAGATGATTCATTGTCTATCTGAAGCTGAATTCCATTTGTCGATTTGGTTCCAAATAAAATGTAGTATGTCTTTTCTATGTTTAGTGTGAGTTTGTTGGTTGACATCCTTGAGTAAATTTTTTAATTGATTATTTACATCATTATTTAGTGTGTGGATTGGGGGTCTGAATAGAAGGAGGTAGTATCGTCAGCAAATATTATAGGTTTAAAAATGTTAGAGAAATTAGACAGATCATTGATGTATATAAGAAACAGAAGAGGTCCTAGGATGTTGCCCTGTGGCACCCCTACGGTTAATGGAAGAGTGTGGGAGGTTACATAAATTTTGTCTACATATTGATGTCTATCTCTAAGATTGGATCGAATATAGTTCAGGGCAAGGGCCTCGAATTCCAAAGTGGTGAAGTTTAAGGAAGAGGTAGTTATGATTAACAGTATCAAAGGCCTTTCTCAGATCAATGAAGAGTCCAATTGGGAACTTATTTTTGTTAAGGGCTGTGTAAATGATATTAAGCAGACTAAAAATTGTATCATTGATACTCTTTTGGGAGTGGAAGCCAAACCGACTGGGACTTAGTGCGTTGAATTTTACGAGGTAGGAGTAGAGCTGTTTATAAATAATTTTTTCAAATATTTTTGATAATATAGGTATAGTTGATATTGGTCTGTAAATGTTTATGTCTTCCATATTGCCTCCTTTATGAACTGGCGTTACTCGTGCTTTTTCAGGATTTCAGGGAAAGATACCGAAGAGTAAATTAAATTGTCCAGGAAGGACAATTTGGTTCTTATTAATTAAGAATTAATTAATAAGATTCATTAATCTTAATGAATCATTAAGATTCTGATGAATTAATGTCATTAGTTCATTAAAATTCATTCTCCAGGAAGGCGCTACACGTCGCATGGTGTTCACATCACGTTGGCGCTCGGTTAAACACCCTCAGCTCTGGCCAGTAACTCGTTAGGTGACAGTACAGTCAGCCTCACCCAAGGTCAGGAGTTTTTTAATAGGCCTAACGGACTTCCTTCCATCGCTGTTTGAGAAACTAAACTAAACCATTTTGGGTTGACAGCTGGTAGTTCTGGGGCTCTAGGCTCCCAGAGAGACTGGTCCTCCTGCTGCTGCTGCTGCTGCCGCAAGAGGCTCCACTTTCTAATGATTTAGTTGTTATATATATTGCAGTTCTCTCAGCGGCCTGTTGGTCTAGTGGTATGATTCTCGCTTAGGGTGCGAGAGGTCCCGGGTTCAACTCCCGGACAGGCCCGCGTTAATTTTAAAACAAGGATTTATTATGTTAAATATTATAGTTATATATGTTCTTATACGTAATTGCAACATTAGGAGCTTAAATTCGAAAATAAATTCTCTAGTGTCACTGGAAAGGATACCAGATGGTGCCCGGGTCTGTCTCATCTATGATCCTCTCTTCCCTCTTTCCCCTGCAGTTCACCCCCGTCTTTACTCTACTCGTATAACCACTCCCCTTCTGCACCTTCCCTTTTGCCTCTATCTCTCCAGGGTTGCCAGATTGGGCTACAAGTAGCGAATTGGGCTACTTTTGAGAGCCCCACGCTCCTAAATTTTTAATTTTGCTACTTGCGACTTTTTGGGCTAGTTTAAACGCAAGTTGGGCTATTAATATTAAGAAACTCAATGATGATTATTTATGCTTTAATAACATAATCTGTACAAATCACTGCCGAGTCCAACAGCCTGATTGACTAGACCACTTACCGCAGGAGAGCCCTGGTCAGAGAACGGCCCCTGGAGACGTTGATCCTAGGAACCTTTGAAAGAAAAAGTAACCGCAAGGCAAGGTAATCCTCCCTAGGGGCAATAGATTTCTCAACCTTAATTGTTAATAATACTTCATCCCAAAAGCTACACCTGGTTCCACAGATCTTCATTAAGGGGAGAAAGTTATCTAGAAATTTACAGATTGATAAATGATGGGAAAGATCCCTTACAGTTAATACCTTTGTCAGGAAGACGATGGTTGGCAAGGAGCGGTAGTGTAAAGCGGCCGTTTGATCAGTGAGGTTCTCTAACAACTCATTACCAAATAGCTTTTTCCTCTTGTGGTAAATATGTTGCAAAGGCAACTATTTTCAATGTACGCTGATCCCTCCAATAAGCTATATTTCACATGTCTCAAACCAATCCTAAATGATTTTGAAAGGATGAATTTACTTTATCAAAAGATGAAGCAGATCAGTAAAGCCTTCTCACTGTCTTAGAAAACTTCACTCTTGGAATACTCAGAAGAATCTTTCGTCTTCATCATGCAAAGCTTCATGTTAATTTGGACTACAATTCTATGTATCTGCCCCTGGAGAAAGTTGACTTTGGTTACGAATTTTCAACACTTCTGGCCACTAACAGACAAAACAATTTTACAGCCCAGGAAAAGTTTCAAAATGTTCAAGAAAGATGCGATAATTTTTTAATGAAAGCTTGCAAATAGCTTCTTTCTCGTATTCTAAGTAATGTTGAAACTATAAAAAAAGGTGAAAAATCTGTTACCTATCATATGCCTTAGCTTACATGGCCACTATTTTCGGAACTTCCGTTAGTATTAGCTGACCAATCTAAGCTTAGTGAAATTGAAAGTCAGTGGCGCCTACTGTTAACCATTGACTAGTCCAAGATTTGTAAGGGACAAATTCCGACATCTGAATCGTCATTTTAGACCAAGACAATAACTGTCAAGAACACTGCTGGCGATCCCATACTGATTGACCTCGCTGAATTTGTGTTGAAAATATACAGCTTGCCAATCAGTAATGCCCTGGTTGAACGGATATTTTCGAGAGTAACGTCTGTGAAAACTAAACTGAGAAATCTTGAATGGGAATGAGACTTGAGGTTTTGACATCAGTCTTGAGAATCAAAACATATCTTGAAGAAAATGTTACTTGTTGCTCGTCATTTGAACCACTCATGTCAATGCTTAAATATGAGTCTGCAATATACAAGAACGAGGTTGTGGATGCAGATCAAGATCTTGGTAATCTTCAACTGTAAAGACGTGGAAGGACTTCACACCCATTAAGCTTCAAACAGTAAATATTGGTAAGTTATCCTATTATCATATTGGTTAAATATATATATGCAGAGATAATGTTAATAAAACAATTAAAATCGTTTAATGTACTCTATATATCATAATAGATTACTTTGAAACCCGTATCAGTCACTAAACGAAAAATTGGGCTACTCTTATTACAAATTCGCTACTTTTAGACCGTCAGCTCGCTACTTTTTAGCAATTTGAATCTGGCACCCCTGTCTCTCTCTCCTCTTTCCCCTCCTCCTTTCCTCCCCTCATTTCTCTCCCTTCCTCAGAATAAACAATGCAAGCAAACACAGCGTAACTGCAATATTACTTTTATAATTATTACTTTGCTTCAATGTTTTAACGATGTAATTAGAAAATGATGTGGTTATGTTGTGTTTAACATGCCATATTATTAACGAAAATGTTTTGAACAAATATCTGGAAAATTGAACCCCTATTTTGGACTTCGTAGGAGTTCCTGGGAGTTGGAATAGGAGCTGATCCTTCTTATGGTGTGCGACCTTGACCACACTATGACACTCCTCATACAATCAAAAATCGCCATTCAAAATGTTGTGAGGTTAGCCCCAAGCATCTGGCCTGTAACCTTGGACAAACTGATAAAAAAAAGACATATTATCTAGT
Source organism: Procambarus clarkii (assembly GCF_040958095.1). NCBI lineage: Eukaryota > Metazoa > Arthropoda > Malacostraca > Decapoda > Cambaridae > Procambarus > Procambarus clarkii. The sequence goes on along the minus strand of NC_091192.1, from coordinate 18,394,352 downwards.
TTAGATACAAGACGGGGGGGGGGGGGGTGGTTGGTACATGGCTGCAACCAGGTCTATTTTCCCATTCTTCCCAGTCACCCATTCTTTATTATATCTTTCCCTATCCCCAACCCTCTCTTCTCCTCTCCTCTCCAACTTCTTCCTTCTGCAGCAAGTTCTGGGTTGGTGGACTTTTGTACCATCGTTGCCGAATCGGTTAAGGCAGGTGTCTGAATATCACCAGAACGTGAGTTGAAGCCACTCCATTTTTTAAAAATGATTTTCATTGATATATCACGCCAGTGGGATTTCACTGTTGCATAATTATATATAACAGAGTGCATGCAGTGCTTATGTTGCCAGCAATGTTATAATAAATGCCATTGAAATCTTAGCAGCGTCAAACATCATTCAAAAGTTGATATTTGACGATTGATTGAGAGTTTTTGTGCACTGAAAATCTTTTGTTCTAGTGCTCACAGAGAGGATATAAACCCACTTGAACCTGTACAAAAAATTACAATAAAGTTAATTTTAGAAATTAGTAACCCTACATGAATGAAGATTTATTTATTTATTTATTTATATACAAGAAGGTACATTAATTGGGTTTATGAGAGTACACATATAGCACTGATGATTATACATTCTTATAAAGCTACTTGCAGGCATAGCGTTTCGGGCCTGTTCTTAATCTAAAATAAAATTTAAGTAAGTGATATGTAGCAAAATTGAAACAGAAAGTACAGGTACATTTATATGAAAATTTGAAGAAAATTAGCAGGTAAATTACAGTGAAGTTTGAGGCTAATAAAACAGGTACATTGTAGCATAATTTGAGGAATATTTTTAGGTACATTGTAGCAAAATTTGCATTCAGCATAACAACCATGATATAAGATGATGGCAGTGAATACAACGGTGAAGTTATTTGGCTTAGGCACACATTTTGGGGGGAGTGGGCAGCACACGATACAGTGCGAGTTTAAGGCACTAGGTAGGAAACTATGAGGTTGAAATTATGTAGTTTTTGGCTTTACATTTGAATAAAGCGTAGGCTGGACAACATTTTAATTCGTAAGGGAGTGAGTTCCATAGACTAAGTCTCTTTATTTGCATAGATTGTTTACACAGATTTAGTTTGGGGATTTCAAAGAGATAATTATTTCTGGTGTAGTGATTATGGGTTCTATTACATCTGTCAAAGAAGAGTTTCAGATCAGGAATTGCATCTAGGAACAAGGTTTTGTACTTGTAAATGGCACAAAAGAATGTTTAGAGTGAGTTTATATTTAGCATGTTTAGGGATTTAAACAGGGGGAGCTGTGTGTTCTCTGAAAACAGAGTTTGTTATTGTTTTGATAGCAGATTTTTGATGAGTGATGATGTGCTTGAGGTAGTGTGCAGCAGTTGAACCCCCATGCACAGATACCGTATGTAAGATAGGGATAGATTAGCGCGTAGTATAATGAGAGGACAACAGAGTTTGGAACATAATTGATTTTAGAAAGTATACTGACCGTTTTTGAGACTTTTTCGTTATGTTGCATGTGCGTGCTGATGTTAAGATTCTTGTCTAGACCAAGGAACGTTACATAATTTTTATTGTTGATGTTAACATTGTCTATCTGAGGCTGAATTGCATTTGTCGATTTTGTTCCAAATAAAATGTAGTATGTCTTTTCTATGTTTAGTGTCAGTTTGTTGGTTGACATCCTTGAGTAAACTTTTTAATTGGTTATAAACATCATTATTTAGTGTGTGGATTGGGGGTCTGAATAGAAGGAGGTAGTATCGTCAGCAAATATTATAGGTTTAAAAATGTTAGAGAAATTAGACAGATCATTGATGTATATAAGAAACAGAAGAGGTCCTGGGATGCTGCCCTGTGGCACCCCTACGGTGAATGGTAGAGTGTGGGAGGTTACATAATTTTGTCAACATATTGATGTCTGTCACTATGATTGCATCGAATATAGTTCAGGGCAAGGGCCTCGAATTCCAAAGTGGTGAAGTTTAAGGAAGAGGTAGTTATGGTTAACAGTATCAAAGGCCTTTCTCAGATGAAAAATAAGTCCAATTGGGAACTCATTTTTGTCAAGGGCTGTGTAAATGATATCAAGCAGACAAAATTGTATCATTGGTACTCTTCAGGGAGCGGAAGCCAAACTGACAGGGACTTACTACGTTGAATTTTTCGAGGTACTAGTTGAGCTGTTTATAAATAATTTTTTCAAATGTTTTAATAATATAGGTATAGTTGATATTGGTCTGTAATTGTTTATGTCTGCCATATTACCTCCTTTATGAACTGGCGTTACTCGTGCATTTTCAAGATATCTGGGAAAGATATGCGAAGAAAGATTAAATTAAATTGACTAGGAAGGACAATTTAATTCTTATTAATTAGGAATTAATTAATAAGATTCATTAATCTTAATGAATCATTAAGATTGTAATAAACTAATGTCATTAGTTCATTAAAATTCATTCTCCAGGAAGGCGCTACACGTCGCATGGTGTTCACATCACGTTGGCGCTCGCTTAAACACCCTCAGCTCTGGCCAGTAACTCGTTAGGTGACAGTACAGTCAGCCTCATCCTAGGTCAGGAGATTTTTAATAGGCCTAACGGACTTCCTTTCATCGTTGTTTGAGAAACTAAACTAAACCATTTTGGGTTGACAGCTGGTAGTTGTGGGGCTTTAGGCTCCCAGAGAGACTAGTCTTCCTGCTGCTGCTGCTGCTGCCGCAAGAGGCTCCACTTTCTAATGACTTAGTTGTCATATATATTGCAGTTCTCTCAGTGGCCTGTTGGTCTAGGGGTATGATTCTCGCTTAGGGTGCGAGAGGTCCCGGGTTCAACTCCCGGACAGGCCCGAGTTAATTTTAAAACAAGGATTTATTATGTTAAATATTATAGTTTTATATGTTTTTATACGTAATTGCAACATTAGGAGCTTAAATTCGAATATATATTCTCTAGTATCACTGGAAAGGGTACCAGGTGGTGCCCGGGTCTGTCTGTCTCTCCTATCATCCTCTCTTCCCTCTTTCCCCTGCAGTTCACCCCCGTCTTTACCCTACTCATATAACCACTCCTCTTCTGCCCCCCTCCTTTTGCCCTCCCCCCCCCCCCTCTCTCTCTCTCTCTCTCTCTCTCTCTCTCTCCTCTCTCTCTCTCTCTCTCTCTCTCTCGTCTCTCTCTCTCTCTCTCTCTCTCTCTCTCTCTCAGCTCTCTCGTCTCTCTTCTCCTCTCTCTCTCGCTCTCCTCTCTCACTTCTCTCTCTCTCGCTCTCTCATCTCTCTCTCTCTCTTCTCTCTCTCTCGCTCTCCCTCTCGCTCTTCTCTCTCTCTCTCTCTCTCTTGCTCTCCTCTCTATCTCTCTCTCTCTCTCTCTCTCTCTCTCTCTCTCTCTCTCTCTCTCTCTCTCTCTCTCTCTCTCTCTCTCTCTCTCTCTCTCTCTCTCTCTCCTCTTTCACTTCTTCCTTTCCTCCCTTCATTTCTCTCTCTCTCCTCAGAATAAACAATACCAGCCAAACACAGCATAACCGCAATATTACTTTTATAATTATTACTTTGCTTCAATGTTTTAACGACGTAATTAAAAAATGATGTGGTTATAGTTGTGTTTAACTTGCCATATTATTAACGAAAATGTTTTGAACAAATATCTGGAAAATTGAACCGCTATTTTGGACTTCGTAGGAGTTCCTGGGATTTGGAATAGGAGCTGATCCATCTTAAAGTGGGGCATTGGGATCGACCTTGACCACACTATGACACTTACTCATACAATAAAAAATCGCCATTCAAAATTTTGTGAGGCTAGCCCCTAGTATCTGGCCTGTAACCTTGGACAAACTGATAAAAAACAGACACATTATCTTGTGTACATACTAGACGGGGGTACATGGCTGCAACCGGGCCTATTTTCCCCTTCTTCCCAGTCACCCATTCTTTATTATATATTTCCCTATCCCTAACCTTCTCTTCTCCTCTCTTCACCAACCTCTTCTTCCCTCTGCAATAAGTTCTGGATTGTGGACTTTTGTACCATCGTGGCCAAATCTGTTAAGGCAGATGTCTGAATATCACCAGTACGTGACATGAAGCCACTCCATTTCCTCAAAATGATTTTCATTGATATATCACGTTAATGTGATTACAATGTTGCATGATTATATATAACAGATTGTATGCAGTGCTTATGTTGCCAGCAATGTTATAATAAATGACACTGAAATCTTAGCAGCGTCAAACATCATTCACAGGTTGATGTTTGACGATTGATTGAATCTTTTTGTGCACTGAAAATCTTTTGTCCTAGTGCTCACAGAGAGCAAATAAACCCACTCGAACCTGTACAAAAAATTGACAATAAAGGTAATTTTAGAAATTAGTATCCTTACATATATAAATTTATTTATTTATTTATATACAAGAAGGTACATTAATTGTGTTTATGAGAGTACATATATAGCATTGATGATTATACATTTCTTGTAAAGCTACTTGCAGGCATAGCGTTTCGGGCATGTCCTTAATCTAACAGATAAATTTAAGTTGGTAATATGTAGCAAAATTGAAAAATGTTAACAGGTACATTTGTAAGAAAATTTGAAGAAAATTAGCAGGTAAATTACAATGAAGTCTGAGGAATATCAAACAGGTACATTGTAGCATAATTTGAGGATTATTTCTAGGTACATTGAAGCAAAATTTGCATTCAACATAACAACCATGATATAAGATGATGGCAGTGAATACAATGGAGAAGTTGTATGACTTAGGCACATATTTTGGGGGGCGTGAGTAGCACAAGATATAGTGCTAGTTTAAGGCACTAGGGAGGAAACTATGAGGATGAAATTAGGTACTTTTTGGTTTTACTTTTAAATAAAGCATCGACTGGACAACTTTTTAATTCGTTAGGGAGTGAGTTCCATAGACTAAGTCTCTTTATTTGCATAGAGTGTTTACACAGATTTAGTTTGACAGGGGATTTCAAAGAGATATTTATTTCTGGTGTGGTGATTATGGGTTCTGTTACATATGTCAAGGAAGAGTTTCAGATCAGGAATTGCATCTAGGAACAAGGTTTTGTACTTGTAAATGGCACAAGAGAATGTGTGGAGTGAGTTTATGTTTAGCATGTTTAGGGATTTAAAGAGGGGAGCTGTGTGTTCTTTGGAAACAGAGTTTGGTATGGTTCTGATAGCAGATTTTTGCTGAGTGATGATGGGCTTGGGGTAGTTTGCAGCAGTTGAACCCCCATGCACAGATATGTAAGACAGGGTTAGATTGACGCGTAGTATAATGGGAGGAGAGCAGAGTTTGGAACATAATTGATTTTAGAAAGTATACTGACCGTTTTTGAAACATTTTTTGGTTGTGTTGTATGGGCGTACTGAAGTTGAGTCTCTTGTCTAGGCCAAGGAACTTTCCATAATTTTTATTGCTGATGTTAACATTGTCTGTCTGAGGCTGAATTGCATTTTGTCGATTATGTTCCAAATAAAATGTAGTAGGTCTTTTCTATGTTTAGTTTGAGATTGTTGGTTGACATCCACGAGTAAACTTTTTAATTGGTTATTTATATCATTATTTAGTGTATGGATTGGGGGGGGGTCTGAGTAGGAGGAAGTAGTGTCGGCAGCAAATATTATAGGTTTAAAAATGTTAGAGAAGTTTGACAGATCATTGATGTATATAAGAAACAGGAGACGTCCTAGGATGCTACTCTGTGGCACCCCTACTGTTAATGGTAGAGTGGGGGAGGTTATATCATTTTTGTCTACATATTGATGTCTGTCACTAAGATTGGATCAAATATTGTTCAGGGCAAGGGCCTCGGATCCCATAATTTTGAAGTTTAAGGAAGAGGTAGTTTTGGTTAACATTATCAAAGGTTTTCCTCAGGTCTATGAAGAATTCAATTGGGAACTTACTTTTGTCAATGGGTGTGTAAATGATATCAAACAGACTAAGAATTGTACCATTGGTACTCTTTTGGGAGCGGAAGCCAAACTGACGGGGACCTAGTACGTTGACTTTTACGAAGTAGCAGTAGAGCTGTTTATAAATAATTTTATCAAATATTTTTGATAACATACGTATAGTTGATATTGGTCTGTAATTGTTTATGTCTGCCATATTGCCGCCTTAATGAATTGGTGTTACTCGTGCTTTTTTAGGATATCAGGGAAAGACAGGTGAAGAAAGATTAATATTCATTCTCCAGGAAGGCGCTGCACGACGCATGGTGTTCACATCACGTTGGCGCTCGGTTAAACACTCTCTTCTCTGGCCAGTAACTCGTTAGGTGACAGTATGGACAGCCTCACCCTAGGTCAGGCGTTTTTTAATAGGCCTAACGAAGTCCCTTTCGTCGCCATTTGAGAAACTAAACTAAACCATCTTGGGTTGACAGCTTGTAGTCCTGGCGCGCTAGGCTCCCGGAGAGACTGGTCCTCCTGCTGCTGCTGCTGCCGCAAGAGACTCCACTTTCTAATGACTTAGTTGTCATATATTGCAATTCTCTCGGCGGCCTGTTGGTCTAGGGGTATGATTCTCGCTTAGGGTGCGAGAGGTCCCGGGTTCAACTCCCGGACAGGCCCGATTTATTTTTAAAATAAGGCTTTATTGTGTTAAATATTAAAATTGTAAATGTTTTTACACGTAATTGCAGCATTAGGAGCCTAAATTTAAAAATAAACTCTTTACAGTGTCACTGGAAAGGGTACCCGGTGGTGCCCGGGTCTGTCTGTCTCTCCCAAGTTCTCCCTCTCTTTCCCGTCCTTTTCCCTCTTTTCCCCTGCAGTTCATTTCCGTCTCTCCCCTACTCCTATAACCACTCCCCTTCTGCCCCGCCCACTTTTGCCCTCTCCTCTTCGCCCTTTTGCCCTCTCTCTCTCTCTCTCCCTCTCTCTCTCTCTCTCTCTCTCTCTCTCTCTCTCTCTCTCTCTCTCTCTCTCTCTCTCTCTCTCTCTCTCTCTCTCTCTTTTTCTCTCTCTCAGAATAAACAATCCCAGCAAACACACAACGTAGCCACATTAATTTTATAATTATTAATTTGATGCAACATTGTAACAATGTAATTACAAAATGTTGTGATTATGTTGTGTTTAACTATACATTGTATTAATTTTTGTATTAATACATTAGGTACATCTGCATTTGTGCTGCTACCCTAGACTATATGAAAGGGGAGTACAGTGTGTCAAAAAGCTAGCTACGTGATGCTAAAAAATCCCCATCACACAGGATGGTTAGTCATACAGAGGCATGTGATCAGTAGTCTGCACTGACAGACTCTGGGAGCATTATAAGGATATCATCAACACAAGAGTGAATAAGGTAGCAGTGGTACTGAGTCTTCATCTCGCAGGATGGTTAGTCATTCAGGGCCATATATTCAGTAGCCTGCACTGGCAAATTTTGGGTACACTGTGAGGATATCTTCAAGAACACGAGAGTGAATAAAGTAATTGCAAAGCTCCAGGCACCTCATGCAAACTGGTCTGAAAGGTCTAATAACTGAACATTCGGGGATGTAGTGTCGAAGATCATACATTGTATTAACAGAAAATCTTTCGAAAAAATCTCTGGAAAAGTGAACCCCTCTTTTGGACTGCAGGAGTTCCTGGGATTTGGAATAAGGGCTGATCCATCTTAAGGAGGGGCATTGGGATCGACCTGGACCACACTATTACACTCCCAATACAATCACAAATCATCATGCAAAATTCTGTGAGGCTAGCCCCAAGCATCTGGCCTGTAACCTTGGACAGACAGACAAAAACAGACATATTATCTTGTATAGATACTAAACGGGGGTATATAGCTGAAACCGAGTCCATTTCTTCCTTCTTCCCAGTCACCCATTCTTTATTATATATTTCCCTATCCCCAACCCTCTCTTCTACTCTCCAACATCTCTCCTCTCCTCTCCAACCTCTTCTTTCCTCTGCAGAAGAATTCAGCAGAGTTCTGGGTTGGTGGATTTTTGTACCATTGTGGCCGAGTCGGTTAAGGCAGGTGTCCCCGTGGTGCAGTTGGTAAGACACTCGCCTGGCGTTTTGCGAGCGCTTTATCCTGGGTTCGTATCCATGCCAGGCAGGATGTACTGGGCGCCAATCCTATAGCCTCTGTTTACCCAACAGTGAAATAGGTACCTGTTTGTTAAAGAATTTGGCGGGTCGTATTCCGGGGAACATAGGATTAAGGACTTGCCCGAAACGCTCTGTGTGCTAGTGGCTTTACAAGAATGTGAGAACTCTTGTATATAGTAGAAGGCATTCAGGAGACTATGGAGTTGCACGTCTCTGGGTGTCGGTCTGGAATGGCTTCTCCAGGTGTAGGGGGTTTTCTATTTTGCTTTCCCGACTGCAATGCGTACGTCGTCAATGTACATGTGGCAGACGCTTCACGAAGTCGGAATCTGCAGAGAAAATACGAGAGCAACCGTACAGGGACTGGGAGCACGGTCGAGTTAGAGTCCTTGAGGGTCTCTTCTCAGACTAGCCTCACCTGGTCCTAGTCCACTTTGATCGTTGGAATCTCCTCAATGATTTAACACTTTAAGGGACTCCTAGGGTCCTCATCACATTTGTAGTTTAGTGAATATAGGCAACTCGGTGTTGAAGACACCTAGAGCTGAAGGCTTGAGTAAATAATTGGCAGTATTCAGAAGTGGTTCAACGGAAACACCGCATAAAGCTTAACAGTAGTTTATTTACTAACTTAACCACTAATACACAGGGTGCTTGATTTACTTTAGATTGGTGTCAGAAAGGCTATGGTTGTATTAGCGAGACTCTTGACGTCTGGCTAAACGACTCTTATCCACTCGTGGAGAAACACCTAACTTAACACAGTTGACAGCCAATCATTAACACGGCAACCTAACTGCCGGTATGCAAAGGGATCACAAGAGTTCCAACCGGATACTCGGGTAATGATGATATGCAATAACTCACAAATACACTGTCAATGTGACAGGCAATAACATGCACAATAATAATGTCACACAATACTAAATGTGTGGTGTATGTGAAGCTCACATTCACAGACGAGTGTAATACAGTGATACCACACAGATAAACACGCATACACCATCGGGTGTCTTCACCTATACTTGTGTCAGGTATGAGAAGGTGAGAACTGGTCGATACCTCAGATCAACATAGACAGACACAACAAAACAATGACAAGATCTTGTACTTACAGGTGGGGAACCTCTCTTATTCACTCACTCACTCAGGCACATTTACACAAGAACTCATAAGTGGCCTGACAGCTGGTTCTGCTCATCACGACGTGAGACCATTGACGACAGGCTTTCCTACAAACCGTACTTGACACGGGGGTACTCGCAGGAGGGCGTGCTGTATGTCTACAGACACACCCGCACACACTTGGCACTGGCGGTGAGTAAGGGTGGTGACATCACGTAGTGTGAAGCAGGGCGGCGCCGGCTGGCGGCTCGAGGTACCGAGGTACTGAGGTACTGAGGTACTGAGGTACTGAGGTACTAGCTACATGCTCTGGACAGTGGCGGCCGGCGATTATATGGTACCATGCGGTACACTGTAGTAAAAGTCACACACAGGTTACTTGGGCAGCGGTACTCCTTTGTTCACTCTAGGTCACTCACAACGATCTTTGTCACCAGGGGTTACCTGATACCAGTCTGTTTTGCTCTGGTGATTTGTCACTTAGGCTTCTAAACAATACAGTCACAGTCGCGATTCAGGGCGAGCATTGGTATATCGAAAAGACGCTGAGTTTAACTTGACGGTGAGGAATAGACGGTGTTCTTCTGTCTATTGGCCGATGGACAGAACAGAACACGTCTTCTATGCAAGGGCTTCCTCACGTGAATGCTCTTGCCTGGGGCTCAGGGCTCCTCGTGGAACACAACACAAGGGATTACAATCTGACCAATAGCATTGCAGCAAATGAGCGGGAACCAATCATATTGATCGTTCCCTGATCAGTAGCAGAGGTGACGTCATGACCACATCACAGTTGTTATTCTCCATCACGCCGGTTGAAGCTGACCCCAGAGGTCAGACTCTGTCCTGTCGCCTCGCTGGCACCTCCTATGTACTCACTGACCCTATGGCCAGTAACTTAACTTCCCTGTATCTATTTCCTGCCTAGACATACGGCGGTCTCTGTATTATAAACGTGTTCCTGGTTAAGTGGGCATTCTGCAGATACCCAACATGACAGATTACTATCCAGGGTTAACAGAGACAGGGCTTGTGCACGAGGATCGGTGCACTGTGCACTGCAATGAGCCATTCAAGTCAGCTGTGGGAGAATCTTGAGAGACCATACTCTCACACAAGGTCACAAAGCCAGGGTAGGTTGATACCGGGGAGAAGCTGTCACCCATGCAGCAGGTCCCCCCTTCTCAACGGCACCGAAAGTCTCCAATGGAAAGGCAAAACCTTGTATATATAAATAAATAAAATAAATATATACAAAAAAGTTAAAACAAGTGTTTGGGAATCACCAGAACGTAAGTTCTGGTGATTCTGGGATATGTTGATGAGTTCTGGTATATGTTGCCAGCAATGTCATTATAAATGACATTGAAATCTTAGCAGCGTCAAACATGAATGAGAGTTTTTGTGCACTGAAAATCTTTTTGCTCACAGTGAGGATATAAACCCACTTGAACCTGCACAAAAAAAAATGACAATAAAGTTAATTTTAGAAATTAGTAACCCTACATATGAAGATTTATTTATGTATTTATTTAGTTATATACAAGAAGGTACATTAATTGGGTTTATGAGAGTACATATATAGCATTGATGATTATACATTTTTGTAAAGCTACTTGCAGGCATAGCGATTCGGGCATGTTCTTAATCTAACAGATAAATTTAAGTAGGTAATATGTATCAAAATTGGAAAATGTTAAAAGGTACATTTGTAAGAAAATTTGAAGAAAATTAGCAGGTAAATTACAGTGAAGTTTAAGGATTATCAAACAGGTACATTGTAACATAATTTGAGGATTATTTCTCGGTACATTGTACTTGGAGAGAAGGTGCTGGATGCGGTGTGTTCTGTGCTGGTTCCTGCCTTGAAGTCCCCGGATGCCAGTGAACCAGGGCGGGGGGTTGTTGACCCTGGTGCTGGTAGTGGGGCCGGGAAAGATCTGTGGATGGTCTTGAAAGGGGGTCTCTTGCCCCTCCCTTCGGGGTGTTTCTCCCCGGTGGCACCTTTGCCTTCCACTTGTGTGACAAAATACAAATGCCGCCTGATAATGGGCCTCGTGCAGTTTCCTATATTCTTATGTTCTTAAAAATGGAATGAAATTTAGCATTTTATAATTTTTCACTCTAAGAAGTGAAAAATTAATCAAGCCTACTTAAGCTTATCCAGTTCCCCCTTTATTAAAGGTGAGGCTAACCATGCAGTCACCCAATCATTTACTAGCCAGACGTATCACTACTTTCCCTGACAGAAACGAACTCATCAACTAGGTAATGCTTATCCAGTTCCCCCTTTATTAAAGGTGAGGCTAACCATGCAGTCACCCAATCATTTACCAGCCAGACGTATCACTACTTACCCTGACTTAGAAACGAACTCATCAACTAGGTAATGCTTATCCAGTTCCCCCTTTATTAAAGGTGAGGCTAACCATGCAGTCACCCAATCATTTACCAGCCAGACGTATCACTACTTACCCTGACTTAGAAACGAACTCATCAACTAGGTAATGCTTATCCAGTTCCCCCTTTATTAAAGGTGAGGCTAACCATGCAGTCACCCAATCATTTACCAGCCAGACGTATCACTACTTACCCTGACTTAGAAACGAACTCATCAACTAGGTAATGCTTATCCAGTTCCCCCTTTATTAAAGGTGAGGCTAACCATGCAGTCACCCAATCATTTACCAGCCAGACGTATCACTACTTACCCTGACTTAGAAACGAACTCATCAACTAGGTAATGCTTATCCAGTTCCCCCTTTATTAAAGGTGAGGCTAACCATGCAGTCACCCAATCATTTACCAGCCAGACGTATCACTACTTACCCTGACTTAGAAACGAACTCATCAACTAGGTAATGCTTATCCAGTTCCCCCTTTATTAAAGGTGAGGCTAACCATGCAGTCACCCAATCATTTACTAGCCAGACGTATCACTACTTACCCTGACTTAGAAACGAACTCATCAACTAGGTAATGCTTATCCAGTTCCCCCTTTATTAAAGGTGAGGCTAACCATGCAGTCACCCAATCATTTACTAGCCAGACGTATCACTACTTACCCTGACTTAGAAACGAACTCATCAACTCCTGAGCTATGTCACTGCTCTTAGCTTTATTGACGGAAAAACTGTTGCTTCACGTTTTAGGGAGCTCCCAAACACAGCTCATGTAATTCAATTTGATGAAGTGTCCCCGGAACTAGAAAACGCATAGTTGCCGGAAACCGTTGATTTATTTAAAATTAAAATTATGTAACTCGCCCTGAGTGCTGTAACTTACTTATGCTAAACGAATTACGTGCCTCTGTAACCTTTTATACTATCCGTGACAGGATGGGTATGGGGTGTACAATAATTTAAATTATATATATATTTTTTTGTATTAACACGCCAGTCACAGTCAACAGGTCAGTTTTTATTAACACACAGCCAATTCAGTCTACTAGCCTGCAAGCTGCATTAGCACACTGTGGATCGATAGAGCACATAAATATCTTCCATTATTCGTGTGTACTATGAACTGTAGTTACAGAGCTCAAAGTATATCACACAATTTGGTCAAAACTGAATCAACCTCTGGAGGGTTATTAAGGCCACACTAAAATCTGGACTCCTTAGCTAGCCGCCAGGAGGTGCGGACGTACCCCACCTGTGCTGCAGTTGCTGCTCGGCTAGGTGCTGGTTGGGTGCTCGTCGGTGCTGATGTGGCCTGTATGATGGGGGGACCTCTCCCCCCCAGTTGTGCGGGCTCAATCGGTGGGCCTGGAATTCTCTGGACGGGCTGGTTATCCTGCTGTGGAGCTACTGTTGTGTGATATGCTTCGTGTCTCTGTAGCGGACATTTATGGAGTGGAATTGGTGTCTGTGCATCGGCCAATTGTGAAGTTTGCAGGAGAGGAAGCCTACCGGGTCTTTTTACGCTGCTATGAGGGGCAGGGGCATTACGATGCTGGGGCTGTGACTGTTTCTGACCATAGTGGTTCTCTCATCTATGTCAGCATCCATGGTGCACCCTTGGAGTTTCCAGAGGACCTGCTGAAGCGATACTTCGGGCAGTTTGACACTGTTGTGAGTGTTCGGTTGCACATGCTTTCCTCTGGGAAGTTCAAGGGTGTGCGGACGGAATATATGCACTCTGGGGATGATGCTGAGGTCAGACATACCATTCTCTGATGCGGCTCCTGAGGTACTACGTTCGTGTGTACTATGTTCGGCAGCCAAGAACGTGTTTTCGCTGTGCTCTGTTGGGACATCAGGCTGTTGGGTGCTCTGCGGTTGCCGTCGCTCCACTGAACCTCTTCCATGAAGAGGATTTCCCGCCGCTTCCTGTGGATTCGGTGGGTGAGGGTGTGGCCGACCTTTCGGCTGATGGGGCGTCCCCTGTGTCACCCGGTGCGCCTCCTATTGTTGTCGCCTCTCCTCTGGAGCATGTGTTGCCATCGGTTGGTCGTCCTGCTCCAGTTGATGTCCTTGGTACTCCTGTGGGTCTTTCAGATGCTGCCTTAACGTCTCCGCCGTCTTCGTCTTCTCTGGCTACTGCGCTTGTCACCTAGTCCTCGCCGTGTGTCCCAGCCGTGCTAGGAGGATGGTGTGAACGCAGGGACTCCTGCTGTGATGGGCCTGGTTCCCCCTGTAGTTGAGGCTGCTGCTGTCCTGCGCCGTGCGTCGGTGCGCACGCCCTGTGATGTCCGTGCTTCTGGTTCCGCCTCCAGCTCTGATGGTATGCAGCCGGAGCCCAAGCGTTCACAGCGTGCTTCTTCTGCCTGGGCAGATGTGGGGGAATTCGACGACTGTGGGTCGTCGGGCGTCGACGGGGTGGTTCTGGGTGCGTCGCTCTCTACGGCGACGGTGGTGGCGGAGGTTCATGTGCCTGCTGCTGCCAGTGAATGTGTCGTAGACTTACCTATGTTTTTTCTCCTGCAGGGGGGAGGGGTGGTCGCTCCTCCTGACGTGGATGGTGAAGGTGCTGGCGCGGGCCGTGGTCTCGTGCTAGTGTTGAAGAAGGATTCCCACCGTGGGAAGTCCCAGTCTTCAGGTCACAGGCCTGGTCCTGTGGGTGTTTCGGCTGGGGCCCCCTGCAGTTTTGCCCTCTGCACTGTCGTCTCCCGTAGTGGCGTCCGCTGTGCTCCAGACGGCTGTGTTGCCGATATCCACGATACCTCCGCGTATATGGCGTGTGCTTACCAGGTTTACGCCTTGAAGAGGATTTGTCAACTTTTTATGATAGGCCCTGCCCCCCTCTCTTGTGGGAGCGCATGGCGCCACTTATCCTCGCATAGCCTCGCATATAGTACCATTTGGGTCCCCTGTTTCCATGCCTTCGTGTCCAGCGTTCCGGATTTTATGGGTATTCCGATGGAGACGGACACGCTTACTATGTGGTTGTGCTTGGAGGTGAACAATGTTCGATATCCGAGGGACCAGTTTCCGAACAAATACGTGCGGTAATGTCCTGGTTTCTGCATTTTGTTGCCTATTTGTCTATTGTTTGTGTGCCCATCAGGCTGCTTAGCAGACTCTGCTTGTTCCTATTGATATTGATGTATATTGATGTTGGTTGATATACTTGTTTTTCTGTGCTTAATTTGTTTTTATCTTGTATATTGTGTATTGTGTCAGTACTATAATGTGTTTGTGCATCGTGTTTGTGTGTTGTTCTAGGCCCTTCAGGCCTGTGCTTTTGTGCTTTAATTTTGTTTTCGCTGTTTTGTTTTTTCTGTACCTGTTTTATTGTACTTATTCGAATGCCCTGCATGTAAAAATAAATAAATAATAAAATGGTCAAAATTAATTAATAATAGGGCGGTCATAAATATTGTGTTGGTGAGTGCGTCTCAGCTCTAGGTCACATAGTTTACAGTCGAAGTGCTCACCGTAGGGGGATTCATTACCTGCATAATAAATGAGCTGAACTAGATTGTTGGCGGATACATGTCACATTGAGCACAAGGTGGTTTGCCAACGGATTTTAATACCTACATAACCAAACATTACACATCCTACACATCCATACACATTACACAATCGACTTGAGAATGGTCCAGGACGGACCGAAACGTCGTCGTCCCTTCAATTTCTAGTGTGTGGTCTGGTCAACATTACACATCCTAACCTAACTTATCCTTACACAACCAAACACTACACAACCTAACCTATTTTAACCTTACACAACCAAACGCTACACAACCTAACCTAACTTAACCTTACACAATCAAATGCTTCATAACCTAACCTAACTTATCCTTACACAACCTAACCTAACTTAATCTTACACAACCAAACGCTTCATAACCTAACCTATCTTAACCTTTCACAACCAAGCACAACACAACCTAACTTAACCTTACACAACCAAACGCTACACAGCCTAACTTAACCTTACACAACCAAACACTACACTACCTCAATAAACTTACTTCAATTTCAATTTCAAATGCTACACAACCTAACCTTACAACCAAAACGCTACAAACCTAACCTTACACAACCAAACACTACACAACCTAACTTAACCTTACACAACCAAATGCTACACAACCTAACCTAACCTTACATAACCAAATGCTACGCAACCTAACTTAACCTTACATAACCAAATGCTACGCAACCTAACTTAACCTTACACAACCAAATGCTACGCAACCTAACTTAACCTTATACAACCAAACGCTACACTACCTAACTTAGCCCTCAGAAGAAGAAAATAAAATGGTATGAGAACGATTACATAAAGATGCTCAATGCAAATGTTAGGAGCATGAGTAGAGAGTACCGGAGACATCCCACCGAAAGCAACCAAGAACTATTCAAAACTGTGTGTCAAGTAGCCAGGGAAGAGAAGATTAGAGAGCGGGAAAGACAATGGCTTGAATTCACTAGCTTCATTGGAAGAGAAACATTTGCAAGACAAGTATGGGCAAAAATTCAGATAGCTAAGGGGGGCAGAACCCGGCCTGCAGCTCACAAAGACCCCCAGGATAAGGCTGAAGAACTAATTCACAAGTGGAGTGATGCAGCATCATCATCATCATCCCTCCCTGCAAAAGTAAGCAGGGAACAGCTCCTCCGACATAATGACAGAAGGATTAGGATAACAAGAGCACAGTCTAGCGATGACGAGTGTAGGGAACCAATCACACCCCAGGAAGTAATGGGGACTATGAAAAAGGGTAAAAGAACAGCACCTGGTGAGGATGGCGTCACCTACGACATACTCAATGCACTGTGTGAAGTGTCTGGAATCCACTACTCCACCTGTTTAACAAGTCATTCCTAAGTGGAGTGTTGCCCCACACAATGGAAACACGCAATAATTATTCCCATACCGAAGCCTAATGACCCTGGTAATTACAGACCTATCAGCCTCGTGTCATGCACTTGTAAGATGCTTGAAAGGATCATCCTAAACCGACTGTTGCACAAAATAGGCAGGTTAGGGGAGGGGGTCAATGGATTTGATAAAGGACGGAGCACAGCAAATTGTATAGTTAATTACCTGGCTAATAACACAGCTAAGTACTTTGTATTTATCGACATCAAAGGAGCTTTCGACAGAGCACAGGGATTGCGATCCTGGATGAACTTGTATGCATGAGTGTCAAGGGAAGACTCATGAAATGGATTGAAGACTATCTCACAGGGAGGAAAGCCAAGGTCTGCTTCAATGGAGCAGTCTCAAGAACAATGAATATGGAACTCGGGCCCACTCAAGGAGGAGTGTAAAGCCCCACACTATTCAATGTACTTATGAATGTCATTGCAAATATTGATTTTCCGGAAGGAACACAAGTGGAATATGCAGATGATATTCTAATACAAGCTTGTTCTAACACCTTGGGAAAAATTAAACAGTCCATTGAACTCCTCGGAAGGAAATGCATTGAGCTCGGTTTCAGTCTCTCCATTAACAAGGCAAAAGCACACTCTCATCACAAGAGGAGGGAAAATGAAGAACTACAAATTAATGGTGTCACACTTGAATGGGTTGACCACTATCGGTACCTTGGCGTCACTGTTGGCTCTAACAAGGGGAAGAAAGAGGAGCTCAACCAAATCATAGGAACATGCAAAAGTCGAATCAGTGCACTGAAAGCCATGACCTGGAATGGGCATGGAGCCACTATTGCCGTGCTTAAAATGATGTACACAGCCTATGTGCGCTCCGTCATAGACTATGCAGCACCAGTTTTATGCATCTACTCCCAAAGCGATATGAAAAGGCTCGAAAGCATTCATAATGAAGCCATGACAATCATTCTTGGAGTTTCAAGAACTGCCAAAACGTCCAATCTACGAGAGGAGTTGTCCCTCCCCAGTGTTAGAAGCAGAATTAAGGAGCTGAATGCTAAGCTTGCAATTAGGATATCCAGAGATCTCCATTACAATGATATTGCTAAGAAAAAACTGAGTTCTGTGCTACTTTCAGGGGGAAAACAGGAGAAGCTAAAAATGGCATCACAGATCAGTCTGCTCCCTCGAAGAACTTCACCTGCTTGAGCAAGCCCGTGAGCTCCTGCCTGTAGAGAGGTTACCTCCCTGGGAGGATGACTCTTGCAGGATTATCATCAATGAAATGACAATTAAACAATCCAACATGATACCACAAGAAATGAGGCACAAGTATCTCGAAGAAATTTATAAAGAAGCCGGAGATGAACTAGATCAAATCTACACTGACGGGTCATCTAATCCTGTCAATGGCAGGGCTGGTGCAGCATACACGGTAATTAAGGATAATGTTTTCCAATGCAGAAATGAAGAAAAAGCGCGTATTGAGAACTATGCCTCTTCAACGCAAGCAGAGCTAACTGCCATTATTATGATGTTAAGGTTTCTTGAACGGAACACTAATGGTGCAGTGATTTACTCTGATTCAAAAGCAGCACTTCAAAGCCTAAGTAAAAATCGGGCAGAAAATCTTGTAATAGTCGCTGAAATTAAGAGAGCTGTGAGAGTACTTACCAATCAGGGAAGAGTCGTCAAGTTTCTGTGGATCCCCTCCCATGTTGGAATATGTGGGAATGAACGAGCAGATGTGCTGGCTGCTGAAGGCGCTGAAGGAGACCATATTGAATGCTTCAAACCCAAGACTCTACTACAAATTAGAGGTATTGTCAGGCAACATCACCGTGACAAGGTAACTGAGGAAAGGAGGATAGAAGCACAAACCAGTGAATTTGTACGATAGTACAACATGGTTGCAGCTGGCAATCCCAGTCATTGTGGACGAAGACGAGGAGGACGCGGGAGAGAATCAGTAATAGCGAGAATCCGTCTTAGATACAAATATCCATGGCGATTCGGAATGGAAACAACAGTTGATCAGCGAAGTTGCAGAATCTGTGATGAGAGTGACGGACACCGCCTAGACCACTATCTACGTGAATGTGAACACCTGAGAGACATTAGAAGTATGTGTAGAATAATAAACCCCACATTGTTTGAATTAGGAAAACACTATTTGTCAAATATTGATACTGTTCTTAAAAGATTCCCCCAATTTGCACCCGCAAGATAACGTAAGCTTTTAAGGGTTGACAGATGTTAATCTTCTTGTTTGAGGAGCTGTTCACTTGAGCCAGTTAAGCAAGTCCCAGCTGTGATTGGGTACAAGTGACAGGATGAACAACCCAGCGGGTTTTCTTCCTTTTGGGGAGTGTTGTACATGCTGCTATAACTGTATGTCCACTCACAAGATGAGTTGCGCTGCCCAATAAACTCGCCCCGCGGGGCAAAATTTAAAAAAAAAATACCTAACTTAACCTTACACAACCAAATGCTACACAACCTAACCTAATCTAGCCAAGCTTACAGTAAGCTAAATTAGTATATCCTAACTTGACGTTATATACGGGTTTGATAATCAGACAAGAAGCTTAGTCGAACTGTCTTGTGTTACGATTTGACCACACACCCCTTCAAATTTAAAACAATTCAAAATTCAAAATGTTTATTCAGGTAAATGTACATACACTGAAGATGAGTTACAAACATAATGTTGGATTTATAAATAGAGCTAGTACATACAATACCTAAAGTCACTAATACGCACAGCGTTTTGGACAAACCCTCAGACGTTTGGGAGCCGGTAGCCTAGCTGAAACCTGAGTAAATTCTCACAACTCTCCGTCATCCTTAATAAGGAAACCCAACCCATCCTAACCTAACCAAAGTAAGAGATAAATTTTTGTGTTTGTATATGGTATGCATCTGGTGTGTGTGTGACGTCACTATGATGTCATAAGTGTATTCAGGGCTCAGGTTTTACATTTTAGTGAGTGCTTGGAGGACACGCCTCCCCGCGCCTCAGGCAGCCTGGCACCACTAGATATTTATACACTGCCTAGCTGGTGTGCCCTGGTGTGCCCTTGTGTACCCCGGTGTGCCCTGGTGTACCCTTGTGTGTCCTTGTGTGCCCTGGTGTGTCCTTGTGTGCCCTGGTGTACCCTGGTGTGTCCTTGTGTGCCCTGGTGTGCCCTTGTGTGCCCTGGTGTGTCCTTGTGTACCCTTGTGTGCCCTGGTGTGTCCTTGTGTACCCTGGTGGGTCCGTGTGTACCCTGGTGTGTCCTTGTGTACCCTGGTGTGCCCTGGTGGGTCCTTGTGTACCCTGGTGTGTCCTTGTGTACCCTGGTGTGCCCTGGTGTGTCCTTGTGTACCCTGGTGTGCCCTGGTGGGTCCTTGTGTACCCTGGTGTGCCCTGGTGGGTCCTTGTGTACCCTGGTGTGCCCTGGTGGGTCCTTGTGTACCCTGGTGTGTCCTTGTGTACCCTGGTGTGTCCTTGTGTACCCTGGTGTGCCCTGGTGGGTCCTTGTGTACCCTGGTGTGCCCTGGTGGGTCCTTGTGTACCCTGGTGTGCCCTGGTGGGTCCTTGTGTACCCTGGTGTGCCCTGGTGGGTCCTTGTGTACCCTGGTGTGCCCTGGTGGGTCCTTGTGTACCCTGGTGTGC
Organism: Procambarus clarkii; assembly: GCF_040958095.1. Taxonomy (NCBI): domain Eukaryota; kingdom Metazoa; phylum Arthropoda; class Malacostraca; order Decapoda; family Cambaridae; genus Procambarus; species Procambarus clarkii. Next base: position 18,374,185 of record NC_091192.1, on the reverse strand, counting down.
CCTGGTGGGTCCTTGTGTACCCTGGTGTGCCCTGGTGGGTCCTTGTGTACCCTGGTGTGCCCTGGTGTGTCCTTGTGTACCCTGGTGTGCCCTGGTGGGTCCTTGTGTACCCTGGTGTGCCCTGGTGGGTCCTTGTGTACCCTGGTGGGTCCTTGTGTACCCTGGTGTGCCCTGGTGGGTCCTTGTGTACCCTGGTGTGCCCTGGTGGGTCCTTGTGTACCCTGGTGTGCCCTGGTGTGTCCTTGTGTACCCTGGTGTGCCCTGGTGGGTCCTTGTGTACCCTGGTGTGCCCTGGTGGGTCCTTGTGTACCCTGGTGTGCCCTGGTGGGTCCTTGTGTACCCTGGTGTGCCCTGGTGGGTCCTTGTGTACCCTGGTGTGCCCTGGTGTGTCCTTGTGTACCCTGGTGTGCCCTGGTGGGTCCTTGTGTACCCTGGTGTGTCCTGGTGGGTCCTTGTGTACCCTGGTGTGCCCTGGTGGGTCCTTGTGTACCCTGGTGTGCCCTGGTGGGTCCTTGTGTACCCCGGTGTGCCCTGGTGTATCCTTGTACATGACGTACGTGTGCTCTAGTGTACCCTGCTGTGTCCTTGTGTAATCTGGTGTACCTTGGTGTACCCTGGTACATGACGTGTGCCCTGACATGTATCCCTGGTGTACCCTGCTGTATCCCTGGTGTACCCTTCTGTATCCCTGGTGTGCTCTGGTGTACTCTGATGTCCCCTGGTGTGCCCTGGCAGTGCACGACTTGAACCAGTACAATACTAGTTTACTTGCTAACAATGTCATTATAACTGTAAAGCAAAGTTTACATAGGTATATTGTAACAACGTCGAACAACACGTTGTTGTGTATGCCTGTATATAAGTTGTTAATAATAGTAATAGATCTGACCAATTACTCATTCAGTAAAACAAGTATATCCTTCACATATCCAGTCACACGTACGTCTGTTCAAGAAAATTACTAATATTTAGACTCAAATTCAACGTGTAATTAACCAGTACATATTATTCATTAATAAAAGTTAATAATACATTTTTATTAATATATTATTAACACACTCTTCAGTACTATATTAACGATCCACATGTGCTAGTGATAATCTCTCATGGAACATTACATTTCTAGGAAAACTAAGTGATGAGATACTATTGGAAACTGTGATTCCCATCAGTTATAACTTTAAACATTGTAATAGCAGTCAAATGCAGCGGCCTGTTGGTCTAGGGGTATGATTCTCGCTTAGGGTGCGAGAGGTCCCGGGTTCAACTCCCGGACAGGCCCAAAGTATTTTTCAACAAATATAGTTTCAATTTGAAAAGTAAACCTTGATAAGTGTTTGCTCAGCTTATACATACATCTGGCCTGTTGGTCTAGGGGTATGATTCTCGCTTCGGGTGCGAGAGGTCCCGGGTTCAACTCCCGGACAGGCCCTCATTATGATAGGCTGTCCACTGACTACCTCACGTCCTTAATGTGCGAAAATAATTTGGAATAATCAGTATTCAAGATAGAATATGTAAAATCAATACTTTAATTGGACTAAAGCTTCACCGTGGTATCGGAAATGTCATTATATCAACTGAGTTATTTAACACAGACGTAGTGAAACTATGTAATTCTGAACGGATTCAAAAGAATCTCGCATATCTCACAGACCATATTCTCCCAAGGTTCTCTCAATTCACCTACATTGAGAGCGGGTATTGAGTACTATCATTAACCCAACGCTCGTTACCGTTAACCCAACGGTAACACAACTGAGATGAATGTAAGTCAATAACTGAGCATCCACACGTTAATTAGGTGGCAAGAATATGATAAAGTTGATGCCAACGTTGAACATAATGTAGGGCAACCATATTGGAGCATTAATTTGTAAAGGTATCATTAGAGAACTCAAATGATTTTAAGGAAGACGAAGAGTGCATACAGGAACAAGTCCTTTGTTTATCACAATGAAATGAGTCTGACAAACCACTTGTCTGGTACATGTAACAAAATCAACTGACAGAAGTTGTCAGCTGAAATTCGACTTGGACTTCAAGTATAACTGACAGTTGAGCTTGTATGAATATCAAGATGACGTTAAGTGTAGTGTATGGCAGGGATACACGTGAATTAGATCATTAAATTTTATAATGTGTAAAAAGTAGTTCTTCTAAAATAGATCTGAACTTAAGGTTCATGGAAAGGCAAATACACTGTAACGTTATTGAACGTGATCAAATATCTGAAGTTCTTGCACTATATCCATATTTTGCCTTTAATATATATAAAAGGACAAATTATGTGATGAAAGTATAGCTAAGAGTACATAGTCTACATAGTCGTAAACTGCAACACTTATTAATTACCCTGCAATGTCCAGTATTATATTATTCCCTAAACGCCTTAGCTCCACTGTGTAGTAATATACTTTCATAAGCAGCACCTACAGTGCAAACGTGCTGTTTCAAGCTATCATGATAAATTAAATCATGATAAAACTCCTGCCCGAAACGCTATGCGGGTTAGTAGCTTTACAAGAATGTAAAAACATGAATGCTATGTACTCTTATAAACCCAATGTACCTTATTGCATGTATAAATAAATAAATAAATAAATAAATAAATAAATAAATAAATAAATAAATAAATAAATGTAAGGAATACAAATAGATTTCAAAAGTTGGTATCGAACAGCAATCACTTGGGTCTGATTATGACGTTTGTTGCTTCTGTAATCCTTTTGTGCCTCGTGTAATCCTTTTGTGCCTCGTGTAATCCTTTTGTGCCTCGTGTAATCCTTTTGTGCCTCGTGTAATCCTTTTCTGCCTCCTGTAATCATTTTATACCGCCTGAAGTTCTTGTGTTGCCTCTGCAATCCTTGCGCTGTCCCTGTAATCCTTGTGCTGTCCCTATAATCCTTGTGCTGTCCCTGTGATCTGTGTGCTGTTCCTGTAATCCTTGTGTTGTCCCTGTAATCCGTGTGCTGCCCCTGTAATCCTTGTGCTCTCCTTGTAATCCGTGTGCTGTCCCTGTAATCCTTGTGCTCTCCCTGTAATCCGTGTGCTGCCCCTGTAATCCTTGTGCTCTCCCTGTAATCCGTGTGCTGCCCCTGTAATCCTTGTGCTCTCTCTGTAATCCTTGTGCTCTCCCTGTAATCCTTGTACTCTCCCTGTAATCCTTGCGCTGTCTCTGTAATCCTTGTGCTCTCCCTGTAATCGTTTTGCATTCTCTAATTCTTTTGCGCTCACGCTCAGTTTGGAGTCCACGGTAAACTCTAATCACCGTTAATGGCAACAACAAACATATATTACTTTAGCAGTAAATAGGTACCCGGGAATGAGGCAACTGTTGTGGATTAATCCTGGTGAAGGCGAGTGTAGTTCGACCTCGTGTGGGGGGGGGGGGGACCTCGATATAAGCTTAAAATATATATATGCATAGGTCGTCAATCCCCCGAGAAAATGCATCATTTGTATTTGCATTGAAAATATCATCATTTGTATCATTCTTCCAGGGTACACGGGATAATAACATAAGTAAAGTTATTTGTTCAGTAATACATATCGGCCTGTTGGTCTAGGGGTATGATTCCTGCTTTGGGTGCAGGAGGTCCCGGGTTCAAATCCCGGACAGGCCCGGTCATTTTTAAGTTAAATTCTTTGTTTGATACATTCAATATTTTCCCGTTGGTCATGAATAAGTGTTTATCATAAGTGTGAAAGGAAATTTCAACTGTAAGAGAGATTTATGTTAGAAATAGGAGGTGGAAGGGCTTGTTTTATCCGTGCTACATAGTAGTGACGAACAAAGAAGGGTCTACAAATACATCTGTCAAAAGCGCAGTCCTGGCAGGAAAGAGAGCAGCATTTCAGCTTGACCGGATACATCACGCACAAATATAAATAACTGGTTCTCTAATTATTGCTAATAAAACATTGAGATCCGGTTCGTGGACCCATCAGATGACCCTTACACCTCCCTCAGGCTGGGAATGGCGTTCATCGTAAAATTATTGTATTAAAATGTTTTAGGTATGGACGTCATTACCATAGTTCCCCAGGCTGGTTTAGTCTGGCTGTTTGTGTACATTGTTTTGGTGTCTCCGAAATTACTTACTTACGGACCTGTCACGTGTTATTAGTAACTTATTACGGACCTGTCACGTGTTATTAGTAACTTGTTACGGACCTGTCACGTGTTATTAGTAACTTGTTACGGACCTGTCACGTGTTATTAGTAACTTGTTACGGACCTGTCACGTGTTATTAGTAACTTATTACGGACCTGTCACGTGTTATTAGTAACTTATTACGGACCTGTCACGTGTTATTAGTAACTTATTACGGACCTGTCACGTGTTATTAGTAACTCATTACGGACCTGTCACGTGTTATTAGTAACTCATTACGGACCTGTCACGTGTTATTAGTAACTTGTTACGGACCTGTCACGTGTTATTAGTAACTTGTTACGGACCTGTCACGTGTTATTAGTAACTTCATTACGGACCTGTCACGTGTTATTAGTAACTTGTTACGGACCTGTCACGTGTTATTAGTAACTTGTTACGGACCTGTCACGTGTTATTAGTAACTTATTACGGACCTGTCACGTGTTATTAGTAACTTGTTACGGACCTGTCACGTGTTATTAGTAACTTGTTACGGACCTGTCACGTGTTATTAGTAACTTGTTACGGACCTGTCACGTGTTATTAGTAACTTGTTACGGACCTGTCACGTGTTATTAGTAACTTGTTACGGACCTGTCACGTGTTATTAGTAACTTGTTACTGACCTGTCACGTGTTATTATTAATTTGACTTATTACGGACCTGTCACGTGTTATTAGTAACTTGTTGCAGACCTGTCACGTGTTATTATTAATTTAACTTGTTACGGACCTGTCACGTGTTATTAGTAACTTGTTACGGACCTGTCACGTGTTATTATTAACTTGTTACGGACCTGTCACGTGTTATTAGTAACTTGTTACGGACCTGTCACGTGTTATTAGTAACTCATTACGGACCTGTCACGTGTTATTATTAACTTGTTACGGACCTGTTACGTGTCATCATTAACTGGTTATAGACCTGTCACGTGTTATCATTAACTTGTTACGGACCTGTCACGTGTTATTATTCACAACCGAAAGGTCACGAGTTCGATTCCCGGGCAGGACGGAGACGGTTAGGCACATCAAGCTGTAAAGAGGTTCCCGGATTTTTAGACAACTGTTGTGTATTATAGGTTGAGGAAGGTCAGTAACCAGCCAAGGTGCGGAGCTTGATAAGCCGAGATACGAAGCCACAACACAGACGAACATACACATTAAATGGTCAAATAGAAACACAAATTACCCTTAAGATAACGAGGCAGGCAGTTAGACATTTCCTTAATTATATTGTTTGTGAGTGCAGCTTTGATAAACATTGAAATCTTAAAGGAAAAACAGTTAGCAGATATTATGTAGTGGGATTCGAACCTAGGACGCAGGAGATACTGACAAATGCCACTGGAAGCCGGAGTAAATAGTTGTGGTGAGACGTGTGCGTGCGTGTGTGTTTGTGTGTGTGTGTGTGCGTACGAGTGCGGCGTCTGCAGTAGGGACTAAGACCAGATAAAACTTTGTCAACCTTATTCATCACTGCTCGCTATAACTAATCAAGCCAAACCTGACTTATCTCAACCAATCCTCTCGTAACATGAGATCAAATATTGTGTTTTATAGTGCGCAAGAGATGCGTGACGTCACTGTGACGTCATAATGTCCATGTGTGTACAGGTTTTAGATGCTACAGTAGCCTAGCGCAGAGGCTCCGCCCACAGCCAGCTGGGGTCGTTGTTTCTGCGCCTGTTGCTACACTGGTGGCCAGCGGTCCAAGCCAGCGTCAGCTTCTGGGCCCAGCTTTTGTTTAGCTGTTGTGTTTGTGTGAGTGTGTATGTGTGTGTGTGTGACTGTACATATATGCATATTTAGCTAGATCTTGTAGAGTCGAGTTTAAGTTCCCAAGCCCCACCGCTCTAGTAATGTAATGACTGTTCCGGTATTTGCTTTCGTACTTGTGTATAGAGCTTGCTTTATCCATATATGCATTTAATTCATTTAACTAACAAGCATTTACACTAACAAAGTTCTTCCTGATGTCTTTATGGGCTCATTTGCCTCTCAAATTTACAACGTTCTGTGCACGTTCCACTTAGTTTAGTTCATTTATTATGCACCCCATACCACTGCTGTACATTTTGAGCATTACTGTTTTGTCCAATCTCTTTAATCCTCTTAAAATTGAGTACATCGTCCAGTCCTCCATGGTTAATGTTGTCCTTCAGTGTGACGAGTTTCAGCTCTTGGAGCTGTTCACTTCATCTATTCCTCTCGCCTCTGCGTCAAGTATTGTTGCATATCTGTACTTTCTTAAGTTTAATTTGCTGTTTCTTCAGATGAAGATTCTATACCGAGGGCTGCAAACTAAAGAGAGTGTCTGATGTATGTTATACACACCATTCTTGTCAGGATGCCTGAAGGTTATTAGGCCATTCGGCAGATTAGTCTAGGCTACAGACGTTATACTGTTGAAGTGCGGCCCTGGCAAGTCCTGCCCCATCTCCATGACTGTAACATGTCACTGGCTGAATTCCAGAAGGCATTTTTCAGATCATCTCTGGAGTCTGTTTACATCTTCTTGCAGTCTTATTCCATAGTCTCCATGCCTCCTACAGTCCCCAACAGTCTTCCAGTCTACTATAGTCTTCCACAATGTCTCAGTCTTCCACAGTCAATGCCATAATCAAAGGACTATGGTCCGCATTAACTGGTCCACAGGACATAGTCTTCCAGTCTCTCTCTCTCTCATGGATTTTCTTGTTAACTTTGTGTAATCCGCTGTGTACTCACCTATCTGTACTTGATGTACGGAGCCTCAGTTCCTAGGCCTCCACTTTTTCAACCATCGGGAGGTTGAACAAGGGGAAGGCTGAAAGGTGAATAGGGGGCATCGCATCAGGGTGAAAGAAACTCTGCCCATTTGTTTCTGCCTCGGTCGGGAATCGAACCCGGGCCCTTTGGACTACGACCTCTGAGCAGCTGTCCACTCATCTGCGAGGCCCCTGTGAGCCACATAAACCCCTGTGTGTGTGTGTGTGTGTGTGTGTGTGTGTGTAATTATTAAGTGTAGTTACAGGATGAGAGCTACGCTCGTGGTGTCCCGTCTTCCCAGTACTCTTTGTAGCATGCCGTTGTACCTTTTCCAGTTTATTTATGTGCTTCTTGAGATGTGGGCACCATACAACTGCTGCATATTCCAGTTTTGATCTCACAAAAGTCATGAACAGTTTCTTTAGTATTTCACCATTCCATATAATTAAGAGCAAGTCTGAAGTTGGAAAGCGACGCATACGCTCCTCTCACAATTTATTTATTTGTTTATTTATTTATATACAAGAAGGTACATTGGGTTTGTGAGAATACATAGCATAGTATTTACAATCTTGTAAAGCCACTAGTACGCGCAAGCGTTTCGGGCAGGTCCTTAATCTAACATAATTTTAAGTAGGTAAATTCTAGCAGAATTAATAAAATGATAACAGATACATTGCAAGAAAAAAACGAGATGAGAGAGATTAGTAAGTATATTAAAGCACATTGTTATATTAAAGCTCTGATTGATTATATTGACAGCTTGATTGGTAATTTAAACAAGATTAACATTCACAATGTTCTTTATGCGTTTCTCTGGCGACAGCTTACTATCCAAAGCCACTCCTAGGTCTCGTTCTCCACTTTAATTCCTTTCCACATAATTTGTAACTTGTGCGTGGTCTATTTTCTCCGATTCCACATTCCATAACATGGCATTTATTCACATTGAATTCCATTTGCCACTTGAAGCTCCAAGCATTTGATCTAGATCAATTTGAAGGACATTACAATCATCTGCGTCTCTTATCTTCCCCAGTATCTTAGCATCATCCGCAAACATGTTCATATAATTCTGTATTCCTTCTGGTAGATGGTTTATGTAGACGATGATACATGTTTGTTTACTTAACTAACTGTCCTCATGGTGCATAAAGAACAAGCTTCGGCACCTATACCTTATCTTTCTAGCTGTTGATCGTTTAATACAACAAATACCGATCTAAATGTCTCCTAGCACATCTACCTGACTGTATGGAGTTGAGTTCTGTTACTTCCTCGCCTAGTTCATTCTATCTTCCTACTATAAAAAAGTGTTTTCTCATAACTATGGTTCATCTGTGTCTCTTAACTTTCACCCATGTCCTCTCGTTCAATTGTCATTCATTGCAAAAGTTTTCCCTTCTTCCACTCTGTTGATTTCTCAGAATATTTTGTCTGTCATGTTTTTTCTTTATTCTTTTCTGGTGTCGTTAGGTCCAATTCTGTTTCTTCGCTCCATATCCCATCTAGGTCTGGGACGAGCACACCGTCCCATCTAGGTCTGGGACGAGCACACCGTCCCATCTAGGTATGGGACGAGCACCCCGTCCCATCTAGGTCTGGGACGAGCACACCGTCCCATCTAGGTCTGGGACGAGCACACCGTCCCATCTAGGTCTGGGACGAGCACCCTATCCCATCTAGGTCTGGGACGAGCACCCCGTCCCATCTAGGTCTGGGACGAGCACCCTATCCCATCTAGGTCTGGGACGAGCACCCTATCCCATCTTGGTCTGGGACGAGCACCCCGCCCCATCTAGGTCTGGGACGAGCACCCTATCCCATCTAGGTCTGGGACGAGCACCCCGCCCCATCTAGGTCTGGGACGAGCACCCCGTCCCATCTAGGTCTGGGACGAGCACCCTATCCCATCTAGGTCTGGGACGAGCACCCTATCCCATCTAGGTCTGGGACAAACCTCCCAGACCTAGATCCTCACTGCAAACTTCTCCACTTTTTAAAGTTCCCTGTGTGTTATTGACGCGAACTCTTAGGACTAATGGATAATAACAAGTTCTTCAAAATACCTGCAGCGCATGCCCATGGATCCGTGTGGTGTTTCAAAACATGCCCATGGATCCGTGTGGTGTTTCAAAACATGCCCATGGATCCGTGTGGTGTTTCAAAACATGCCCATGGATCCGTGTGGTGTTTCAAAACATGCCCATGGATCCGTGTGGTGTTTCAAAACATGCCCATGGATCCGTGCGGTGTTTCAAAACATGCCCATGGATCCGTGCGGTGTTTCAAAACATGCCCATGGATCCGTGCGGTGTTTCAAAACATGCCCATGGATCCGTGCGGTGTTTCAAAACATGCCCATGGATCCGTGTGGTGTTTCAAAACATGCCCATGGATCCACGCGGTGTTTCAAAACATGCCCATGGATCCGTGCGGTGTTTCAAAACATGCCCATGGATCCGTGCGGTGTTTCAAAACATGCCCATGGATCCGTGCGGTGTTTCAAAACATGCCCATGGATCCGTGTGGTGTTTCAAAACATGCCCATGGATCCGTGCGGTGTTTCAAAACATGCCCATGGATCCGTGTGGTGTTTCAAAACATGCCCATGGATCCGTGCGGTGTTTCAAAACATGCCCATGGATCCACGCGGTGTTTCAAAACATGCCCATGGATCCGTGTGGTGTTTCAAAACATGCCCATGGATCCGTGTGGTGCTTCAAAACATGCACATGGATCAGTGTGGTGTTTGAATCAATGAATCAAATACGCGTTAATCCAGCAGCCGTTCACTCGGTTTATGAATGAGAAGCACTACATGTGGTTCACAGCTAATTACGTTCAATAATTTCACTTCCTATGTTTAAATTCACACTCCTTAATGCTTCACCCCGTTTGCAAATACAACTAATTGTCAACAGAACCGAAATATTTAATTTATCCTAGGCCTAACTGTACAAAAAATTATATATATGACCGCAGTTTGAAAGATCATAGGCTGAAGATGGGTTGCATATACGTACTACAAATTCTACAACAGTCCCCAACAGAACCAAAACACCTAGCCCATCCTAGCGTTGTCTGAGGATAAGTTTGCAGCAGAAATGTGGTGCTATTTGGATACCAAATAACGTTGTTTTAAATTAATATATTATGCCATGTACTTCTAACGGAAAACAACGATAAAACGTTTTTGTCTGCAAAATTGTTACTAAAAATGTTGGAACATCTATTATAAACATCATCATTTTTTTTTTTTTTGAGATATATACAAGAGTTGTTACCTTCATGTACAGCCACTAGTACGCGTAGCGTTTCGGGCAAGTCCTTAATCCTATGGTCCCTGGAATACGATCCCCTGCCGCGAAGAATCGTTTTTTCATCCAAATACACATTTTACTGTTGCGTTAAACAGAGGCTACAGTTAAGGAATTGCGCCCAGTAAATCCTCCCCGGCCAGGATACGAAACCCATGACATAGCGCTCGCGGAACGCCAGGCGAGTGTCTTACCACTACACCACGGAGACTGTTAAATTAACAGTCATTAATATACAGAGCAAGAGTTTCAGAGTCATTTGTATGGATACCATCTCACAAAGGTGTTGTCCAGCATGATGACACTGACAAGGCAGCTAAAGCTGTGTGTGATAAGCCTGACATTGAGTTAGATCTAGGCATTCCAATCTCTGTTGTAAACACAGCAAAATTCCACGAAATTAGGGATGTCAGAAGAACTGTAACTGACACTCAACGGTCAGAAAACACGAGTATAAAGAGTAATAATATGTTTATATGTTTAGAACCAAGAACTATACGTACAGGTAACACAAGGCATCCACTAAACAGCGTGACATTGTAATTGCCTAGAATTAGCCTAGGCTGTCGAAATCTATGGCAGGTTGCTGCAGGTAATGAATCCCACAATGGTCAACATTCCAATTGTACACTATGTTAACAAGAGGATGGACATCCGCTCCAAGACTATATCTGTGAGTACTCTGTTATCAAGGATTTCAGACCATATGGTATGAGGTGTTTGAGCTCTGTAACTACTTCATACACTCACAACTATTGGACGATATTCTTGTGCTCTACCGACAGTTTGCTAGTGTAGGCTACTAGATTAGGCTCGCATTTCATTCTTTCTCCTAACTCCATATATGACTAACCATCCGGTGAGATGGGGGATATTAGATGAACTTATAGCTAGTTTCTGATCTACTGCACTCTAATTCTTCGTATAGAATAGGGAAGGAGAACATTGCTGTGTATACCCATGCTAAGAAAATATACATTTTAGAGTTAATAACTGCCTGGCGATATTTGCAGTATTGTCAGATTATGTACCCTGCTACTTTTTTACCTAACATAATTCATTAATCCAAGCTTATCCTTTCCTAATAATATGAATTATTACCGAAGCAATATCTATGCTACCTAGTGTTTGGCACTAGACTCACTTCTCAGTGAATAAAATGTAACTCTGAGGAGAAAGCGCTAAATCAGTATAACTATACAGCACCGGGAACATAGATGCAGCTTACTTAACAGTACAGAAAGACCCACTCACATAGTTGTAATACTAATGTTCTTATCTCTACTCGGTACTTGATAGATAACACGCAGCCGTCGCATTACCTTCTTTTTTATTAACACATTTAGGAAGATCTGCATTAGTGCAGCTACCTTAGACTATATGAAGAGGCGTACAGTGTGCCAAAAAGCTAGCAATGTGGTGCTAAAATCACTATCACACAGAGAGAGAGAGAATGTTTATATTGATATCATTATTATTTGCTGTACCATCACATTTCCACTGTATTATTTGCTGTACCATCACCATTGCCTGCTCCTGTACGAGGTAAGTCCGCTACCCCCTTCACCACATCTAGCTCCTATGCTAGGTAAATTCACAACTTCCTCACCATAGCCTGCTCCTGTGCCAGGTAAGTCCACTACCCCCTCACTATAGCCCTCTCCTGTGTAAGGTAAGTACACAACCCCCCCTCACAATAGCCAGCTCCTGTGCCAGGTCCACCCCCCCCCCCTTCCTTCACCATAGCCCTCTCCTGTGCCACGTAAGTACACTACCCCCCCCCCCCTCATCATAGCCCGTTCCTGAGCCAGGTAAGTCCACTATCTCCCTCACCATAGCCCGCTCCTGTGCCAGGTGAGTACACTATCCCCCCCCCCTCACCATATCCCGCTCTTGTGCCAGGTAAGTCCACTACCCCCCCTCACAATAGCCTGCACCAGTGCCAGGTAAGTTCACTAACCCCCTCACCATAGCCTGTTCCTGTGCCAGGTAAGTACACTACCCCCCCCCCCTCACAATAGCCCGCTCCTGTGCCAGGTAAGTCCACCACCCCCCCCCCTCACAGTAGCCAGCTCCTGTGCCGAGTAAGTACACTACCCCCTCACCATAGCTCTCTCCTGTGTCAGGTAAGTACACTACCCCCCTCACCATTGCCTGCTTCTGTGCCAGGTAACTCCACTACCTCCACACACTATAGCCCGCTCCTGTGCCACGTAAGTACACTATCCCCCTCACCATAGCCTGTTCCTGTGCCAGGTTTATCCACTATCCTCCTCACAATAGCCCACTCCTGTGCCAGGTAAGTATACTACCCCCCTCACCATAGCCTGTTCCTGTGACAGGTAAGTTCACTATCCCCTCACCATAGCCCGCTCCTGTGGCAGGTAAGTATTCTACCCCCATAACCATAGCCCGCTCCTTTGCCAGGTAAGTTCACTATTCCCTCACCATAACCCGCTGCTGTGCCAGGTAAGTCCACTATCCCCTCACCATAGCCCCCTCCTGTGCCTGGTAAGTTCACTTCCCCACCTCATTATAGCCCGCTCCGGTGCAGATAAGTACACTACCAGTAGTAGGGATGACATGCCACAGGGGATTTTTTTTTTTTTTGCAGAAAATCCCCTGTGGCATGTCAGGGTTTTCAGGTGAATTTGGGGAGTCACAGATTTGGGATTAAGGATTTCTTATGAGCGAGTAATTTCTGAGATTTTAGAAGTTTGTTAAAAGTTCTTATGATGAAAATAATATCATACAAGTTTGATAAGAGATCTTATGGGAGAAATTCAAATATCACGTGTAGCATGTCAGGGTTTTCAGGCGAATTTGGGGAGTCACAGATTTGGGATTAAGGATTTCTTATGAGCGAGTAATTTCTGAGATTTTAGAAGTTTGTTAAGGTTTCTTATGATGAAAATAAGTTCATACAAGTTTGTTAAGAGTTCTTATGGGAGAAATTCAAATATCGTGTTTATGGCACAGGGTTTTTCATGTAAATTTGGGGAGTCACAGATTTGGAATTCTTATGATAAAATAATGTCATACGAGTTTGTTAAAGTTCTAATGATGAAAATAATGTCATATGAGTTAGTTAAGAGTTCTTATGGGCAAAATTCAAGTCACTGATGTAGAATTAAGGAATTCTTATGAGAAAAATAATTTCCGAGATTTTAGAAGTTTGTTAAAGTTCTTATGATGAAAATAATGTCATACGAGTTTTGTTAAAGTTCTTATGGGAGAATTTTTCAGAGTTCCTACCGATAATAAACAGATATTTAGGCCTTATACATTTAAGTAGGATTCTTACTTAGAAACAAGTATATTGCTATATAACTGAATCATTTCCCTGCCTTCCCCTCCCCCTGCACCTCCTGCTCATACCTCACACCCCCTCCCTCCCCCCTTACCTCACAATCTCCCGCGTCACCTGTGTTTACTTTACACCGTCAGCCAGACGCCGCATGCAGGTCACCTCCGTAATCTTATCTTGTCTTCTCCATAATATCTGGACCATCCCTCCTTCATATTGTTCATTCATAGTTCCTTTTCATTAAACTAGTCAGTTTTACATATATAAACAAAGTCAGGGTCTAGCTCATGTTCCGGCCTTAGTTTTACTAATACATCTTCTTTAATATCCAATCATTTTCTTCGAGATTTTAAACACAGCTATTTCAAACGTATTAAAATACAATAATTTTATTATCGAGCTCCAGCTCCTGTTCCCCGTCTTAGTCCCCTGTCGTATAATGAGTACTAACAGTCCAATCCCTCTAAAATTTAAATAATCATATTTCAAACGTAGTTCAATACAGTAATTTAGTTACCAAACTCTAGCTCTTGTCCTCTGCCTTAGCTCTCTCTCGTATCTTCGTTAATACCTATTCAAATTCCCCAAAATTTCTACCCGCTGTATTTCAGACATAGTTTAGTAAATGCAAACAGTTACCGAACTCTAACTCTTATGCTCCGCCTTAGCTCTCTCTCGTATCTTCATTAATACCTAATCAAATTCCCTGAAATTTTAACCCTCTGTATATCAGACACAGTAAACAAGATGAAATCAGTTACTGAGCTCCAGCTCTCATTCCCCACCTTACTTCCCTCTCGTGTCTTCAATAATATCCTATCAAATTCCCTGAAATTTATACCCTCTGTATTTCAGACATAGTAAATAGGATCCAAACAATTATCAAACTCTAGCTCTTGTCCGCCAGCTTAGTTCATTTGTACAAGATCGTTAGTAACAGACCAATTTTCCCGAAATTTAAAGCAGACATACTTCAAAGTTAGTAAATAAGATCAAGTCAGTTACTGAGCTCCAGCTCTTGTCCCCCACCCTACTTCCCCCTCAAGTCTTTGTTAATATCCTATCAATTCCCCTGAAATTTTTACCCTCTGTATTTCAGACACTGTAAATAAGATCAAAAACAGTTATCGAGCTCCAGCTCTCGTCCCCACCTTAGTTCTCTCTCGTATCTTTGTAAATAACCCATCAATTTCCCTGAAATTTTTACCCTCTGTATTTCAGACATAGTAAATATGATATAAATAATTATAAAACTCTAGCTCTTGTCCTATGTCCAAGTTCACTCCTGTAAATTCATTACTATCAGTCCAAATCCCCCTGAGATTTAAACACCCAACTACATTTTCAGACATAGTAAATAAAAGCCAGTTCAGTTACCGAGTTTCAACTCCTGTTCCCCGCTTATCTCATTTTGTACAAGTTCTTTATTATCCAACTAAATCACCTGAGATTTAAGATCACCTTATTTCTTACCTAGTAAAATTAATCAGGACATTAGCCAAGCTCCATTTCCTCAGCCTTAGATCATTAGACATAAATATATTCGATCAAGTCCCTCTCCAGCCTAACTCTTTATCAGAGTAATCACCTTACCCTTTCCCTCCCTTACCTTCTCATCCCCGACGTATCCAAACCTTCAATAATCACACTGCATTTGCTTATTTTCTCTATATTCAGCTGTGTTCTTCACATTTTTTCCATGTTTTCTGTGTTCACTCGATGTTCTACAAATGTTCACAGCAAGCTCAGTTCAAATTTTTTCACCTGTTTTTCTGTTTTCTACCATTTTCCCTGTATGTTCATTACAGTCCCTTACGTGTTCTCTGTATAACTTTATATTCAGTATTCATGTTCTCAGTGTTCTTAGCTTGTTCTTCACACGTTCAGTGTTCATTATTTGTATTCTCTATGTTCCTTATCATGACTTCATATTCTCTTTAAGTTCATATTCCCTGCATGTTCACTGTGTTCATCAACTTTTTCTTACATGTTTTCTGTGTTCATCGTATGTTCACTGTGATCATTCCCTTACTTAACCTCAATTTTTTATGTTCTTTGTTTCTTTAAACCAATTTGTTTCTTCCATTTACTAACTTGTTCTTTGTCAAATATTATACAGCAATATTATACGGCAATACAGTTCCCTCAACAATTTTAGTCACCCAGTTTTATTTGCAAAACTATGTCAAAGTAATTCTCGTAGTCAACTTAATAGTTCTACCAACCCTGTTCTTAAACAAATCTACACTTTATTCAGTTCCAAATTTAAAAAGACAAACCTTTCTTGTAACTTCTTAACTAAAAATTACTTGTCAATCAACTAAAAATAATAACTTTCATCATGTTTTGTCTTTTTGCTTAACTAAAAGTATTCATCAGTCAACTAAAAAATAGTTACTTCATCATGTTTCCCTGTCATTTCTTAACTGAAATATCACTTCTCTCATCTGAAAATAGTCATGTGTAGCCTCTTTCCAACACTGTTCTTAACTAAAGTAACCTTTCACTTCGCTAAAATAGTCAAATGTAACTTTTTCAGCACTTTTGTAACTAAAATTATATGTCGTTAAGTAAGAAATATAGTTAAAGACACTCTTCGAGACATCAAGGACCTACTCAAAGACATCAAAGTTGCACTCAAAGACATCCTTTGAGACATCAAAAACATCCTTTAAGACTTCAAGGGCACTCTTCGAGATATCAAAAGACACTCAAACACTCAAAATTTACTCGCATCCTCAAAATTATTCTCAGAGTCATCAAAAAGTTAAATATAGTCATCAAAGTTATTCCCTAAGTATCTTTTCGTTCATCAGAGAAACTTTCTAAGACATCTTCGTTCATTAAAGTTAATCTCAGAGGCATAAAAGTTATTCTCAGAGCTATCAAAATTATTCTCGATGTCATCAAAAGGTATTTTCACGTACTCAAAGTTAATCTCGGTCATCAAAGTTGATCTGCAAGATATCTTCAAGACATCAAAGTTACTCTTCATTACATCAAAGACGCATTCAAAATACTACTCAGGTTCTCAGAAGTCATTCTCAAAATCATCAAAGTTGTTCTGTAAGATATCTTCGAGACATCACAGTTACTCTTCTATACATCAAAGACGCATTCAAAATACTACTCATGTTCTCAGAAGTCATTCTCAAAGTCATCAACGATTTTCTCAGAGTCACCAAAGGTATTCCAAGAGACGTTAAAATTAATCTCAGTCATCACACTTGTTCTCAAAGTCATCAAAGATAATCTTAGAGTCATCAAAGGTATTCTCAGAGAAACTTTCCAAAACATCTTTGTTCATCAAATTTGTTCTCAAAGTCATCAAAGTTATTCCAAGAGACATCAAAAGTTAATCTAAGACATCATCTTTCATCAAAGTTATTTTTAGAGACATCTAAAGTTATTATGTAAGACATAAAAGTTATTCTCAGAGTCATCAAATGTTATTCTCGAAGTCATCAAAGATATTCTCAGAGTCATCAAAGGTAATCTCTAACTCACTTTCGTTCAACATAGTAATTCTCTAAGTCATCAAAGTTATTCTCTAAGACAACAAAGTCGTTCTCAGAGTCATCAAAAGTTATTCTCAGAGTCACCTTCGTTATTCAAAGAAGCCTTCTGAGACATCCTCATTCAACAAAACTGTCCTCAGAGCCATCAAAAAAGTTAAATACAGTCATCAAAGTTATTCTCTAAGTATCTTTTCGTTCATCAGAGAAGCTTTCTAAGACATCTTTGTTCATCAATGTTGTTCTCTAAGACATCAAAGATGTTCTCTAAATCATAAAAGTTAATCTCTAAGTCACCTTCGTTCATTAGAGAAACTTTTCAATCCATCTTCGTTGATCAAAGTTATTCTCAGAGTCATCAAAGTGATCTCTAATTCACCTTCGTTCACCAAAAAGTTGTTCTCTAAGACACCTTCGTTCATCAAAGAAACTCTCCTTCTTCCATCATGTTATTCTTTAAGACATCTTCAGTCATAAAATTTATCTCCAAAATGTAAGTAGTTCAGCTTTTCATACCAAACCTGCACTTCTGTTAAAATATATTTTCTTAGTCACTTTACCCTAAAACTGTTCTCTGAACTACTCTGCTCAAACCTACGTAACCTATCCTCTCCACCCAATGTTACTTAGTTAACGTAACGTTCCTAAACCTAACTTTACCTATCCTAACATAACTTACCTTACCTAACTTACCTAACCTAACCTAACTTATCCTACTTAACCTAACTTACCTACATTACCTAACTTAACCTGCTTAACCGAACTTTACCTATCCTAACTTAACTTACCTTACCTTACCTATCTTACCTAACTTACCTAGCTTAACTTATCCTGCTTAACCTAACTTACCTACATTATCTAACTTAACCTGCTTAACCTAACTTACATAACTTAACCTAACCTGCTTAACGTAACTTACCTACATTACCTAACTTAACCTGCTTAACCTAACTTTACCTATCCTAACTTACCTTACCTTACCTAACTTAACCTAACCTGCTTAACCTAACTTACCTACATTACCTAACTTAACCTGCTTAACCTAACTTTACCTATCCTAACTTAACTTACCTTACCTTACCTAAGTTACCTAACTTAACCTAACTTATACTAACCTGCTTAACCTAACTTACCTACATTACCTAACTTAACCTGCTTAACCTATCCTAACTTACCATACCTTACCTAACTTAACCTAACCTAACCTAACCTGCTTAACCTAACTTACCTACCTTACCTAACTTAACCTGCTTAACCTAACTTACTTTACCTAACTCACCTAACTTAACCTAACTTATCCTGCTTAACCTAACTTACCTACCTTACCTAACCTAACCTAACCTAACTTAACCTGCTTAACCTAACTTACCTTACCTAACTTACCTAACATAACCTAACTTATCCTGCTTAACCTAACTTACCTACCTTACCTAACCTAACTTAACCTAACCTAACCTAACTTAACCTGCTTAACTTAACTTACCTTACCTAACATAACCTAACTTATCCTGCTTAACCTAACTTACCTACCTTACCTAACTTAACCTGCTTAACCTAACTTACGTAACTTATCTTACCTATCCTAACCTAACCTAACTTGCTTTACCTAACATAACCTTACATTCCCAAACTGATGTATCCTAACTTATCTAGTCCAACCAGACATGACCTAACTTACATAATTATTCCTGCTTATCTTTTGTGTTTCGTCAATCATTGTCTCATATTCATTTGTTCGTGTCAATAGTTATCTTCTCAAATGGACATTTTTGCATTTCAAGTGTTATTTGTTTAAGATTGGGTGTTTAACCATTTCAAAAGATTTTTGTTATATATGGGAATTTACTCATTTCAAGGGGCTAATTTCTCAAATGGTCATTTTTGTAGATCAAGGGTTATTTGTTAAAGTTCATCGAGTTGCTCATAAGTTGTATTTATCATGTTTGTTATCATTTGTTCTTATTCCCCAACTCCACTATCTCCCTCACCATAGCCCGCTCCTGTGCCAGGTGTGCCTCCTGTTTCTCTATGTGCCTCTACTTATGCCATATATGACGCTTTTTGGCAAAAATCTTAATTATGTGATTTTTCCATGAAAACACTATTTTAAAAGTGCCAAATCCAATAGTCCTCTTTAGAACACCATTCTCCACAACACCCAAAACGATAGTTTAATTACAACATTTCATGAGCACGGAATTACATAACAGAGGCCTGGTTGAAGACCGGGGCCGCGGGGACGCTAAGCCCCGAAATCATCAAAAAATTATCGCAAGATAACAACTCCCGATTATACGTGGTAACTACAGCAACAGGACCTATGGTTCTCCTAGGCAGTCATACATATCATCGAGCAGCTCGTCCTAAGGTGTCCAACGTCAAGAAACTGTCGTACTAAAGTGCCTTATCTTAACCTACCAGAAGACCCAAAACAGAAAACGGGAGAGTATGTTAATTTTGCGAGCCGCTACCATTTTCTTGTACGACAGTTTTTGGCCTTAGATAGAGTATACGTCAAAATGCGACGTTCTATTAGAAAGACGGATTGTTAGGTGGGAACTGCAAATACATAATTATCTAATTTCCTTCTCATTCCTTCCAAATTCAAAACTTCCTCCATACATGGGTGTACGTATACAATTGAGTTAGTTTACACAAAATTACAGTACATTATTTACCTAACAGTCATAATGACAACATAACACGTAATTATTATAATCATACACAGAATTGTGTACATTTATAGACATCTTATAAAACGTGTGCTGAGAAAAAAATGGAATTTAAACATGTTTACTAATCATTAGCTATGCTGATGATATAATGATACACACCACTGGGTATGCTAACACGCAAAACACTCTTAACTCTGTAATAGACTCATGTCAGGACCTAGGTTTAGTCATCTCAGTAGAGAAAACAAAGATACACAATCGGCGCCCACCCAGGCAGGGAGGAGCTGTTCGCAAGATGCAACTGTCTGATGGTTCCCAGCTTGACTATGTAAACAGATTGAAATACCTTGGCCTTGAAGTGCCACTATATGGTCCTGTTGTATTCAGACTCTGCCGTCAGTATAAAGAGAGGCTCCGAGCTCTCAAGGCTGTTGCAGGTTATCACTCAGGCTATGGTGCCAATGTCAGACTTGTCAAAATGATGCACCTTGCATTCATCAGATCTTTAGTGGATTATGCTGCACCTCTGCTTGTTTTGATGCCTGAAAGAAAGCTTGGAGGGCTTGAAAAATTGCAGAACGAAACCTCGAGGATAATCCTTGGGTGCCCTCGTACCACAAAGATACATAACATGAGAAAGGAACTTAATATTCTGAGCGTTGTTGATCGTGTTACTGAAATTAACTGTCAAATTGGTATAAAAATGCTTAGGCTAACTCATCCTAACCCTTACACAGAAGCCCTCCAGAATTTCTTTATTGAAGGTCAGCATTGTTAATATTGGATAACTAAAGCTGGAACTGAACTCAGAATATATCAGATTTATAATTTGTACCAAGAGAGACAACAACGGCATTTTCCTGCACCGTGGGAGATTACACGCTTTCCAATTTTAATCCCTCCCTTTCCACCCACAAAGCAAATTAGAGATCAGCCCAAGCTTCGTCTTGAGGCAATGCTCAACGCCTTAAGCCATATTGATGCTCTGTCCACAGAGCATTCTCTCTCTCAAATCATATACACTGATGGTTCCCTACACCGCACCACGGGTGCAGTTGTTCTGACAATGGGCGATGACTTGTACTTTGAGTGGGGAGTCCGTATAAACTGGGCCTCTACCCTTCAGACCGAACTATTTGCCTTGCTTCTTGCACTGAAATGTGTACAAGTCTCCCAACTTGGACTCCTGGTTCAACCTTGACGACGAGCGGACGGACGTCTGGACACCTCCTCCGCCTGATCACGTTCTGTTTACACGTTTTGGCTTTGCTACTGCCGTTTGGCATCCCTATTCAACGGTCTGGTTGTTATACGCCTGGCGCACATATCGCCTTGGGTCACGGGATTGTTGATAGATTTTTTGACGTGTTCTGGCTGGTTCTCCAAGCGGGGTGACGGTGTCCGGCGTCGGCTTCGCCGAGAGGTGCCAGGGGTTGGTGGGTCATGGTGGGCTCCTAGTGTGCCCTGAGTCGTGGTGGGCGGCCTGCTTCTGCTCTGCCGGAGGACACTGGATGACTTTTGGGTTTTAGTTGGGGGCAGAGTTTTTGGTTTTGCTACCTGGTGTTCTCTGTGTGGGGCGGGGCCGGTGCTTGTCACCTTGAGGGACTCCTGGGGCTCCCCAATCATCTGCCTGTCTGCGTTTCTTTGCCGTATGGCATATTAGTTTCCAGTGATTGGCGTCACTTGTTTCGCGATTGGGCTTGGCGTTTCACCTTTCCGGGGTTCGCGATTAACCCTTAACGGGTACGCCGGGGCGCATCACAGATTGTAACGACGATCCCACGATCGTCGTCGCCCGTAAATCAACCACAACAACAGTCTTCAAACTTGATACATTAATTGTAAGTGACTATTTATCATCCTTAATTGCTCTCAACTCTTTAAGACATAACTGTAACATGTTCGTGTCCGAAGCTAGACACAAATTCAACAAAGTAATTAATGATGGCAACAGAGTCCATTTCATGTGGTCTCCATCTCATGTTGGCCTCTGAATGCATGATAGAGCTGACAAGTTAGCCAAAGAATCTGTCTTTAAAGGAGAAATTGAGTATAACCTTGGATTGTCAATAAGCAGTCTGAGAGCAGTTGTACACCGAGAACTTCAACAAAATCTTGTAGATCTGAGGCAAAGTGAAATCGACACCCGTAATTCCATCTATCATCATACTATCATGCAAAAGGAACCACACATCTATGGGTTATCCAGTGAAATCAGCAGACTTCTAGATGTTACTACTGCTCGGCTTAGACTCGGTTACAAGTATCTCTGGGAATTCTCATTATCTGCTGATGTAGACCTGACCAAATGTAAACTGTGTCAACAAAATTATTCGCACACCCTCCGTCACTATGTGATGGAGTGCGAAAAATACGTGGATTCAGAGACAATTCTATAACCAATGTTCCAACGATGTGTAAATATTTCATTCAAAATGATCTGCTACCAGAAATGTTAGCCAAATATCCCCAGTTTGCTAACTGTAGGTAGTAACTGAGTGATTGTAACCTATCCATCGCTGCCCACTGGATGGGGGGCGATGTGCAGGACAAACATGTCAATTGTGACACTAGCTCTCCACATATGTCAGTTGATTAATTTAGGAACTGTAATTGTGGTCGATCTCAAACCCATTGTTGATGTGACGACTTATATTGAATTTTGTAACTAGCTCATCAAGATTGTAACTTGCTTAGCGAAATGAATTGTGGGGTTCAGTCCCTGAGCCCATTATGTGCCTCTGTAACCCTTTCCACTACCGCACGCAGGATGGGTATGGGGTGCATAATAAATGAACTAAATTAACTGTTTACTAAATATTCAATTTACACGGACTTAAAACTTATTTAAACGGACTTAAAACTTATTCTGTTAGATACAAGGAAAGTTGTAAACATATTACGCCACTCTACCGACGACCAGTTGGTCCAATCACCAGACGTGGTCGCTGGTAGATCCCGTTAGTACGAACTAACCCAGTAACCAATACTACATTGTGAGCCAGGATCAACATTTTATTATGAGATAGTTTGCTTGATTAAATAGTATCTATAAATTCTTATTTCACAGTATTTTATTTATTCATGACAAATTTAAAAGAGGACTCAAAATAATAGCGAAGAAACGCGGGACATCAACTCGTCGCGAGGAAGTTTGTTTTTACAGAGGTATATATTTTCTATTCAAAATAAACCAGCGGAATCGAAAATGTATAACTATATTAACAAATTATGCTAAATTTTAAATTTTAAGCGTACGTAAATGGGAAGAATAACAATAAATTCTTTAAGCTACACAAAATTAAGCTTAAAACTGAATGTTGGAACCTGCGGCGGATACCGGAAGAGACAATATGGCCGCCGGTCCTGAGTGTATACCAAGTTGTTCCTTTAGATTCTCCCGAGTGAAACACCTGACGTGTATGGTCAACCATGCCAAGTGCCGCGAGGTGTATGGTCAATCATGCCAAGTGCCGCGAGGGGTATGGTCAACCATGCCAAGTGCCGCGATGTGTATGGTCAACCATGCCAAGTGCCGCGATGTGTATGGTCAACCATGCCAAGTGCCGCGAGGTTAGTGTCAACCATGCCAAGTGCCGCGAGGTTAGTGTCAACCATGCCAAGTGCCGCGAGGTTAGTGTCAACCATGCCAAGTGCCGCGAGGTTAGTGTCAACCATGCCAAGTGCCGCGAGGTTAGTGTCAACCATGCCAAGTGCCGCGAGGTTAGTGTCAACCATGCCAAGTGCCGCGAGGTTAGTGTCAACCATGCCAAGTGCCGCGAGGTGTATGGTCAACCATGCCAAGTGCCGCGAGGTTAGTGTCAACCATGCCAAGTGCCGCGAGGTGTATGGTCAACCATGCCAAGTGCCGCGAGGTTAGTGTCAACCATGCCAAGTGCCGCGAGGTGTATGGTCAACCATGCCAAGTGCCGCGAGGTTAGTGTCAACCATGCCAAGTGCCGCGAGGTGTATGGTCAACCATGCCAAGTGCCACAAGGTGAGTGCCAACCAGTTTTCCTAAATACAGTTGCCTCGGTAAATAATGATATCTGTGATGTAGACAATGTCACTCTTCTTGTTCATTAGTTACGCCGACTTCTCCAAATGTGAGTCACCGCAATGTTTCCTTGTCCACGTGTAATGGAGAGCGTCCAGGTTTGGTTTTGTAAGTAATGAACAACATTATTTACTTGAAACTAGGTTATGTTTGGTTAGGCTTTGTACAGAAGCATAGGCTAGGTTATGTCGTTTGATTTTGTTAGTTTCTGTCCAAATTGTAATTGAGATTAGACATAAGTAGCCCTGCGGGCCTCTCCAAGCAACAGCCTGTTGATTGTTGAGAGACAGGTTCGACTCTCACAATTTGAACCTGTCTCAGTCTCGACTTGGGGAGAAAGTTCGACTCAGGCCGGGCATGGGGGAGTGTAACTCGCGGAACCCCATCAAGGTATAGTCGCGGTCAAGTCTCTTTCATGACAAAGGCGTAAGCCACCACCGTGTACCCACAGATGGTAATCGCCATATGACAATAACCACATTCACCTAGTAAGTAAAGGGGTTTAATAGTAACTAATGAGAGCAGGATTTTTCTTGAGAAACTCCATTTCATCCACATGACCAGTTATAGTGTATCTTTGTTTGCTTCATACATGTGTAAAACTCGGGCAATAATTATATAAATCGTCATATGATGATAACCGCATTCACCTAGTATGTTGTTGTTATAGATTCAGCTACTCAGAACAAGTTCCAAGTAGCACGGGCTATGGTGAGCCCGTAGCTAACCTGGCACAGGAGCGGGGGAAGTAGCACGGGCTATAGTGAGCCCGTAGTGGACTTACCAGGCACAGGAGCGGTGCTGTGTGTGATTTCACCTAGTAAGTAACTAATGATTAACAGGATTCAATAGTAACGAGTTGGGGTTGGGGGGTTTAACTTTGCAACACTGCTCTTCGAGATCCCAAGTTGTTTCAAGAATTACCACGTTTTATCGTTACATTATCGACTAAGTAATATTTGCATTATATTGTTGAGGAAAACTTTTCATTACTTTTAACATTTTAAATGAATGCTACCTTATATCATAAATCTTTTTCTTGACGAATTGGAGCATATGATCAAATATAATCCAGGAAGCATGTAACACAAACCATAACTTCCATTTACACCCAACATATAATGAATGAAACCTCGGTCACTTGTGTGAAGGAATGCGATTGGATCTTCAAACACACTGCGAAATGTTTTATTATATTGTTATAATATTATCACCAATTATATAAGCACTGTTTATTTTATTATGTACTTCTAGTAGTTACATTACAATATTTTTTGTCCTTTTTGTTTCTACTGCGAAATATCCTTATTTGTGTTGCTGGCTATTTTATTGGCTAATAAAAGTGCAAATGGCATCTGAAGCTATCCTGGTTATAAAATGGGGGAGACAGTGTGATAGAGAGCAGTACAATTAGTCAATTATATGATTTGAAATTAGAGGAAAAAATTGTTTTAAAATGTGTGATACGCTTATCATAGCTGCATATATTTTATTTATTATTAGGCAGATTCCCATTTCGTTTCTTAAATTTGTTTTCTAAACCAAATCTAGTAATTATCTGAGTTAGGGTTGTGCTAGAAATTTTCCTTAATTTAACTTTAATTAGTGCATCTAAACTCTCAATTTTTTACTTAAAAAAAAAGGTAAATACATATCCCCTCAATTAGCAACATCGAACACCTGCTTTCATACTTACACTTATTGCAAAACAATTTTAACTCCTACGTTTAAATTGCTGTGGTTTAGTAAATTTATTAGCACCGTAATATTACACACAGAAATCACAATTGCGTGATGCATCAAGTGAACAAATCCACAAGGGCCGATGACGAGGACTCGTACCTGCGTCCGAGAGCATCCCAGACGCTGCCTTAATCGACTGAGCTACGACATGGTCAAAAGGCAGTTAAAACCGAAGTTCTACTGAACTTAATGGATCCTGCAGCCTCTTCGAGGCACAAACCAGGGTTTTACACAACTTCCCCCATGCACTCGAGCTATGTCAATAGGCCGTGCCTCGGAGAGGCTGCAGGATCCAGTAAGTTCAGTAGAACTTCGGTTTTGACTCCTTTTGACCATGTCGTAGCTCAGTCGATTAGATTAAGGCAGCGTCTGGGGTGTTCTCGGACGCAGGTTCGAATCCTCGTCACGGCCCTTGTGGATTTAACCGTAATATTAACGATTTCTCGGACAAATTAGCGTCAGGGTAGATGTGTTAAGTGCGTGGGTAAGGTTCTCATGCTACTGATCCTAGACGATACCACTTAAAATATGAAACTTGTCAGTAAGCGAGCATGGCGTACCCACAAAAATTACAAACTCTGCGTGTTTTGTGTATATGGTGACCAGGTGATGTCAAATGAAGACTCTGCAGTACTGTAGGCCTAGATGCAGTTACAAAAGGTAACTCGTAGATCGGTTAGTTATTTAATGTAGGTCGAAAATCGATAGATAATATTAATTTTGACCGAATGTCTAAACAGTTTTGCTATACCGCAAAAGATTGATTTCTTGTATACTGTTTCGTTTTCACCATTAAACTCGCTATTATAAGTACAGTACGGTATTCAAATGTGCATTGGAAGGTGAAAGTTTTCTGCGAATTCAAAGTCGAATATAGCGTGCACATTTTAATTGTATGGCCGACACGGTCTGACGTCTCATTTCGGGAATGTCTTGAGACCTGCAAAGTGACATTTATCAGAGTTGGCTTCCAACCAGAGCTAGATTTCCGTGCACGTTTCCTTACACCTGATGACTCCACTTACCTTGAAGTAAACCTGTACTCGGGAGATAGTCAACTGCTGTGGGTCGCACCCTGGCGAAGGTCATTCAGTGGCCTAATAGCCTAGTGAATGGGGGGGGGGGGGTCGGAGCGGGGTAAAATGTCTTGTATAGTGACTTGTGAACCTCTTGTTGAATCACTTGTGATACAAAGATTATTGATGAGTGTATTGTGTGGGTGATTGAATATGTATATATATGTACATGTATGTATGAGTATGTGTACATGTATATATAACATTAATAATTGTGTAACTAGCGTCAAAAGATTATTTGCTTAACTAAACGAACTAGATAGTTCAGTTCCTGAACCGATTATGTGCCTCTGTAACCCTTTACACCACCGCCCACGGGATGGGTATGGGGTGCATAATAAAGAAATGAAATGGAAAATGGATGGTGGGAGGGGGGGGAGAGGTTATGTGAGCAAGTCGACACACCTAATAGGCTTACTGTTCCAACATTAAATTTAATTCCGTTTGAGTATGTCAAGAGACCTAGATATGTTACGTTTTTCTGCGCGGACTAGTCAAACGCTACGTGAAAAAATGACTATGGATAATAACCTAGCATTTATTCTCTGTGAATTCGTTGAACACAAAACCTTTTTCCAAAATCTAATTATGCACACTCCTTCAACAAAAATATACCCTAAGCATATAAATTAGTATTCTATGTGACTACATCTCAAGACCTATAATTATAAAATTAATTTCGTGCTATATACAAAACTGATAATACTGAACTTTTAGTGGCTTAAAATTTAGTATTTTCAAGTTCAGTTTAATTCAGATAACGCATTATGTTTAGTCTGTAATTGAGTTGTCAGATTTAAATTAAGATCTTCAAGACCAAGAGGAACGTAGATTAAGTTCAAGTATGTTTATTGAGACAAGAAAAAATACATCTCAAAGGGATAGAGTAGCTTAGGCTATTTCTACCCCCCTCTACGTAGATCAGTACATTGATCTACGCTGCCAACACCGTTTTAGACAGGTTATAAACTTGTGCGAGTACATCCGAGAGCAAGTAGTTTAAAATTAATTTTGCACTTCTACATAATAATTTACTGATTTTATGTTTGCATTAATATTCTGCAAATGCATAGTCTACTACCACAAACATTTACTTAGCTTTTTAATCTTATAACAACTGTACGGGTTTTAAGTCCTAAGAGAACCAATTATCATGAGTAATTATCATGAGAACGTCCAAAGCCATTATGGATATAAAGCTCCTGAAATTGATATGATGAGGGGGAGCTGGATATTCAACGCGCAACCTCTCGGGATCCAACGTTGACACTGCTATAATTGAGGTCGTCGCTGTACCGACCAATAATTGGATGTTACCCACGGAACAACCGTATTTATGGTAAGAATAATATAAACAAATATATATACAAATCTCGATATGTACAGTCTCGGTCAATAATCCCATTTTATTTTGGATATTTAATTGATTAGTAACACTGCGGACTGGGTATCCGGGTATCCATGAATCGTTATAAATTCCGTATTTATATGCCATGGAATATGCACATAATATGCTGAGAATAATATTGGGTTCGCAGTTTGAGTGAAGGATCTATCCTCCCGATGACTGCACGGTACAAATTTTGGGAGACACGTTTATGTTGAGAATGACAAGGTTTTAAAAGTGTGTTGTCTTGTACTGTAGATAGAAGAACGACGAATAACGCAGAGGCGTGTGTTAGAGGGAGACTTGGCGTACTCTAGACCGGGATGTGTTAATGGCGTCAGCTGATACTTGGTGCTGCGGGAGGCAGTTGTTTTCTGTGTTTGGCTGCTGGTGGCGCCAGGTATAAATGTGACACAGGTCAAATGTGGCTCAATTTGTTGGTCGACTGGAGATATTTAGCCAGTGCTTTGACTATTTGATATTTTTCATGTAACGAGAGGTCATCTCCCAATATGCTCGATGGTAAAGGGTGTTTTAAGTGCGCTAAATACTTGCTTGAAATTTACTTTGGCACTATGATGTGGAAAACAATGTAGGAGATAGGGTTCGATTGTTTCAGGCACCTGACAGTGGATGCAGAGTTCGTTGATGTCTGTTCTGTATTTAGAGCTGTGTACTGCCAGTTTGGTGTGTCCCAGCCTTAATCTGGTCATTGTTACATCAATTTCTCTGCTTTTATGTCTGACATGTTTCCAAGTTTCCCCATTTCTTTTTTATGGACCCATAGTACAAAGGTGAGCATGACGTTTTCCATTTCATTACAAAATCTTAGGTGATCGATTAAGGCAGCGTCTGGGATGCTGTAGGACGCAGGTTCGAATCCTCGTCACGGCCCTTGTGGATTTGTTCTCTTAGGTGATGGTATTTTTGAAGGCTCCTGTACGGTCAACATGAGGAATTGGATGACGGGTAATGTGAGGCGTGTTGTGCATCGTTTTGCCAGTTGATCTACAAGTTCATTATGGAGTATACCACAATGCGCTGGGACCCATTGGATAAAGGTGTCATAACCGTTCAATCGATGTTCATGAAAAAGTTGAATGCATGGGGTAAACAAACTCTTTGCACTTTGTAGAAGAGTACGTAATTGCTTGAATCGCACTGTTGGAGTCACTACAGATTGTATATATATCCCAACTGGTAATGTTGTGATTATTTGGAGAGCTTGGTATTAGGCATAAAATTCAGATGTGAAAATAGTTGGTTTGGCAACCACCATCGCTGCTTTAGATGTTATTTTGGTATCTATACAGCGCTAGTGACCGAGGGTACGTTGTTCATGAGGATGCGAGATCCATCTGTATAAATCGCTGTGGTATTTAGGTAGCATTTTTTCATTGTTGAGACAAAGACTGAGGCTATGGCTGAGTTTGGTGCAGACTTGGGAATGTTGTCTTCCAGTTGTATACTGCCTTGGTGTTTGTAATGCCTCAATTTTATGAAAGCATGTGTGCTTCTAAATTGCTCACCTTCTATGCCAGTGGTATTGATTTGTTAGTTGTATAAAGCCAAGGTGGAAAGGGGGGACAGTAAGTTTTGTTTAAGAGTTTGAGTAAAGTGAGGCCTACATTGAGGTTATTAGTAGCCCGTGTGAGGAAAGGTTGCGAGTGATTGGTGGAGAAGCTGGGGTTATGTGGGTTAACTGTTGGGTTAATTTTTTATCTGTATGGGTGTGTCTGGTGAGCAGTGGTACAGAGTGACAGATAGTTAGCGCACATTGTCTCGTTATGTTTTTTTCTTTATTTAATAAAATACAATATAAATCATATATACATAAATTTTATAAAATATATATAAATGTAATAATTTCCCCTGTAAATTAATGTAAATATAATCTCTAAAATTGTAAATCATTTAAAGAAAAATAAGTATAACATTTATGGGTTTAAAGTTCATGTTCTGTGATAATATGAAACATTTGTTTACTGAGAATTATACTACTGTATATGTAATGTAGTATTGCCTTGTCTCGTCTTGTGGCTAAACTTGTGAGGCCCGTTTATCCGTGAACTCCGAGCATACGAGTGGAACGCATTGCCCCACATATAAGTCGTTTTGTATGACCTGAAGGCTCTGTAAGTTAGTAGGCGCAGCCGACGCATATGCCTGGCAGCAATAGTCTAGTTGGGTACGAATGAAGGTTGTATAGAAATGAAGCAAAATTTTATGGTGTGCTCCCCTGTTGGTGCCAGTGAGGGCTTTAAGTTGTGTCGTCTAAGATGTTGAATGTGTGCTTTCCAGATAAGTAAGGGCGAGTCGAAGTGCATGCTAAAGCATTAGTCTTTTGCGGTATAACAAAATTGTTTATACATTCGGTCAAAATGAATATTGTCTATCGATATTCGATCTACAATAAATGTCTAACTGATCTTCGAACATAGACCTTTTGTAAGTGAATATAGGCCTACAGTACTGCAGAGTTTTCATTTGCCATCACCTAGTGATGGCAAATGAAAACTTCATTTGAAGTTTGAAATGTAAACTCAAACGAAAATTTTCATTGGTCACCATATACACAAAACACGTAGTTTGTAATTTTGTAGGTACGCCATGCTCGCTTACTGACAAGTTTCATATTTTAAGTGGTGTCGTCTAGGACCAGTAGCATGAGATGCTGTTAAAGATTCGCTACCTGGAACAGAGTTCCAAGTAGCACGGGCTATGGTGAGCCCGTAGTGCCTTAGTATGAGAACCTTACCCACGCACTTAACACATCTACCCCTGACGCTAATTTGTCCGAGAAATCGTTAATATTACGGTGCTAATAATTTTACTAAACCCCAGCAATTTGAACGTAGGACAGTTAAAATTGTCTCGCAGTAAGTGCAAGTATGAAAGCAGGTGTTCGATGTTGCTAATTGAGGGGAAATATTTGTACCTGTTTTGTTTTTAAGTTAAAAATTGAGAGTTCAGATGCACTTATTAAAAGGAAATTAAGGTAAATTTATAGCAATTAATAATTATAATTTATTAATGAGGCTTGGATTTGTAACAAAGTAAAACATACTGCACTATATTACCAGTATTATGACCAAGATTATTTTGTATATTTTTAGCAACACAGTAAATAGGATATTAATAAACTTTCATTGCTCAATTGTTCGTGTGTAATTATTTTGGTTACAAGAGACGTGTTATATAAAATAGTCATCGTTAATTTGTTAGCGGATAAATACATGCATACACAAACACTGTGAATATACATCGAGACGTGTACCCCGCTTCTCGGTGTGTGTATACATTGGAGTTTATTTCTGTACAATGTTGAACACTAAAATACACGTGGTGGGTAATGATAGGCTATGATGTAGTCCCGTGGGTGGTAAGCCAAACCTCACAGCAGTATATATCTTCCAAATTTGAAAAAGCGGACTTGTATAGCAGCAAATATATAGGAATAGTTATAGGTGCCTGAGAGGGGTAGGGGAGGCTCTAGTATGATGGTGGCAGGAGGTAAACTCTGGATACCGCTCTTGATCGCCCTGATGATATTGGTCCCTAACCTGTCGTGTTTACAACAAACAACATTACCGGGTGGCTAGAAATATTGATTAAGCTTCCTACAGTTTTTTGTTGAGAGGTATTAGAACCCCCCCACTCCAGCCCAGCCCTCTCCACCCCCACCTGTTCCTCTCCACACCCCCACCTGTCCCTCTCCACACACACCTGTCCCTCTCTCCACCCCCACCTGCCCCTCTCTCCACCCCCACCTGTTCCTCTCCACACCCCCACCTGTCCCTCTCTCCACCGCCACCTGTCCCTCTCTCCACCGCCACCTGTCCCTCTCTCCACCGCCACCTGTCCCTCTCTCCACCGCCACCTGTCCCTCTCTCCACCGCCACCTGTCCCTCTCTTCACCGCCACCTGTCCCTCTCTCCACCGCCACCTGTCCCTCTCTCCACCGCCACCTGTCCCTCTCTCCACCTCCACCTGTCCCTCTCCACACCCCCACCTGTCCCTCTCTCCACCTCCACCTGTCCCTCTCCACACCCCCACCTGTCCCTCTCTCCACCGCCACCTGTCCCTCTCTTCACCGCCACCTGTCCCTCTCTCCACCGCCACCTGTCCCTCTCTCCACCGCCACCTGTCCCTCTCTCCACCGCCACCTGTCCCTCTCTCCACCGCCACCTGTCCCTCTCTCCACCGCCACCTGTCCCTCTCTCCACCGCCACCTGTCCCCTCTCTCCACCGCCACCTGTCCCCTCTCTCCACCCCCACCTGTCCCCTCTCCACACCCCCACCTGTCCCCTCTCCACACCCCCACCTGTCCCCTCTCCACACCCCCACCTGTCCCCTCTCCACACCCCCACCTGTCCCCTCTCCACACCCCCACCTGTCCCCTCTCCACACCCCCACCTGTCCCCTCTCCACACCCCCACCTGTCCCCTCTCCACACCCCCACCTGTCCCCTCTCCACACCCCCACCTGTCCCCTCTCCACACCCCCACCTGTCCCCTCTCCACACCCCCACCTGTCCCCTCTCCACACCCCCACCTGTCCCCTCTCCACACCCCCACCTGTCCCCTCTCCACACCCCCACCTGTCCCCTCTCCACACCCCCACCTGTCCCCTCTCCACACCCCCACCTGTCCCTCTCCACCTCCACCTGTCCCTCTCTCCACCCCCACCTGTCCCTCTCCCCTCCCCCAGCAGTCCCTCTTCACACCCCCCGTCCCTCTCCACACCCCTCCTGTCCCTCTCCACACCCCCTCTCTCTTTCAACACCACCTCTCTCTCTACACCACCTGTTGTGTCTCTCTCTCTACACCACCTGTTGTCTCTCTCTCTCTCTACACCACCTGTTGTCTCTCTCTCTCTCTACACCACCTGTTGTCTCTCTCTCTCTCTACACCACCTGTTGTCTCTCTCTCTCTCTACACCACCTGTTGTCTCTCTCTCTCTCTACACCACCTGTTGTCTCTCTCTCTCTCTACACCACCTGTTGTCTCTCTCTCTCTCTACACCACCTGTTGTCTCTCTCTCTCTACACCACCTGTTGTCTCTCTCTCTCTCTACGCGCTACATTCTCTCTACACTTTCTCTTTCTTTCTTTCTTTCATCAAATAGCTTTACCCGAAGCCTGGTGAAGGACAGGGCTCTGAGCCTCCCACCATATCCTCGTGTAAATAGATTTCGTATCGTTTTCCTCCCACGTTATTATTTTTCCTGGCTTTCTGCCTGTGTTTTCTGGCTCTCGAAGCTCATCAGCCGAGCTCGCGCCAAACTGTGATAGAGTTTGGAAGTCAATTTCCTTTACAATCTAAAGTTCACCGCGGGATCACCTGCTCAACTCTTCTGTAAACCCTTTTTTGTGTTAAGATTATCTTTGTTTATTCCCAAGGTGCCAGGTAATATAATCGGTAATTAATCTCGTTAATTTACGTCCATTGGAAAACTTGTCTACAGTTATTTGTCCACCTGACTAGGTGTTGAAGCATATTTAATGCAAACTATTAGAATTATTAAGTTGAGATAATTTTGGTAGGTTCATGCTGATTACTAATTATATATTTGGAGATTTATTTACGAGGCAAGGAATTGTATGGACGATAAGTGTTGGAAATAACCAACGGTTTAACACATCCATTGTATTATTTACAACCTTTGCATTAACCACAAGTAGTTACTAAAATTACTATCATGTAGATTTAATCGTCATCAAGATATATATTAAACATATTGACAGATTCTTCCTAGTCAGAGTGACGACGTGAGGAACGACAGGCAGAACATGAATTCTCTCCACATTTAGTTGGATTTATAACAGAATCCAGTTTATCATTTCTTTTACTGAAAATAGTTACTTAGTAATAAGTTTAATTTCGTAGCATACTACTGCTTACTGGAACTCCTTTATTTCATTGATATTAAACATTCTAGAGTAAATTATTTTAATGTAAATGATTTCACTTTAATTTCCTCGATTAGCTGCGCAACTTTAATAAGCCAATTTATGTTGGGAGAAATTATATTTTATCACAGAAGAATTAAATGTGACATCAATACTCGTCACCAACCTCTTCCTTCTTTAATTAATTACGATATATATATATATATATATATATATATATATATATATATATATATATATATATATATATATATATATATATATATATATATATATATATGACTGAAAACTCACACCCCAGAAGTGACTCGAACCCATACTCCCAGGAGCAACGCAACTGGTATCTACAGGGACGCCTTAATCCGCTTGACCATCACGACCAGACATAAGGAAGTGATAGCCGAAGTTGTGTTCCTCACGTGTGCCCCAAAGAATGAGGTGATTTGATAAAATGCTATGCCCAAGATTACCATCCGAGTGCCGGCGGGGAAGTGGTTCAAATAGCTTCGGCTATCACTTCCTTATGTCCGGTCGTGATGGTCAAGCGGATTAAGGCGTCCCTGTAGATACCAGTTGCGTTGCTCCTGGGAGTATGGGTTCCAGTCACTTCTGGGGTGTGAGTTTTCAGTCGCATATAGTCCTGGGGACCATTCAGGCTTGTTTGCATATATATATATATATATATATATATATATATATATATATATATATATATATATATATATATATATATATATATATATATATATTGGTGTATACTGGCAGCAGGTTTTCTTTCAAACATGTTTCATTGAATATGACCGCATATTCTGTATTTATTATTTTCTGGTTTAGGGCTTCTATCCCTCTAACTATTTTCTTAGCATCAGGGCTTAATTGAAATAGGAGTTCTCCAAAACTCATTTTCGTACTTTAAGGTGAAGAAAAGAAGTGATTTACTATAGAGTGTATTACACTTATTTGTATAATTTGCACGACGTTTCGAACCTCCATGGTTCATTCTCAAGTGAACAGATCTTACAATACTAGTTGATTTTATACCCGCATTAGGTCAGGTGATAATACAATGAAGGTGAAAAACATGGGGGGATACATAAGGGATAAACATAGGGGCTGCAGAAGGCGTATTGGCCCATACGAGGCATCAGTAGAATAGGAGATGCCACATAGAGCCACCTATGTAAGGAGATCAGATAAGAAATCAGAAGTGGGGAGCCACATAGTGCCACTCCATATTAGGTCACCCAAGGTGTGAGTGGTAGCAGTCGAAAAAACAGTGAAGATAGGTATCTATTATGCGCCACTATGATCATGTTCATTTATACAGTAAAGTATGACAATATATTTAAGTAAAAATGAATTTATTTGTATAATAAACACTCGTGGGTGAGTGCCAGTTACGCCCCCACATTCCTCTATGGGGCAGGTGTAAAACAGGTTCCTCCCGGTGAGGGTGGTCGCCCGTACCCTTCCTCGCACCTAATGGCCTTGACTTTACCGTAACAGAGTTCCACACCCAGCGGAGGTTGAGTGGGTCTTATATAGGGGTATTAAATTATAAATCTCCTCCAGGGGTTAAAAAAAATCAAAGAATTTATTAATGTTTTATTAGGTAAAAATCACAAATGATGTATAAGAAGTTAATTATGGCCCCTATCCCTCTCCCCCCTCCACCTCCCCTTCCTCATCTGAGTAGAATTCTGACGTCTCCCCATCCGTGGTGAGTGGGGGGAGGTCTTGACCCCCTCCCCCCTCTCTTGGGGGAGTGGGGTGAGTTGGTTGGTTGCCTTTTGGACGACTTTCCTTCTGACTCTCATCTGAAGTGTTCTGGAAAGAGATGGGGAAAATAATTTATAGGACTATATCTTTTATTTGAAAAATATTCTATTTCCTCTAAGAACAGTTAGTACATACCTCCCCCCCTGCAGGAGCGACCTTGTGTCCTCTACAGCAGGCATCATCAATTAGGGTACGTAACAGCATCTTGTTTGGGGCAGACCTTCCTCGTAGAATTACTACTCTACAAATGTGGACAGGTCCTAAGAATTGCACTGAAAAAAAAAAGAAGAGGTAAAATAGAGGTTGAGCAAACTTTCTATTGTGGGAAAAAAATAAATCTTTACCAGAAAGTGAGGGTAATACTAACCAGGCCCTTCAAGGACTTCAATCTTCCCTGCGTGTGTTTCTGGGGAGACGCCTTCCATTTGTAGGATAAGGGGGATGGGGGTCTTCTAGGGAGGTTGTGGGGTGAGAGGTGTTTTATATGTGGGGTAATCCCCCTGTTAGGTGGGTTGCCTAGCTAACAAAAATATTCTCTACACCACCTATAAGAACCAACCCTTACTCCTCTACAAAATGTCCTAACACAGTGATGTTTCATAGGAAAATATCGTCTCGCATAAGCGAGGGCTCGTTTATCATTTAATTTTAAACTAACGCTTGAAAATACATTATGTAAGTAATGTACTGTTGAAGGCAACCCCAGGTGACTCACCCTATGGACGAACATTACGCAATACAGTCCACAAGCAAGGGTAAAATCACTCTGGAGTCTGTAGCACATTCCAAACACCTTTGTTATTGTGTTAGTTTTAATAAATCCCTGAAAATAATGTCCATAAGTAACCGCCGACATTGCATAACTATCGAAAAAAAACATTCGATGTTTAACTTTATCAACATAAATAGCTACCCAATGTCCCATAGTTAATCTGCTATGTGATGGTAAAATATTAGTTATGAGAACAATAGGTTTTCTTGATGAGATATTTAAATGTTCTATTTCATCAGCATTATAACAACCTAGGTAGAGTGCTCGATCCCCTAGATTATTTTTTAAATTAATATTTATATCATTACAATTCATTATGTTTTTAAGCTCGCACGTCACACAGAACAGTTCTCTGTCCGTCGATGGATAGTACCCCGGTCGTTTCCCCAAACAGTAAAACCAGCCTGTTATATGTAACACCACCGCCAAACTCAAGCTCCATACGCAAGTTGCCAGATTTCTCCACAGGGAGGGAATCCTTTGTTTGAATGGTGGTTAAGTCAAAGGCGAATATCGATCTTCCCTTATTAAAAGTGTCATAGGCTAGAAGTGAATCACGCTCTAAGCCTAATGTCTTCAAAGTTTCGTAATAAAGGCGGGCATAATGATTGTCGAAATCACCACCAATTCGGTAAATTGCATTATTGTTCAAATACATGGCGATATTTTTCAGTTTTGCATTTTCAAAATATAATCCATTACCTTGGTGAAGGCCTGCGAAATAATTCATTGGCACAATTACCATGAATATCCTGTGAGGAATTACTTGCGCCCAAGGCTGATCAATTAAGAGACTAGTTTGATTCCCTGCTAGGACATATGTTTTAGAAATGGTTTTATTGAAAGTATAGCTTATGGGGTCGGGGGATGCTAACAGTGAGCTGTTTAAGGCTAGGTAAGCACTTGGGTAGGGGAACACTCGTGTTACCCACAACTTAGCATAATCCATATGCAGCCGATACTTAGAGCCATCGTCCACACTTGTATTTAGCACCCAAGCATGTGGGGAGAGCTCCAATCTTAGGCGCACATCTATATTATCTAATATGTATTGGTCTAGGGTTGTTACGTCCAATAGTAGGGGAAAACACATTGACAATCCTTTACCTTTTAAATCGGTCATAAATTTTTTATCCTTGGCGGTTGCCCCAGTAAAAAATGTATTAGTAAATTCGTTAGGGATTACACCATCATCACTCCAGTCCCTACGAAAGGCTCCAATCCTCCCCAAGGAAGACATTTTTGATGGAGGCATGGAGGTAATTAATTTAATAAACGACCAATAATTAAAATTAGAATTTGTTTCAACTACCTGCTCTCCTAAAAACACCTGAACACCTTTAAACATGGTATTTGACAACCCATTAACAAATTCCACATGGTCATCCTCTTCCAATTTTGTGGTATCGTCATCTTTCGTTAAAGATACCTTAAAATCTATAACAATATTAGCTAAATCTAAGAAGGCGCCCTGGGTTCCGGGGATGCGGAATTCTAAGTAATTATCCCGCAAACGTTGATTAATGGGGAGGTTGACAGGTAGAATGTCTATTTGCTGTGTGGAGGCAATTGAACTCTCCACATTACGTATTCTGTTACTTCTAGGAAATTGGTCAATAATACTGGAAGTATAATATTCTACAGGGATTTTCAACCCAGCTCCACTAGCCTCCGCCATGATCTCCTCCGAAGGGTGAAGTATGACTGCTTACTGTAGTGAAAATACATCATTTTTATATCCAAGAGCTCGTTTACATTTATTATTTTTATTTTTTCTTCTAGAGAGTCTTTTAATTTTCCCGCCTGCTACCAATTTCTTCCCCACAGTCTTAAGAGCATCAATACCGTGAGTTCTCAGAGCGCTCTTTACATCCCGTCTACCACTGGTTAAATCACCAAGAACATTTTTCCCAAAATCGATAGCAGTCGGCGTTACAGTTTTCATGAAAAATGGTATGGCTCGTCGAGCCAAGCCGGCTAAGGTCCCAAAAAAACCACCACCAGATCTGAGATAAGGCGCTTGGAATGTGCGTATGTCATTCATCGCTCCCCCCCTCACCCCGTATCTCCCAGAGAGGGGGGAGAAGATCTCCCCATACTCCTTCTGGGAGGGTGTGTGGAAAGGTACTCGCATCCCGACTCCCCTTCTTATAATAACCGATGATGTGGGTAAACACTTCTATATATATATATATATATATATATATATATATATATATTTATATTTATATAGATTATATTGTTATACCTTAGGGCGGAGGTGTAAGACTACCGTAACCGACCTCCCATCTTCAAAACTAACCTTTCGCCCAAACTGATCTGTTATCTTAATGCTCACCTTCTCCAACGTGTTAGTATTTAATGTCTTGTACACTAGGGGATGAGCCCCTCTAGAATAAGAGTCATGATAATTGATTGCATCTAAGATATTTACAATTTGTCCCCCGTAACGATCCGGCTCGATGACGTCACTATAAATGAGTAAATAGTCACAACCTCCGTCATTGTCTGGGGGGAATGAGGCCACGATCTTTGAGGCTGCTGTAATGTCATCTGATTTTGCCTGATAAATGGTGTATTTGCGACTGCTGTCAAAACCAAGTACATTAGCTATTCTGTGTTTAAATTGAAGACTAAGAGAATATAAGGAACCAGTGCCTTCATTGTTAAGTGTAGAGGAGAGTAACACACGCTCTAAGGATTGATCATAGGTGAGGATTGGTTCTCTTTCTGAGAAGTATATTTTGAAATCACCTCGGAAGCTAAGCTTCATGTCGGTGATTATTTGTCGGCTAAGCTCACTCGTGATGAATGTGATGTTTCTGGATAATATGTTGGTTTTGGGGGTGTAGGTGTAGATGAGATGTTCTGGGCTTTTAGAAAGAGTTCCTCGCTTAAAAGTAGCATAGACGTCTATACCAGACTCCCCCTCATCCTTGATGATAGCGTTAATTCGTCTGGGTAGGAGTATGTTGACTAAGGCCACTTCATGTTTAATGGAAGGGTTTAAATGTAGAGTGGGGATGGTGTTTGTAAATGCTGAACTTGTGTTGTTGTATATATCTTCTTGGTCGAGGCTAGTGAGGTATATGTAGTGTTCCTCGTCCATTGTTAAGTTATGTACTGACTGGGGTGGGAATAAAACATCATTACTTATATTTTATTTTATTAATCTACTAAGGAAATATTACTTTTAAAAGAACTACAACAGGGGGAACTACATTTTGTTCCCCCATAACAAATTACATATAAAGAGCAGCAGCTGTTGGTACTGCTGTCGTCCGCTGCTGCCGCTGCTGCTGGGGGAGCTGTTGGTACCACTGACACCGCTGCCACCGCTGACGGTACTGCTGCTGCTGCTGCTGCTGCTACCACCGCTGGAACCGTTGTAGTTGGTGGTACTGCTGCCGCTACCGTTACCGCTGCCGGCGATGATGGTACTGTTGCTGCCGCTGTCACCGCCGGAACTGCTGTAGTTGGTGGTACCGTTGCCGCTACCACTACCGCCGACAACACTGTCACCATCGTCGGTGGACCTGCTACTGCTACCACCACCGAAGCTGTTGTAGATGGAGGTACTGCTGTTGCTGCTGCTGCTGCGGCTGCTGTTACTGACTGTGGTGGTGCTGGCACGTCTTCTTTGAGCGTTGATGGTTACAGCTTTCGTTGTTTTTTCGGTGATGAGGATAACAGGAATATTTCCTGTGACTCTCCATCGAGGATGGTGTCAATACGATGATTTGAGAGGGGGTCGAAGTCAATAGTGGTTTCGATCCGTCGTTTGGCCGTGCCAGATGTTGTGGGTGGGGGTGGAGCAGCGCTGGAGGTGGATGAGTACTCTTGTAGGTGTCTCTTCTTCCTGGGGGTGGCTGGTGGTGCTGGTGGTGTAGAACGAGAAGAGCTTCCTGGGGTGGTGGCACCCTCCCCCACCACTGCATCTAGGGTGATAGTTTTACTATCACCCTCTCCCCTGGGATCATCATTCGGGAGGGGTACCATCGATGGGGTGACGGTAGAGGGACGTTTGAGGATTACCAA
Source organism: Procambarus clarkii (assembly GCF_040958095.1). Classification (NCBI taxonomy): domain Eukaryota; kingdom Metazoa; phylum Arthropoda; class Malacostraca; order Decapoda; family Cambaridae; genus Procambarus; species Procambarus clarkii. Next base: position 18,333,695 of record NC_091192.1, on the reverse strand, counting down.
CTCCTTGTTATGCTTGGCCAGCTCAGCGTTGAGCGAAATGAGCATGGGCCCGACGTCCTTGTGCCAGTTGTCCATGCCATCACGGGAGGCCCCCAGCCCATGGGGCACCACCAGCCGAAACATGGTTGGAGTTCTTACCATGAGATTGCCAACCTTTGTTAGGGCTGTTTTCAGCCAAAACAGCCTATTCTTGGCAGTATCCAGGGTGACATTGGTGATGTAGTGGATGTCGGAGGAAGACTGCACTTGCTCCTGAGCTATAGGGTTGGACTCGAAGGGTGCTCCTGCACCGAAAGCGGAAATTAGCGCCACGATGGTGGGGCGGAAGAACAAGACTGGCTCTTCGACAATGTCTTGACCGTCGGAGGGTAGGGGAGCTATCTTCACCTCGATGTCACCAGGGGTAGACCGGTAACGTATTGTGGCCCTGTTGACACGAGTCAGTCCTTCACGTTCCACACGGGCATAGTTGTAACATTTCCAAATTACACTTGCCAGTCCATAGGGACGCACAACAGCAGCCGGGAGGTCATACACTATAACATCACCGACCCCAAAGGCGTGGGTGTCGGTGATGTCGCTGTCTATTGACTTAATGGACGATAAAGCCATGGCGGAGGGGCGGTTGAGAGGAACGGGGTAGAGTCGCCGTCAACTATGGTGACCGAGGGTGACGGTGGAGGCCTTTAAATACACCTGTGTCCCCCACCTGGAGGGGGAGGGATGTATGGGGTGTGGTGTAGAGGCTGCCTTCCCTACCTTAAAAGTCCATACACACTCCGTCCAGTCTCGAAGGCTGTAATCTGGTCTCGATGTTGGAAGGTTAATTTTTCCATTTGCCATATCTCCGTCTGGATTTCCTGGGATGAATATTCTTCATAACGTTTCACCGTCTCTCCAAATGACTTAAAAAACCGTTCTGGAGGGGCACTCAACACAAGACGGTCATAACAATCCCACAATGCATATATCAATCTACATTTGTGTTCGACATACTTGTAGTACCGCTGAGTAGCAACCAACTTCTTTAATAAGGGAGATTTGTCTTCTGGGGGTGTAGCTGGGGGAGGAGTGGGTCTAGAAGCTTGCTCCATGGTGGATATGCAACTGAATATGGTGGTCTTTAAGATGGTCTTCATATAGGTCTTCAATACGGCTCCCAATGGGGTCTCCTATGGATGCCCCTCCCCCCTTTTAACTGTGATCTGGCGCGATAATTACGTATGAGGGTTGGGTCTATGCCAGCCACCCTCAGTAAAACCCTTACATCTTCCTTGTCACTTGCCCTAAATTGCCCCTTTGTGAAGGCTAGAGTTTTAATTATATCTAAAATATTTAAATTTTGTACAGGCTTTAATAAATTTCCGCGACTATCCCACATCACCTGTTGGCTGTTTTGTCCAAACATGTTCAATAATGCTTTGACATGAGGAATTTCCTCAATTTTAAAATTCACATTTATTAAGTTGTCCAGACTTGGATTTTGGGGTGTGATGGTGGCTTTATGTGGAGTGTTGCCAGCAACAATTACTTGCACTTCGGGCGGGAGGATGGAATGTCCCCTTTTTTTATTTATTTTTTTTTTAAAAGGCGATGGTCGCGCCGGGCAGCCCGCGTTTTTTTTTTTCTTTTTAAGGGTGGCGGCGGGTGACGGTCGCCGGGGGCCCCAATGTCATTTAAAGGGTGTGTGACCAGCCCCGCCCGTCTGGAGGTGCTACTACGGCAACACCGCCCACAGCCCGTTGTTGTCAGGTGGGAGGAAGGAGTGTCCTCTTCCCCCACCCCCCCCATCACCCCTACCAGAGTCGCAGGTGGGTAGGTTACGGGCTCCCCCAATATTATTACTTGGGATGGATTCGTTTTTTAAAGAGAAGGACATACTTTCACTACCATCACCACCGGGGGAGGTCAGACCCACCGCATTAGGAGGTGATGGTGAGTTCTTGTTTTTATTAAATAAATATTTTTCAGCTATGAATCGTGGTACCAGGCAATATTCTTTCACCATTTTATTCTCTCGTTACTTATTTACGCAATTACCTTATTAGGGAGGAAATTAACGATACAGCTAAAGGTAGCAGAGCTGCTAATATCGCCCCACCACGTCTGGAGGTCAGTATGAGCTTCTTTTTGTATAAAGGAGTTTTCTTACGTGCTACAGATCGTATGTCGTTCTGATATCTCTGTAAGCCATTAATTATCTGAGGTTGAACTGGGATGTTTCGTTTCAGAAAATTGGCAAAAATTTCACAAATTGATTCAATTTCCTGTCGTTTTAAAGCCTTGATTAGTTTATTCCGCTTCTTGGGTGATAAATTGTTTAATAAAAATAACAACTGATGATGTTTCTCTACGAGAGAGTCCTCTTGAACTGTCATTTTTTGTTAAATTTGACGATGTCTTGAGCTTTAATCCAGCTATTGGCAGAATCTGGGTACCCTCTCCACTTGACGAAATATTCTCTGTGTCCTTTCGAT